>NC_081408.1:709893882-710217382 GCF_030272615.1 Cryptomeria japonica | reverse complement strand
GCAAATGGATGACCCTTATTGATATGCAAAGGAGTATGACCTAGGTGAAACCTAACCTTGGTACTTGACAATGACTTTGCAAAATGCAAACCTAGGGTGAACCTAATGTTGGACATGCAATATGACACCTAAGTGAGGATCTAATAATGACATGCAAGGGGACACCTAAATGAGAACCTAATAAGGACATGCAAATGGACACCTAAATGAAATGGACCAAGTGGAATGCAAGAATGATGCTCTAAGCTCTAAGTATGGACAATGGAGGACCTAAATCTAAGTGACATGAATGTTGAGACAAGATTTTGAAAAATGTTTGACAACCATGTTTGAAGGTGTTTTGAACTTTGTTGGATGAGTGTTCTCTTTTTAAAACCTTGTTTGGACAATGTTTGGACTTGTTTGACAAATGATGTTTTGTGACAACTGTATAATTCAACTTTTGACAATCACAAAAGACAAGATGCTTGGACTTAGACCCAAGACAATCATGCTCATTCACACATTTCTTATGGTAGGTAAGGACAATAGGTACTTGAGAGGTAGACTCATCATGAGATTCAAGGAGAATACATATATGCTCGACCCCACGGGCTCCCCTCCACGACACTCACTTCTCAGGGCAGCCAAGCATCAGTCCCCATGGAAATCTCCCCATGGAAAACTTAGTATCTCTTCCAAGTATCCGAACTCCTCCTTCTCAAACAACTAGAAGGATTTTGGCTTCTAAATACAAGGTGTTTAATAATGATTTCTTTTAAGCGCTACTCCTTGGTGTCATGCAAGCATGATTGAGACACAAGCCCACCAAGATACCAAACAAATGTAGTCACACAAGCATGATTTAGACCGTGAGGCCCTACTTAGATGCCGATATGAGAAAGAGTCCAAGGGTCATCACTTCCCAAGTAACTACAATTCCCACGTAACCCTTCCTTCAAAGCTTTCATCCATCAGGTATTTATTTATAGTGAGTTAGAATGCCAAGGTACTCTAGCTGTGCTCACTTTGGGTCATTCCCCTCTCATAATTATCACTTGCTTGCAAACGAAAGCAAACGGTTGGGAAGGCAGGCCCTCTAAAGGTAACAAACAATCCAAAACATGAGAATGGTATTGAAGGTTTGGATTTCTGATCACCCTAAGAAGGATGAGAGCATACTCTCCTACTCCAATGTCAAACTCAACAAGAAAAGTGAACACATGTTCATTCCTTCCTACTTAGAAAACATACTAGGTGCCTAACTAAAAATCACAAACACAAAATTTGGTTGGAATATAAGGCAACCTACAAAATCACTAAGTTAGGAGTTTGATTTGTTTGGTCTTTGACTAGCGAACCTACATAAGATTTGTTAGTAGTTTCATTCTTTTTTTTGTCTTCGTCACACGTAATGCCAAGGTGATGCACAAAGAATCAGTACCAAAAAAAACCAGAATATAAGAACAGAATGAAAACAAAGTAATTTGCAAGGAAAAATATTGATTTTCACCTCTGTTTCTGGCCTTACACAGGCGCAGGATTCCTTGACACAGGCGGAGAATGCCTTGACACAGGTGGAGAATGCCTTGACATAGGTGCAGAATGCCTTGACACAGGCGCAAAATGCCTTGACATAGGCACATAATGCCTTGACACAGGTGCAAGTCTCCTTAACACAGACGCAGATCCCTCCTACACAGGCGCAAAAGTGTCCAAAAAGCTCTGGGTCGCCCCGTTTCTTGAGTTTTCCACCTGCAAATCAGCTCAAAAGCACTCAAAAAATAGTTAAGGGGTTAGGTTCATGTCAAGTTCACCAATTAATGTAGATAGGAATTTGGAATTCATCAAAGCAATAGCAAATTAGACTAGCTCAATCACGAAAACTAAATTGCAATGATAACAGTCCTAAAACATTCAATAGAGAACACAAAAACAAGACATTCAAATCAAATGCAAACCATCACAAATGCAAATATCTCCTCCATAATCCTCCATTGTCCTTCTTTCTCCTTCAAATTTCTTTGTTTGTGGATCTCACCTACAAATGCAAAGGCATAATATGAAAGCAGGATTGTTAAGATGGAATGGCAGCGTAAGGGTACTAGAAGCGTGATTGATTGATCGGATCCTTTGATTGAAGAAATTCATCCAATTTATAGACAAATTGGAGAGATGAAAAAATTAGCATGAAGAGATTTGAAAGGAAATTTCAAATCAAGAATGACAAATATGACAAATTATGACAAAATTGACACTTTCTATGCAAGATTGATTGATTGACAAATTATGACAAATTATGACAAGATTGAAATGTCATTCCCATGAAATTAGGAGAAATATTAGAAAAATAGGAGAAAATAGAAAATTAGATGAATTAGGAATTAAGAGAAATTAGTAAATTGGAAAATTAGGTAAATTAATTAATAACTTTTCATTCATTAATTAATTCACAAAAAGAGGAAAGAATTAATTAGCCAATTAAATAAATATTTAATTGTGACAAGAAGGCTTAGGATAAATAAATAAATTATTTAACCTAGAGGGAAAATGACAAACAAGATTAAATGAATAAATCATAAAATCCTAGAAGATGAATTAGAAATGCAAGGATGACAATTAGGTCTTGACAAAAGATAATTGATGTCGATTCGATCATGATTTTGATTGACAAAGGACCAATGTTGAAAAATGATTTGATTGATAAATTGATCAAATTGATAGGTGCCAATTGACGAGGAACAATGACTAATTGATCCAAATTGACATGATTGAAAAGGACAATGATCGATGACAAATCGATCGCAAAATTGATGAGATTGACAAGGATCGATGGCAAATCGATCGCAAGATGACAAGATTGACAAGAGGACAAAACCCTAATTCTATCATCGATTAAGATTGATGATGTCCAGAATGAAATCAAATTGACGATGTCAAAATATGACAAATGAGTACGCACATTGATGCGACAGGATAAGATCGACCAAAATCATGACTGAAGATTGTTATCGACAAGACCAAATTCTAAAACGAGATAAATGAAGAATGCAGAAGAAGGAATCGATGTTCACAAATGATAAAGACCAAGTGCGCAACATGGAAGAAATGCTAATGTGACACAAAAACCCTAAAATAAGGCAATGCGCCAATGTTAAAGTATGACTCCGCAAGCGTTGACCATTTTTAGACGTCTACACTATGGATGATTTCTAAAGCTCAAATGGACAACATAGGATTGCACAAAATATGGATATGGAAATGAGGGGAGGAGACTCAAATTTATAGATTGGAGAAGGTCCAAATAAAGGGCCAAGATTGATTTGAAATGGAGGGTGGAGATTGAAAGAAGGTGGGACAGGATTAAGAGGACAAGGTGTGGGGTTCATGAGATTTTCCATAAAGGCATTTCTTTTCTCCATATCCTACAAGGTACATGGGGAAGAGTTCCCCATGTACATTGGGAAGAGAAAAGGAATGTAAAAATCCTTGGGGGAAGGGAGGAGGAATTAAAAATTCAAAATAGAAGATTGTGTGGGGAGACTAAATGAGAAAAGGAATTAACAATTCCTTGGGAAGAGGTGGCATGGAAGATTCAAAGAACTTGAGTTTGGTGCACATCAAATAAGATGCACGCCAAATGTATTCCAAAAAAAAATTCATATAGTGATGCATAGCATCCACACCAAAACCACATTAGGGAGATTTCTTTCTCCCAACTTACCTAAATCAGTAGGTAACAAGCTTCACTCACTCACAAATCTTTCACAGGGCTAGGGTTTACTCACAAAGTCTTCATACCCTCAAGAAACATTCTTCACTCATAGACTCTCTCTCTCTACACACACCATTGACATACTCAACTAGGTATTCACAACATGTTGGTGCTCATCCATAAGCCCTTTAGCATCATTCTTCAACAACACTCTTTGTAGCCTCTTGACCAACACCATCCCTTCACTAGGTTTCCAACCTCCACTTTCAACATGTAAAGAATTCTCACAACTCAATCACCCTTGTAAATACTCAGGTCTTCACAACACTTCTACTCTTGACTCTATACCCACTCAGCCAACCCAACATGGTTACCCTTCATTCACAATCAACACACTACTTATTAGGACAATCTTGATATGATTTAGGATAGTCGTGTACTTTAGGAGAGTAAAAAATTTAAGGCTTTCTCCCTTCAACTCAATTTATTAAAAGGCTTCTAGGTACTCAATAGTGTGCCCCAAAACTCTCTCCAAACTCCAACTACCAAAAACCAACCAACACTCATCCATGCAAACACTAGTTCTTGAACACTGTCAACAAAGACAATCATTGCTACTTTGGGACAATCAATAAGTTTATTCATTTATGGTGTTTCTCAATCTTGTTGACACTTGTTACACATCAAAGTACCCCACACACACCAACCCTCAACCATAGTCACTCAATCTAGCAAACATGGGAAAGTCCATAACACTGTCAACTACAACAGTCACTAAGAAATTTCTAGGACAGTCATAAATCCTTATGAGTGGATTGGATTCCTTGATCACTTAACACTTGGATCATTCCAAGGGGTCCCTCACACATCCATTTTTTCATTTACAACACCATTCAAACACCTTGGTTGTATTTACACCAATGAGAACATTGTATTTTCAGTCTGTGGTACTGTCAATTAACAATTTGTCATCATTTTACACATGCAAAAGTGAACATGGATCTCTGCAAGTAAAACAAAAAAAAAAAATATGCAAGTTCCCTCCATTCCACCAATATTTTTCCTTTGATCAACATGGATTGGAGGAGTAATACATTTTATATTACCCTAGTAGGGTTTTGACAGTGTTTTACAAAAATTAGTAGATCTCCCTCCAAACTTAATGAAAAAGAATGAAATAAAGACCAAACTATTGGGGTTTCACCCCTCTATCATTACTAATTTATTCTTGATGCAAATTTATAAGTTTTAAGTAATAAAAACTACTGATATCAGACTGTTACGTCTAAAAAACACAAGAAAGTGCAGGAAAACACAAATTTATTGATATTCTCTTTCAATACATTGAACAACAACCACCTCCAAATGTGTATAAGGATTTTATATTTTGTTTCAAGCTTTCATATAGTTAAAACTACCCTCATAACATATTTGGGACAATCCATGTGTAATTACCCCCTTACAAACTCAAAAGTTGCTTAATCATTATTGTCAATTTTGATAATTTTTGCTCCAAATTGAACATAGACCCTATCTATGACTTCCATGACCCAATAATTATTCAAATAGGTCCAAATACATCAAATAAACCCTTTTACATCATAAATTCCCTTACATGACTCATTTTCACATATTTACACCATATTGACAACTTATGACAATTTTGTCAACATTACAACTTTAGGACTCAAAACCTTAACAAAGGGACTCATAGACACATATTACATCATAAATGGTCATTATTTACCCTATTAAATAGAATAAACACAAAACCATTGTCATTGTGCCAACTTGACCTTATCGTGCCATGAGGACCTATTAGGTGCTTCTGCACCCTACTCTCGACCTTGAAAGTTTTTCAAGTCTCTTGGAACTGATATACCTGCAAGAAAAATCAGATTAAATACACCTCTGAGTCCTTTTACTGGTTTAATCTTCACCTTGGGTCTATACTTGTCCTCTCCCTGAAATTTTATATTTTCTTTGTCACTAGAATCCTTCATTCTTGCTCCATCAACTTGGATCTGCCTCTCTACATTTTGATTTGCCTTCTTCCACCTACTACCAACTTGTACCTCAACTTAATTTATGTCAAAACAATCTGTACCTTGATTTTACTCTTTCATTTTCACTTTTGGCTTAGCATTCATGAGAAAAATCAACAAAATCAAGAAGAAATAACAAGTTCTCAATACCTTATGTCGATTACCTTTTCTCTTCACATGCATCATCAACTTCCTCATGCTTGGAATCCATGTTAGAACAACATACATTTATCTCACAACCAAAATCACCATCCAAAGAAAATGCACAACCTTGAAATCAACATATCCTTTCTCCATCTCACTTGGAGACCACACAAACTCTTTAGCCTTCTCTTGGCCAATCACTCTCAACTTCTCATCATCCTCACTAGTCTCACTCACCTTGGAGACCTCCTCTACACTTACCATCTTTACTTGTTCCTCTTCACCTCTTGGGGTGATCACAACCCTCTTCATCTCATCAACCCCTCTCACATCCAAAGGATTAAATGTTGTCCTTGTCACTTCAACATCTTCTGAACTCAAGGTAGACTTTGCCTCTACCACTAAAACTTCTGCCACATCAATACCTATTCTATAAAATTCTTCCTTCTTTGTGTCATACAACTCTTATTTTCCCTCTTGCTCGATTAGCAAAAAAACTATATCTCTCACTATGACCCCACTAGGCCATCCTTGCCTTGTCATTGGCAACACACTATCAGTCTTACTCACTTTATCTTCTCCTCTTGTCAATACCTTTGACTCACGTGATCCACAAAAATTTGCATCACCTGACTCACATTCTTCATGTCCTATCAATGGACTCTTCACTTGCACACTCGCATCATGCTTAACTGACTCAACTTGCTCCTTCTCATGGAGCTCTTCCTTGTTCTTTTCCATCTCAGGTCTGACCCTCATACCATCAACCTATTGCACACATGCTACCTTATCATCTTCAAACTTTAGAGTATCTTCCATTTTTTTTTATTCTTCATCCTCATGTTCCTCATGCCTTAGGATCTCTCTTCTTCCAATCAAACATATCCTTGCCACCTTCATTGATTTCTCAACATCCTGCAATGGATTCAACAAAAAATCTTCTCCATCCTTGTCAATAATATAAGTATTCATCCTACCATCATGTAATGCATGTCTATCAAAGTGCCAAACCTTACCCAAGATCAAATGACAATTCTCCAAAGGTATAACATCACAAAGTATAGTATCATGATATGAACCAATATTGAAATCCGCAAATGCTTGTTCTCTAACATCAACATACTAATATGTATTTACCCAATATTGTCTGTAAGGTGTTTCATAAGATATCTTTGGAAAATTTATTTTTTCTACCATTTCCAATGAAACTATATTATCCAATGTACCCTTGTCAAGAATCACTTGACATACCTTACCTTGATATTTGCATCTGGTCATGAATATGGATTGCCTCTGAGTCACCTCCTTCAACTTGGCATACCTTGATCTCATTTCTTCAATCTCCTCCATGATAGTTTCAACTCTTTCAACCTCTCAATATTCACTTGATCTACTTTCTAGGTCTGATACCACTTTGATGCAGCACATCCACACCAAAGCCACATTATGGAGATTTCTTTCTCCCAACTTACCTAAATCAGTAGGTAACAAGCTTCACTCACTCAATAACCCTTCACAAGGCTAGTGTTTACTCACAAAGTCTTCATACCCTCAAGAAATATTATTCATTCATAGACTCTCTCTCTCTACACCCACCATTGACATACTCAACTAGGTATTCACAACATGTTGGTGCTCATCCATAAGCCCTTTAGCATCATTCTTCAACAACACTCTTTGTAGCCTCTTGACCAACACCATCCCTTCACTAGGTTTCCAACCTCCACTTTCAACATGTAAAGAACTCTCACAACTCAATCACCCTTGGAAACACTTAGGGCTTCACAACACTTCTACTCTTGACTCTATACCCACTCAACTAACCCAACATGGTTACCCTTCATTCACAATCAACACACTACTTATTAGGACAATCGTGATATGATTTAGGACAGTCGTGTACTTTAGGACAGTCAACAATACAAGGCTTTCTCCCTTCAACTCAATGTATTAAAAGGATTCTAAGTACTTAATAGTGTGCCCCAAAACTCTCTCCAAACTCCAACTACCAAAAACCAACCAACACTCATCCATGCAAACACTAGTTCTTGTACACTATCAACAAAGATAGTCACTGCTACTTTGGGATAGTCAATAATTTTATTCATTTATGGTTCTTCTCAATATTGTTAACACTTGTTACACATCAAAGAAACCCCACACACACCAACTCTCAACCATAGTCACTCAATCTAGCAAACATGGGAAAGTCCATAACACTGTCAACTGCAACAGTCACTAAGAAATTTCTAGGACAGTCATAAATCCTTATGAGTGGATTGGATTCCTTGATCACTTAACACTTGGATCATTCCAAGGGGTCCCTAACACATCCCTTTCATCATTTACAACACCATTCAAACAACTTGGTTGCATTTACACCAATCAAAACCAATGAGAACAATGTGTTTTCAGTTTGTGTTACTGTCAATCAGCAATTTGTCATCATTTTACATGTGCAAAAGTGAACATGGATCTCTGCAAGTAAAACAAAAACAAAATATGTGCAATTTCCCTCCATTCCACCAATTTTTTTCCTTTGATCAATGTGGAATGGAGGAGTAATACATTTTATATTACCCTAGTAGGGTTTTGACAGTGTTTTACAAAAATTAGTAGATCTCCCTCCAAAATTAATGAAAAAGAATGAAATAAAGACCAAACTATTGGGGGTTCACCCCTCTATCATTCCCAATTGCTTCTTGATGCAAATTAATAAGTTTTTAGTAATAAAAACTACTAATATCAAACTTTTACGTCTGAAAAACATAAGAAAGTGCACAAAATCACAAATTTATTGATAGTCTCTTTCAATACATTGAACAACAACCACCTCCAAATGTGTATAAGGATTTTATAATTCCTTTAAATATTTCATACAGTTACAACTACCCTCATAACCTATTTGAGACAATCCATGTCTAATTACCCGCTTACAAACTCAAAAGTTGCTTAACCATTGTTGTCAACTTTGACAATTTTTGCTCCAAAATGAATATAGACCCTATCTATGACTTCCATGACCCAATAATGATTCAAATAGGTCCAAATACATCAAATAAACCCTTTTACAACATAAATTCCCTTACATGACTCATTTTCACATAGTTGCACCATATTGACAACTTATGACAATTTTGTCAACATTACAACTTTAGGACTCAAAACCTTAACAAAGGGACTCATAGACACTTATTACATCATAAATGGTCATTATTGAACTTATTACATAGAATAAACATAGAACCATTTTCCTTGTGCCAACTTGACCTCATTGTGCCATGAGGACCTATTAGGTGCTCCTGCACCATATAGGAAAGCACAATTTGTCTTTCTCTTTCACTCTCTCTCTGAATTTATACATAAAATATTAAATTTAAGTATAAGTCTTATAATTTAAGTTATATTTTATGCATATATTGGTAGGGAATTTGAGAGTGGTTTTAGATCTCTAGGAGTTATAATGTAGATTCTAGTTTTTAGAGTATTCATATAAATTTCAAACCTAGTCAAATTTCAATAATCAACATGCTCATATTAGCATTCTCTCTCTGGTCTCTTCCATGTCTTCCCCCTCCCTCTTCCCTAACTCCTACCTCTCTCTCACTCTTATGTCTCTCCCTCTCTTTCCATACCCCCTCTCTTTCACTTGGAATTTCTCTTCCTCTAGTCTCTCCGTCAACCCCCACCTTACTCCCTCTCTCTTTCTCACTCTCTCCCTCTCTCCCTCTTTTTACTTCTCTCTCTAGTCTCTTACTCTCTTTCCATCCCTTCCTCCCTCTCACTCAAGCTCTCTTTGTCTCTCACTCTCTCTTTTTCTCTTTCCCTCCCCCATCTCTTTATCTTGGGCACTCTCTCTCTCTCTCAAGTCTCTCTCTCTCTCTCTTGCACTTTATCTCTCTCTCTCTAGTCTCTCCCTCAACCTCTCTCTCTCTCTCTCCATCCACCTCTTAGGTCTCTCTATATCTCCCCATCTCCCTTACTCTCTCTCCTATTCTTTCTCTCTCATATTCCACTCCCTCTCTGCACATGCTTCCTCTTAACTCTCTCTCTCTCTCTCTCTATCTCCCTCTCTTCGCATATTTCCCTTTAACTCTCTTTGGACCTCTCTACCTCTCACTCCTTTTCTCTTTCTCTCTCAATTCTTCTCTCTCTCTCCCCTCTTCGTCTCTCTCTCTCTACTTCCCTCCCTCTCTCAAGTATCTATCTCCCTCTCTTTCCCACCTCCCTCACCTACTCTCTCTCTTTGGTGTATCCCTCTCTCTCTCTCTCTCTCTCTCTCTCTCTCTCTCTCTCTCTCTCTCTCTCTCTCTCTCTCTCCTATGTGTCTACCTTTCTTGTCCTCCCTATCTCAAGTATCTCTCCCTCTCTTTCCCTCTTTCACTTGGGCTCTCTCTTTCTTTCCCTCTCTCAAGTATTTATATCACTCTCTCCCCCTCTCTTAGGTGTCTCTCTCCCATTCTCTCCCATTCTATCCCTCCCACTCTCCATCCTTTTCTCTTTCTTTCCCTCTAACTCTATTTCCCTCTATCCCTCCCACTCCCTTTCTCTTTCTCTCAAGTCTCTCTCCATCTCTTTATATAAAGTCTCTCTCTTTCTCATCCTTTATCTCTCTATCTCTCCCTCCCCCTATCTTTCTCTTTTTCTCTCAAGTATCTTTCTTTACCTCTAACTCACTTTCCCTCTCTCTTTCCCTCCCATTATTTCTCTCTTAAGTCTCTTTCCATGTCACCCTATATCTCTCTATCTCTCTCTCCTCCTCTCTCAGGTTTAACTCTCTCTCATTCTCTCCCTCCCTCCCTCTGTGTGTGTGTGTTTGGTCTCTTACTCTCTTTCCATCCCTTCCTCTCACGTAGGCTCTCTCTATCTCCCAATCTCTCTTTCTCTCTTTATGTCCCTCATCTCTCTATCTTGGTCATTGCATCTCTCTCTCAAGTATCTCTCTCTTGCACTTGGGGTCTCTCTCTCTATTATCTCCCTCAACCCCAACCTTCCTCCCCCCTCTCTCTTAATTGATATCTCTCTCTCTCTAGTCCTCCCTTCTTCCCTCCCTCTCTTTCCTCCTAGGGGTTTGCCTCTCTTTTCCTCCATCTCTTTCCCTCTTTCACTTGGGCTCTCTCTTTCTCTCCCTCTCTCAAGTCTCTCTCTCTTTGAGGCCTCTCTCTCTCCCACTCTTTCCCTCCCTCTCTCTCTCACCATCCCTCCCTCCTCCTCCCCTCTCTCTCTCTCTCACACACACACAATCCCTCCATGTACCTCTCAAGTCTCTTTATATCTCCCCCTCTCCCTCTCTCTCTTTCTCTCCCATTATTTCTCTCTCAGATCTCTCTCTCACATTCCACTCCATCTCTTCACATGCTTCTCCTTAACTCTCTCTCCCTCTCTTCGCATACTTCATGTTAAATCTCTTTAGACCTCTCCCCCCCCTCTCTCCCTCCCTCTCACTCTCTCTCTCCCTCTCTACTTCCATCCCTCTCCCAAGTCTCTCTCTCCCTCTCTTTCTCACCTCCCTCACCTACTCTCTCTCTTTGATTTATCCCTCTTTTTCCCTCCCCTATATCTCTCTCTCTCTTCCTCCTTCTCCCTCCTTCTCCCTCTCTATCTCCCCATCCCTACTTACTCCTCTCTCTCTCTCTATCACTCACACACACACACACACATATCATCTCCCTCACTCCCCTTCTTCCTCTCCTTTTGTTGCTCCCCCTCCCTTCATCTCCCTCTCTATCTCCCCATCCCTCCTTACCTCTCTATCTCTCTCTATCTGCCCCCCACACACACACCATCTCCCTCCCTCCCCTCCTTCTCCCTCTCTATCTCTCCATTCTACCCCCCCTCTCTCTCTCTCACACACACACATACACACACCTTCTTCCTTCCTCCCCTCCTATATCTCCCTCTCTATATCTATTTCTCCTCTCTCTTCCTCCCTTCCTTTCTTCTCTCTCTCTCTCTCTATCACACACACACACACACACACCTTTTTCCTCCCTCCCCCCCTCTCTCTCTCTCTCACACACACACACACACACACACACACCTTCTTCCTCCATCCCCTCCTATATCTCCCTCTCTATCTCTATTCTTCCTATCTTTCCCTCCCTTCCTTTCTTCTCTCTCTATCACAAAAAAACACACCTTCCTCCCTCCCATCTCTATCTATCCATTCTTCATATATCTCTCTCTCTCTCTCACACACACACCTTATTCCTCCCTCCCCTCTTTATCTCTCCATTATTCCTCTCTCTCTCTCACACACACACACCTTCTTCCTCCCTCCCCTCTCTATCTCTCCATTCATCTCTCTCTCTCTCTCTCTCACACACATATCTTATCTCTCACTCCCTCCCCCCCTCTCTCTCGCTCTATCCCCCTCTCTTAGGTGTGTCTCTCTCCCATTCTCTCCCTCTCCCTCCCCCTCCATTTCTCTTTCTCTCTCAAGTCTCTCTTTCTTTCCCTCTCTCCCTTTCTCTTTCTCTCAAGTCTCTCTCTCTCTCAAGTATCTCTCCCTCTCACCCTTTATCTCTCTATCTCTCTCTCCTCTCTTAGGTGGCTCTCTCTCCCATTATCTCCCTCTCTCACTCCCCCTCCTTTTCTCTGTGTGTGTGTGTGTGTGTGTGTGTGTGTATGTGTGGTGTAGGAGCACCTAACACAAAGGCACAAAAGGAGTCTATAAGAGGATAAAGATCAATTAATAAGTATATTCAATTACATTTTCATTTTTAATGTCATTTTTAGTCAATATGAATCAATATGTAAGGCTAAAAGAGCCCATTGTAATGAGTTGTCCAAATTGTCCTAATAAGGTCTTGAATTAGTCATTTGGTAAAATTTGTATAAAATAACCTTTGAGGGGTAAAATGGTGACAAAAATACATTATTATTCCATCCTAATATGTTTTGAAGGTTCTTGTGAAGGTTTAAAGTCATTTAAGTCAAAAGTTGTAAAAGTTGTAAAATGCATCTTCTCAAAAGTTGTAAAAAGACCAAAATGGGAAGTTGTATGGTCATTAGAGGAAGTTGGGTAGTTGTAACTTCCATGTGAAGATGAAAAGGCTATAAAAAATCTATAATGGTTGTTCATAAGGGTATCTAAAAGTTGGAGAAGGAACTGAAAAACATTGGAAACATTTTGGTATCATATTTTCATTGTTTTCAATCTCTTGTTTTGTGGTCTTGAAAGCTTTTCCTCTTGTTTCTAGGCCTAGTACAGCCATGTACAGCCTGGAAACAAGTTTATTTTATCATGATAGTGTAATATATTCAATAATATTTCCATTGATTTTGGTTTGATTTTATTTCATG
This sequence comes from Cryptomeria japonica, assembly GCF_030272615.1. Taxonomy (NCBI): domain Eukaryota; kingdom Viridiplantae; phylum Streptophyta; class Pinopsida; order Cupressales; family Cupressaceae; genus Cryptomeria; species Cryptomeria japonica. The sequence goes on along the minus strand of NC_081408.1, from coordinate 710,204,194 downwards.
CATTTTTGAGAAAGTTATGAGAGTTTTGGTGAAAACCGTTTGGAACTACCCAAAACCTTGATTCACGGCGACCAGTTTTGGAAAAATCATCATAAATTTTGATTTAACCATTGGATCTTTCTATAATTTGGAGAAAATTTTTATAACTATAATTTATATAATATGAGTAGAGAGATTTTCCTGGTGATTAATATTTTAAGAGTTATTAATGACTGTTCATGGCTGTAATTTCATGACCAGAATAGAGTAAATTTCATAGTTTGGGAAAATTCTTGGTTTTGATTTGCAAGAAATGGATAGATGAAGGGTTTAAATGTGACGCTTTGCATCAATCTCTCTCCCTCTCTCTCTCTCTCTCTCACACACACACACACACACACACACACACACACAAATACCTTCATCCACCTCTTAGGTAGACCTCTCTATATCTCCCCCTCTCTCTCTCTCTCTCTCCCTCTCTTTGCATAATTCCTATTAACTCTCTTTGGACCTCTCTCCCTCCTCTCTCTCTCTCTCTCCTTGTTAATTTCCATTCTTTCCATCAACCACTCCCTTCTTCCCTCCATCTCTCTCACTTACTCTCTCTGATCTCTCTCCCTCCTTGGTATTTATATTTCTTTTCATCAACCATAGAAAGGGAGAGAGAGAGGTGAAGAGAGGGAGGGAGGGAGAGAGTGAGAAAGAGAGAGTCAAAGGAAGGTGGAGGTTGAGAGAGAGACTAGGAGAGAAATCCCAAGTGTGTTTGTGTGTGTTTGTGTGTGTTTGTGTGTGTGTGTGTGTGTGTGTGAGTGAGAGAGAGAGAGAGAGAGAGAGAGAGAGAGAGAGAGAGAGAGAGGCAAGAAAAAGGTAGGAGAGCCTAGAGAGAGAGATTGATGTTAGGAACATGCTGGTTACTGAAATTTGACTGTCTAAAATTTATATGAATACTCTAAAGACTATAATCGGCAGTATAATTCTTAGAGATCTGGAACCACTCTCAAACATACTACCAATAGGTACATAAAATTTAACTTAATGTATAAGATCTTATACTTAAATGTTATATTTTATGTATATATTCAAAGAGAGAGAGTGATAGAGAAAGACAAATTGTGCTTTCCAAAATGAAAATGTACTTGTCAAATTGCAAATACATTTGGCGGGACCAAACCTTAGGTTCGACATGCCAAACCTATTTGGTATGCACCAAATAAGGCATGTAGACATATAAATTTGACCACCTAGTTGAATATGTAGGGGAGGATATTTTCCCCATCCAAGATGATAAATATTAGAAGGCAAATCTATCTGCCACTACCTCTTCGAATAGGCACTAAGATGAGCCAGGGGATAACAAACAACTATGCTAACTACACTTATGAGAGATAAATAACTAAGTTATAATGCAAAAAAAAAAATACACAGAAACCAAATTTGCAAAATAGTGCAATATCAAAAGCAGGTTATACCTTCTGGATGGGGAGCTCTCGGGTTTAGGACACCAACGCAAGGTGCGGACAAAGAAAGTCCCAGAAAGAAACCTGTGTGTAGTACTTTGCACGTAGAATTTGTGCGTCACATGCACACATTGAGACAGGGAAAATTGTTAGGGATTTATAGGGGTCTACCTCAGTCAGACCCCTGTTTAGGTGTTTTCACTGCCACGGACAACCAGATAGATAGATTGGAAAAATAAATTGGAACTTGGTAAATTGGAAAGTAAATGCAAATGGAAACTAAACTTTATTTAAAAGAAGCTAACTCCTATTGCATGCAATAAATATTGGAAAATATTGAAATATTGGAATAATGGAATATTGGAAATAAATATTTAACAATGCAAAGGACTCATTGCATGTAAAAGAGATTGGTAAAAGAGATTGGTAAAAGAGAGAGAGAATGAGCATGAAGCCAAACCATTCGTATTTGGATTCATGAGCGTGACGAAGCCCACTTGATTGCTTTGTTGGTAAGAAGCCACCATGAGATGATTGTAGCTTGATATTGGTAGAGTGTATGTCCAAGAGCATGAAGAGAGCAACAAGATATCAAGAGCACAATGAGAGCCAAGAGCTAAGAACCCAAGATCGGGAACCCTTTAAAATGAGCTAGGAAGGGTTCTTAAACCTGAAAAGAGCCTGGAGAGTCATTATGGCAAAACATGAGCCAAAGGACATGCGTCGGCCAACATTTGACTCGCTGCCAGATTTGAGATTCGACCCTTTTCAAGACGTTAGCGCAGTGTGATAAACACTAAGAGGGGGGGTGAACTGGTATAACAGTTTTACTAACAAACCGGTTAACACAAATGCAAACCAAACAGTAAATAAGGCATTCACCCACAGAAGCACAATCACCATAACACAAAATATTTTGACATGGAAACCCAAATGGGAAAAACCATAGTGAGATGAAACTCACAAGTAACTATCTGCAGAATAGTAACCATACCGGTTAAGGTCATATAATGTTCTTTACCAGAACAAATCCTGTTAGGAATCTCAATCTCTGTTAGGAGATAAGTCTGATTAAAGACTACCTTGTGAGAGGATTTGTGAACCACCTTGTTAGAGGATTTACAAAGGCTTTTCTAGGCCTACCCAGTTAAGGGTTTCAGACTTGTTGAAGATGTGAGTAATCAATAAGTGAATGATCTAGCAAAAAGCATAGTTTGCTTGGTTAGATCCATGATATCTCATTGCTAATGCGTTTTAGCATTACTTTAGTCTTCAGTAAATCCACACTCTATTATAGCACACAGACTTGATCTTGTCTTCAAAGGTCACACATACAAAAACTCATCAAACCACCAAAAACCCTAACAACTACATTTAAAAAAAAAAACCTTAGACATGGTGTCCTTAAAAAGGAATCCGATTTCATGTCAGTCCAATAGGATTACATTGCAAGTTCCTAGGTTCATTGCATCTAAACACATTTGATAACATGACACAAATCGCTGTCAAAGTGTCGGTGGATGGTAACTCATCACAAAAATATCGGTTGGTAACTCGTCACAGAGTATTACCGGTTCATACAACTTTACCAATTACCGGTTGGCAACTCATCATAGATTAATACCAGTTCAAACATTAAACCGATTAGCGGTTTTCCAAAAATGAAGACTGGGAAAATGATAACTACCACTTCAGTTTCTTTGCTCTGCTTGATATCCTCGAACCTCTTGAGGTCTTCATACTGCTTGAGATTGGTAAACACTTTCTGCAAATCACCGATAGCCTAAAGACTATAATACATAATACCGGTTTGGAACAAATACCAGTTGAGCATAACTCATACATAGAAAGTGATCTCAAAGCAAGTGTTTCTCCATCAATGACAATCACAACATAAACATAAAAAATGCCAACAATCTCCCCCTTTGGCATTGATGGCAACACTTAGGAAAAATTTGACATCTAAGTGTTTAACAAAAATATGCCATAATCAAAATTACTCCCCCTAAGCATATACAGTACCCCTTTTGCAGAAAATACAATGTATACTACTCCCTTATAGAGATAAACATGAAAGTATACATAACATGCATCAAAAATTTTAAATACAGAATACTACTCCCCCTTTGCCAACAATGACAAAGTGCAGCTGAATCACCCCTATTTCCATTATCATTAAAATCATAAGAGTTTAGGACAATAAAGAGTGAAACTTGTCAAAAACTGATTTAAAGTCCTGCATAAATGTCTTCATGGATAAAGACCATGACTCAAGCAATGAGGTAGCAACCTCACTTTCTGTTTGCATCTAGGATACCTGTTCCTCCATGGCGTCCAAGGTACTCATCTCTTGAGTGAGTGTTAAGGCATCCAGATTGAGATAGCATTTCTAAAGTATTTGCAGTCTAGGTAGTAGAATCTGTTGAAGTTCTTGCAAATCTCATGTCCGGTTGCTGATCTCTAACTCTATTCTTGCAGACTGGAGTTGAAATTGGTGAATGGTTTGCCCATAAGTGGTGAAGGAATCATAGGGCATCTTGAAGGTGCTTAAGTATGTCTGCAAATCAGTTTGCAGTTTGTCTTTCTGAGTAAGCACATCATCACATAATAGATGAGGTTGACATATCTTACTAAGTAGCAGATTCCCCTCATCCAGAGCATCTCTTATGTCCTTCTGTGCCTTCTGAAGTTCGGATCAGAGCTCATTCAACTTCTTCACCATGGTAGTGTTCAGAGCCTTTTGATGCTTCTTTTGAGCATTGGCTTCAGCAACATCTTCCAGACATTTCACTTGGTCCTCTACAACTATGCAAAGGAGCTTCAATTGAGCTAGAGAGGAATCGGTACTTGGGAGATGGGTACCGGGAATCAAACTAGTGAGAGTTTCCACTGCAGTTTGAATCACATCTTCCTCCTTTTTCCTCCTTAGTGCTTCTAGTCGCTCTTGAGAAAGCTTAATACTTTGCAGTAGCTCCATTTCATTTGTAGACTGGGGGTCAATGGGACTAGTGATGTCAGCTGGTTTGGTGTAACCACCGGTTGCATTTGGGTTCTCTACATGTACACTCTTTGCCACTTCCTCCTTTTCCTTGGCTTTTTGCTTATCTTCTTTTGCCTTCTTCTGCTCCTTAGCTTATTTCTTTCTTTTCTCTTCTTCCTTCTTCCTTTCTTCTTCTTTCCGCTTCTCTTCTTCTTTCCTCTACTCTTCCTTCTTCATCTTCTTCTTCTTCTTCTTCTTCTTCTTCTTCTTCTTCTTCTTCTTCTTCTTCTCCTCCTCTTCTTGTTTCTTCTCTTCTTCCTGTTTCTTCTCCTCTTCCTTCTTCTTCTTCTTCTTCTTCTCCTCTTCCTATTTCTTCTCTTCTTCCTTCTTCTTCTTCTCCTCTTCCTGTTTCTTCTCTTCTTCTTTTCTCTTCTCTTCCTCTTCCTTTTGCTTCTTCTCTTCTTTTGCCTGTTTCCTCTTAGCTTCCCCCTTTCTCTTTCCCTTGTCTTGTTTCTCCTATCCTACCATTTCTATTGGTGTATCCGGAGTAACATCTTCACCATCCAAAGGATCAACATCAATAGGGTCCATTTGCTCAGTGACCTGTTCTCCTTCACTATTATACACCTCATCTGGTTTTGCTATTTCTGGTTCTTGTTTAGCCTTTTTGTTGGCTTTGAACACTTGGTGCAATCTCAAAGTATCTTGGGCATGAGAGTGGGTATCTTTTACCACCTCAGGGACTTTCCCTTCTAGCAACAAGAGTCTACTTCTTTGCATAAAGAAGAGGCCTTTATATTTTTCCATAACTTTATAAAGTTAGGAATTAGACACATCAGGAAAATGTTGAGCAAATATTTCCTCTCTTATCTCCTGTTCCTTTTCTATGGCAATGCACCATTTGTTGTCTAAAGAATTATATAAAAAATCGGTGTCATAGATTTAATTTCTGATGGCGACCAGTCATTAATACATAAATATTGAATGACTTCCTGTTCTACTTCCTTCTTCTCATTATCATTGAAATCATCAAAATAATCTACGAAATCATTCAGCACTTTTCTCCTTATGTTCTTAGTATTTCTTTGACAATGTGTCAAAGGTTTGTAAGAGGAAATATCAATATTTATTGGTGCTAATGATGTTAGTTCATTGCTGGTTGTCTTTGTCTTTTTTCTTCTTTGCCTAGTCTTCTTAGGTTTTTCTTCAAATTCTATATCTTCTGAGTCCGGTGTGTTGCCTTTTGTCTTCCGCTTTCTCTCAAAGACTTTGGCGGGTGCAACTTCCGATTTCTTCTTTGCCAGTGACCGCTTGGTCACTTTAGGACTTGCTAAAGTTACCGGTGCTGATACAGATGGCACTACCTTTCCTTTCTTCATAGAGGGCTCCTCAACCAGTGTAACCCTTTCCAGATAGGTGTCGGTTCTCTTCATTGTAGGATCAAGTGGTGAGGCAAGTAGGGTAGAAGCATACCCATCTAGCATGTCATACATCACCTCATAACCCATAGGCTCCACTTCTTCCTTTCTAGGCTCAACAACCTCCATTATGCACTCATCTACTTTGATGATAAAGTAGATGTCCTCTTCATACTTCTTGACAATATCACCAGATATTCTCACCCTTTGGCTCATCTTGTGTTTGAACTCATCAAAGTATTTGTTCAGGACTTCAGGGTAACCGGTTCCAACCACTTGAAGACTTTCCCTGATTTTCTTTGTAACCGGTTGGTCAACAGACCACTGAATATCATCGACTCCTGGGAAGTAGGCTTGGAAGTAGAAGAACAATCCGACCAATAGTTGTCTGAATTTAAATCTCAAGGCATTGTCCTATTTGATTGACTTCAGGTTCACTAGTAGTTGCCTTTGCATACAGGTGCATAAATCAAATGAGGCATCTTCCATGATCATCCTGTAGCCAGCATTTACCACTGCAGCAAAGACAGAGTTAATTCTGCTAGCATGGAATGTCCGGTAACCTATCACCATGCAGGCATACTTGACCAGATCATCCTTGATGGTATTGATGGTCATTCCCCATTGGTCGCTCACTGAACTGGTGAGCTTGGTCATATCGGTCTTGTTGATCTACCTTAGGGCTGACACTTCTCCAATGTTACAGAATCTGGTGATGGCATGAATTGCTTTCGGTGTGATGTCATGTGCCCGCTCCAAATACATTTTGTCACCATGAACTCTTCTTAGAATGATGCAGATGTGATCATTTGTGAATTCTTCAAGGAAATAGACTGCATTGTGAAGCTTCTTCTTTTCCAAGATGCTGAATTCCAGTTTGATCCTCTTGTCCTTTCCGCAAAAAAAACTCAACTGAGAATGGATCATTAGAGATCCTAGGTCTTCAATTTTATAGTCAATGTAATCCGAAATACCTTCCTCTACTATAACACTAGCGGGTATTTGGGATAGTGCATTATATTTTGCCTTCTGTTGGATGAAATCTACTGACTCAACGGGTGCACTAGAACTAGAGTGCGATGCTAAAGCCATGATAAATAGAGAAACTCAAAAAATACCTTCGAAAGTCAAGATTTAGGGCTTGCAAATTCCACTTTGTCACTCACTACTTTATTTGTTGGGTTACCGCTTTGAGTTCTACACTTGACCGATTGATGCTATCTTCAGATTCTTCTTCAAGGTTTTGAAATCTCTCTGAATTGCAAGACAAATCATCTTTTGTCGCTCTGCACTTGAAAACTTCTTTACTCAAAAAATGATAAGTGAAAATGACTTGAAAATCCCTTTTTAGTGAATTCTCCACCTACCATAATAAATGCTCCATCATTAGGGCGTAAACCCTAATTTGCCTTTTACCATTTCCGATCTTCTGCCAATTGACAGGTATCACATACCAGTTAAGGTCTTTTACCGGTGTAAAGTGGGGGTTCAAAATATTTTACCGATTCGTTTCCCCCTAAGCTTTCCTATAGCTTCGTTTGCCAGTTCAGAGATTTCCACACCAGGTGCAGAAACTAGTTCTTCTAGAGACACTTCTTCTGGCTTCTTTTTCCAGGTTTTCTTCATATCTGTTTGAATAGTTTCAACATCAATCTTTCCTTTCGGAGTGACCGGTATATCATCCGATATATTCTTTCTCGTTCTGGCAGAATCTTGCTGTATGACCCGATTTGTTGCAATGATAGAAAACCATTCCAGGTGCTCTCCAAGGTCCATTATTCATGTTTCCATTCTTCCTTCTGCATGTTGCAGTTGTGTGAACACTACCATGATTGATCAAATAGGTTTCTCTCCATCCAATTGCCACTTGATAGCCACCGCTTCTTGATTGATGATTATAGGTATTAAACCAATTTGGATTCTGGTTCCTAGAGGGTTTAGGAAAGACTCCTTGACTCCTTTGAGGATACCTTTCGGTGTTGTGCATGATAGACCTACATTCAAATGCTCTATGCCTAGACTTTTTCCATGCATAACAATTTCCATTGAATCTATTGGATCTAGGCTTATTGTTTAGAAAGTAAGGAAAGTTATTGTAAGCCTTGTTTCTACATACATTAGCAGTATGTCCTTCCTTGAGACAATTAAAGCAAACAGGTTTGAACTTTTTCTTACCTTTATCCTTTGGTGTTGGTTGCTTCTTTGATGCTACATCTTTTTCTCCAGAGGTCTCTCCTTCCTCATATTCAGAGAAACCAAGTCCATTAGTATTCTTTACCGGTTTAGCTGATTCAAGCTTTTGCTCTAGCTTGACAATGCTCTTATTGAATTTGGCAAGTATTTCCTTTGAATTAGTGAGTTCTTTGGTAATAGTAGCATTGGATTCCTTCAAGGTTGCATTCTCAGAAATAGCCATGTTTATTTCACCTTGCATTTCCTCTTTTTCCACTTTTCTCTCTTGGAGATGAGTGGTAAGTGCACTGATTTCTTGCTTCAGCTTGGAGATCTCATGATCTTTGTCTTTTACCAGATCTTTAGCTTTTCTCTAGTTCTCAAGCTCTTGACACATCCTGATAGTTAGTCCTTCAAGTTCCCTTCTCAGGTTGGCATTAGACTCATTCAGCTTTTCAACTTCTTCAACTAGGGCTTCCATGTCCACTTCATCAGAGGAACTGTTTTCAGTTAGCTCCATTAGTTTCTCAGCATCCTCTCCTTTTTGCCAAAGAGGCCTTATACTTGACTTTGAGTTCATCATAGGCTTTTTTAGACTGAGTGAGCTGATGAGTAAGTTCCCTCACAGTGTATTCCCCCATATCTCTTTCCAAGTGGTTAAACTTATAGAAAGGCTGTCTCTAATACCAATTGATGAATACTAAGAGGGGGGGAGTGAATTAGTATACCAATAAATACTAAATTTAAACACTTAGATAGTTTAGCAGTGAACTAGTATAACAATTTTACTAACAAACCGGTTAACACAAATGCAAACCAAACAGTAAATAAGGCATTCACCCATAGAAGCACAATCACCATAACACAAAATATTTTGACGTGGAAACCCAAATGGGTAAAACCACAGTGAGATGAAACTCACAAGTAACTATCTGCAAAATAGTAACCAGACCGGTTAAGGTCATACAATGTTCTTTACCAGAATAGATCCTATTAGGAATCTCAATCTCTGTTAGGAGATAAGCCTGATTAAAGACTACCTTGTGAGAGGATTTCAGATCCACAGATGTGAACCACCTTGTTAGAGGATTTACAAAGGCTTTTCTGGGCCTACTCGGTTAAGGGTTTCAGACTTGTTGAAGATGTGAGTAATCAACAAGTGAATGATCTAGCAAATAGCACAGTATGCTTGGTTAGATCCATGATAGCTCATTGCTAATGCATTTCAGCATTACTTTAGTCTTTAGTAAATTCACACTCTGTTACAACACACAGACTTAATCTTGTCTTCAAATATCGCACATACAAAAACTCATCAAACCACCAAAAACCCTAACAGCTTCATTTTATTTTAAAACCCTAGACATGATGTCCTTAAAAAGGAATCTAATTTCATGTCGGTCCAATAGGATTACATTGCAAGTTCCTAGGTTCATTGCATCCAGACACATTTGATAACATGACACAAATCACCGTCAAAGTGTCAGTGGATGGCAACTCATCACAAAAATACCGGTTGGGAACTTGTCATAGAGTATTACCAGTTCATACAACTTTACTGATTACTGGTTGGCAATTCATCACAAAGTAATATCGGTTCAAACATTAAATCGATTATTGAATGTCCAAAAATGAAGACTGGGAAAATGATAACTGCCGCTTCAGTTTCTTCACTCCACTTGAGATCCTCAAACCGCTTGAGATCTTCATACCGCTTGAGGTCCTCAAACCGCTTGAGATCTTCATACCGCTTGAGATTGGTAAACACTTTCTGCAAATCACCGATAGCCTAAAGACTATAATACATAATACCGGTTTGGAACAAATACCGGTTGAGCATAACTCATACATAGAAAGTGATCTCAAAGCAAGTGTGTGTCCATCAATGACAATCACAACATAAACATCAAAAAAACCAACATGGTGTGTAGACGTCCCCACGTCACGCTAATGTCCATTAAAAAGTAGGACCAAAGGATCTTTCAAGGCATTTCAAGGCACCTTGTCTTTTGAGTCCATGATGCCAAAATAACATAATTTTGATCATGGATTTGTCATAAATGCACTAGGCATCATACATAAGTGTCATAAATGCACTAGGCACATTTTAGGACATTATATTTTGCCCCCACTTTAGTGGACTAATCAGTTGTAGGAATCAGTCACCCTAAAGTAGTTTGGAAAGATATGTTCATTGAGCTCATGCAGTGCAATAAATGCAATAGATGCAATAAATACTTATCCAAAAAGGATATTGTAGAAGCCTTAGAGGTCAAGTCAACGACCATGAGAAATGCCCCCAAGTATCCACGAGGAAATCCGATGTTTGGTATGACGAATTCCATAGTGCAAGATTGGAAAAGTTGTTAGCATGGAAAATGGAGGAAGCTACTTCGGTGAGAAGAATTATTAAGGAGAATTAGTACGAATAGAAGAGAAAAATCAAATGAAGGCGAGTATATTCCCCCTCATGTTTTTCCCCCAATAAGGCAGAAAAAATAGAAAGGAAAATGAGCCAAAATTTGTCCAAAAATGGGCACAAGCCATTTCAGGCAAAAATTAGGCTATATGCTTGAAAGTGGGCTCCAAGAAAGGTCATTGTTACTATTCACTGCAGGCATTTGAGCTAAGATTTTCATAGTCTAAGAAAAAATGGCACGCAGATGAGAGATTAGGGCTAGCAGGATCGAGGAGTTGTGGACCGTGGTCGAGCAAGGTAGTGAGCCCAACCAGGTATGACTCAAAACATCCCTTGAAACAGGTAGACGCTACACAGTAGGGCGCCATAGGCCACCTAGACCACCCTTGAGTGTACTAGTTGATGGTAGACCTTGAGGTGTTGTGCCATTGAGAGATTGTGACATGGGAGGAGCTGATGACACAATGAGAGACTGTGGTTGAGTTATGAGGATAGTTGAGGGGCATGTGATTGCGGAGCACTATGACTGCGGGATCATAGTCGACCTTAGTGAGATAGCCTCCCTACTGAGACTAGGATTCTCTAGCACCAACAACCTCAAGGACATGGCCACGAGACCAATCATGACATATTTTTGATTTATTCTATATATAACATGTTTTTGTATATATACACAGATGTATTCATGTATATTAGAGACACATATGCCAGCATCACATGCTTTTGTAGTGATGTGATACATGTACATTGATATTATGCATTGACACCCACACACACACACACACACACACACACACACATATATATATATGAGATTCAATATTGTGGTGGTTCTATCTTGTGTTTCCATTGATGGATGTTGTTGTTATTTACATGCTTATGTGATGGATGATGTAGATTTAGATGCTTATCATTATTTAATTTATATATGTTCCTATGCATGATGAAATCTTATGATGATCTATATATATGACACATGTACATGCACACACACACACACACACACGTGGATGTAACAATGCATAGTCACTTCATAACACAAAAAAGGAATGTTGCGTCGATGAAGGATGTGTGTGAGGACACAATCCCTCAACCCCCATAGGCATCAAGGTATCAAGCATGAGACACAAACTACGCCTCTTCTACACATAGTATCTACGTAGGTGTGTGACATTGATTGACTCTTTAAGAGGAGTGTTATCCATGGAGGATTGGCCATAGGCACCAGAACCATAAATAGAGGTAAAAATGTATGGACCTAACCAATTTAGGCTAAATTTCCCTTTTTGGTTAGGTGGCGCATTAACATTTCTCTGGTTCTCATAAAGAACCAGGTCACCTTTCTTAAAGGTCCGAGGTAGCACACTTTGGTTATATTGTTTGGATAGAGACTTTTGATAAGCTTGAAGGTGTTGAAGGGTCATTAAGCGATGTCCATCTAACAATTCAAGTTGATTTAAACAAAGAGTGCAATAAGAATCATCATCAATAACCCCTTTTAAGGAGACCCGCAAAGAGGGAATCTCCAATTCAAGAGGCATAATAGCATCAGCACCATATACGAGGTTTTAGGGCATCATTCCTATAGCCATATGAACACTCATGTGATAGGCCCATAACGCGTAGATTATCTGCAAATGCCGATCTTTACCATGTTTATTGATGGTCTTGCATAATATTTGTTCAATGGTTTTGTTAGATGCTTCTTCTTGACTGTTAGATTGTGGGTAGTAAGGTGTAGAAAAGCAATGTTGAATGTGAAATTTTTCAAGAAATTGCTTAACCTCCTTGTTCTTAAAAGGCGTACCATTATCAGAAACAAGTGTAGTAGGCAAGCCAAATCAAGAAATGATGTTATCCAAGATGAAGCCACAAATCATATCAGCGGTAGTCGATCTTAGTAGGACTACCTCGACCCACTTCATGAAGTAATTTGTAGAGGTGATAATGAAGACATGACCTTTAGATGAAGGGGGAGATATCTTGCCAATGATGTCTAATCCCCAAGTCTAGAAAGGCCATGGAGAGTCCTGACTGCAGAGGTCCTGCGCCAGGGCTCGAATCAAGTTGCTATGTTGTTGACATTGGGGGCACTTTTTGACAAAGGAAAATGAATCTTGTTCCATCATTTATCAATAGTACCCCATGTGAATCATTTTGTGTACCAAAGACTTTCCTCCAAAATGCCCACCTCTAGAGCCTGAATGGGCTTCCTGAAGGGCAAGGCGGGCCTCAGCTTTTGTTAGACACTGCAAAAGAAGACCAGTGTATGATCTCCTATAAAGTATGTTAGATAGGAGAATGTAACATTTGGCTAGCATCCAAATCTGCACACGTAAAATTTTGCTAGCATCATCAGGAAAACTTCCAGTTTTTAAATAATTAGAAATGTGTGCAAACCATTCTCCTGAATCAACATGGGCACACATAAGGTTATCAAATTGAGTTTGATCAGATATGGTTGGAGAGCACAGGACTTGTACCACAAAGCAGTATTCAACTTGAACAAAATCAGGGCCTATAAGGGAAGCAATTCTTGCCATTGCATCCACATGACGGTTTTCCCTCTGCGAGATGCTATCAATCGTGTAAGTAGCGAATTGATTTAGGATGGTCAATACTAAATCCCTATACTAAGACAACATCAACTTCTTGACACGATAGGTACCCGTCAATTGGTTTACAATAAGTTTAGAATCTCCATGGATGCAGATGTTCTTTACTCCCATGGAAATTGCAGAACGAAGACCTGCTATCAGAGCCTTGTACTCGACAATGTTATTGGTACAATAAAATTCTAAACAGAAAGAAAGAGGAAATGACTTTCCTTTAGGTGAGACAAAAACCACACTTGCGCTTGAGCATGTTTGACACCTTGAACCGTTAAAATACATGTCCCACCCAGAGTCCTGCTCAATGATCATAACATCCTCATTGGGGAAGAGGTCTAAGGTGGGAAAAGACTTGTCTAAGGGAGCGTCAGCTAGCTAATCGAAAATGACCTACCCTTTGATTGACTTCTGAGTTATGAAATGTAGGTCAAACTCAGAGATCAACATCACCCACTTGTCCAGCCTTCTTGAGAGATCAAACTTTGCAAAGAGGTGCTTGAGGATATCATTCTCAGCAATGACCCATGTTTCTGCATGAAGGATATAGTGTCTTAGCTTCTAAGTCATGGAGACAAGAGCTAATAACTGGTTTTCCATAGTAGATTATCAGGTTTTGTATCCTATTAAAGTGCAGATGATGTAATATACTGCTCTTTCCCACCCTTCATCATCACGTTGGGCCAATAATGTTGCTAAAGTGTGAGATGAGGCTGAAATATACAAGAAGAAAGGTCTATCAAAAATAGGTGGCATTAGGATAGGAGGATTAGCTAGGTAATCCTTGATGGAATCAAATTATTTTTGACACTCTTCATTCTAGTTGAAATGGGTATCTTTCTTTAGCAGTCATGTAAAAGGGAGGCTACAATTAGCCACTTGTGCCACAAATCGATGAATAGCCTAGATTTTCCCCTTCAAGCTACGAAGCTAAGAGATATTCTTAGGTGGAGGGATGTTCAAAATTGCATCAATCTTATTTGTGTCTATTTTGATTCCTTGATGGGAGACAATGAATCCGAGGAGCTTCCTGACATCAACACCAAAGACACGCTTAAGAGGATTCAGTCTCATTTTATACAACCATTTTTTGAAAGACCAAATGGAGATTTTCAATTTGCATTTCTTGCGCTAAGGACTTTACCAAGATGTCATCGACATAGTCTTCTAAGATATTATGGATAAAATCATGGAATATTAAGGTCATGGCTCATTGATAGGTCTCTCCTGTGTTCTTCAACCCAAACGACATGACAACATAGAAGAAGGCTCCCCAAGGGGTTGTGAAAGCAGTTTATATTGATCTTTTGAGTTGATACAGATCTGGTTATAACCCGAGAAGCCATCCATGAATGAGAGTAAAGCATACCTCATGGTTGAATCCATGGTTATATCAATATTGAAGAGAAGAAAGTCATCCTTGAAGGAAGATTTGTTCACATCTCGAAAATCAATGCAAATACAGATGTGACCATCGGGTTTTCTTACCAAGATAGTGTTCCAGATCTAAGGTGAATAGTCAATAGGCTAGATAAAACCCACTTTTAGGAGCTTCTCTATCTCGACCTTGACTAATAAAGCCACCTAAGGATTCATATTTTGAATCTTTTGCTTCACTAGCTTAGCATCAAGACTAAGACCAATATTATGTACCACAATGGACTCATCAATGCCAGGCATCTCCTCATAAGACCAAGCGAAGATGTTAGGGAATTGATGTAGCAAATTGGAATATTCTTTGAATTCTTCAAAGGATAATCAATTTCCCACTTTTGTGACTTTTTTGGGAGCCTTATCGCTCATGATGACATTAGTAGTTTCTCCACTAAGGAGTGCGCTACGGTCTTTTGGATCAGGAATAGACATTTGTTCTCCATTGTGAGATAGAGGTGCCCCCATAGAATAGATTCTCCAAAATATGCTCGAGCATTCAAGAAATATAGGAATCAATGTTTATGATGGTAAGAAGGTAGACCATCATATGCACCCAAAAATTCCTTCAAGGATTCTTTCGAAGGGAAAAGATCCAAGGGAATCTCATTAGGTGATACACCAACGTCGATGAGTTCTGGATGAACAAGATTTAAGGAAAGGGGATCGACTGAAATCATGTTAACAGTTAACCATGGTTTCTCCTTATGACTCGTATGATGGTACTCTAGTCCAGTGTTGTGGTGATGAGGTTTGGGTTCTAAAGGAATCCAAATACCTTGTTCATTAGGTCCACAACCCTTTTCATCATACCCAAGCTGAGACACAAGCTTGTATCCAGGACCATAGATGTTTTGTAATTCTTTGAATGCTAGTGGTTTCGTATAGAAAAGGTGATCAACATGATAAGAATAACCTATCTTTATAGACACATAATCATCTTTTGTAGCTGAGGTGAACGAAATCTTAGGAAAACTTAAATGGATAGGATCTACTTTGTACTCACCAACATGAGACTTAGTGAAATCCAAAGAACCCCAATTGTCACCCAAGCATGCATTCACTTTTGAAGGTGATTTAGCTGGGGAAGGTTTTATAGGTGTAGACTCCAATATTTTCACCTTAGGAGTATCTATCTTTATGGATTTTTCTTTCAAAGAATCCTTCTTCTTAGGTGATCTCTCCTTTTTAACAACTTCCTTAGTGACTTCTTCCTTCTTACACTCTTCCTTTTTAGGGGATGAGACAGAAGCAGAAGTTACGATCGAAGAAGACAAAGTGGGTACATAATTTTGAAATGAAGGAGTAATAGAAGCCTGACTAACTGTGGCTATTTGACATAATTGCATAGCCTCAGGATCAGCCTTAACTGTGACAACCTAATTATTAGCCATGAACTTCACAGATCCATGAAGTGTAGATGAAACAACTCCCAAAGCATGTAGCCATGGTTTGCCTAAAAGAAGATTGCATGATAAAGGGCCTAGCATAACATGCACAAGGGTTGGATATAGTGACTGGTCCAACCTTCAAGGATAGTATGACAGTCCCCACAATAGTCTTACCACTATTATCGAAACCTTGGATGAACAAGGAGGCTGCCAAAGAATTTGGGTCCACCTTGATCTTTGGTAACAAGTCTAAACCACAAACATTCAGTGTTGAACTCATATCAACAAGCACTCATATAATACCAATGCCACTCACATGAACAATGATCATTAATAGATCTGCTAAATTCCTCATTTCGGGAGGTGAGAGTTCATGCGGATAAAATGTAATATTCGGCGAATCCGCATGAATATGATCCATCAGCGCATTCACATCAGCCAGTCTCGCAGAGGAAGGTAGAAAAATCTCTTGCAAAGATTCATGTAGCATACCTTGATACATCAGTGCGGTTTGAAGTAAATACCAAAGTGAGATTTTAGCTGGATTAACCTTAAGTTTCTCGATAAGATCATAATCACCTGGTCGCTTGTCCACTGACAAATGTGCCTTAGGAAGGACAGGTTGAGAAGGAGGTAGAGAAGTTTGACTTTGTTCAGGAACTTGTTTGTTATTCCGAGTGTTATATGTGTTGGCAATATGTTGGATTTGGTTAAGTGTTGTCATTGATGTCAACACCACATCCTAGTTGGATATGGGTCTGCTATCTCAATTGGACCTATCCCAGTTGGACTTGATGATTATCTTGGTTTTGGCTATGATTATGATCCGGTATGATCAGATCCCTGGCTTTGGTTTTGGATGGTTATATGCTTGTCATATTCAGTTGGTTTATGATTTGGTGCTCTAGAAGCTATCGCTTATGTTCCCAGTTGGTATTTCCTGATATCGGTTAGCTTTACCGGTTAGAGATATTTGATGATATGATTTGGTAATTTTGGTTGGGCTTATGGAAATGGTTTCTGATGCACTAAAGGTGTTTCTTGATCATGTCCCAATTGTTTGGTGGCTTTGCATTGGCTGGCGTGCTGATATGGTGGTCCTATTTGGATCCGGTTAGATATTCTATGTTATTGGACTGAGGGTTTCTACCAATTGGAGAAATGTGTTGGAGATTGGTCTTAGCGTGATTTCCGACAGATATAATCTTTTGGGAATTTGTTTTAGGTCCATTCTATGTAATGTAAATCATAATATTGGTCTAGTGATATCATGTAATGTAATTTTTGTAATTGTGGGTTTATGGGTTTAGGGTTTAACCAACCTTATCATAAGGTTGATGATCTATATTTATAGTTGACTTATTTATGTAATATGTCATGGTATGGGATCAATGGTTATGTATACATTATTAGAGGAAGTTTTATGTGTGAACAAGTGATATATCATTCAGAAAAAGGTTTTTGGTGTTGCAGGGCAGACATCTGTACTTAACCGGAATTGTATCAAGCATTAGGAGATGCTACTTTCACAGTTCATTCTTTCCAGATTGTAGTCTGATGCTTTTATAAGTCAGTGAGACTTCTCTTTTGTGATGAGAAGTGAGCTCTAGGTTGTTGGTTTGATTGCAGGTGCAATCCCCATTGTAACTAATTCACATACTGCTGCAAAAGTATTATCTGATTGTGGGTAGGGTTTCCCACCGTGGTTTTTCCCCTTATCGGGTTTTCCACATCAATTTTTTTGGTGTTGTGTGTGTTGTGATTTCATGTTTTATCTTTCATTGTGATGGTTTCCTTATGCTCTGGTATAAAGGTTTTAATCTGCATTAGTTTTGATTTCTAATAGTAAACAGATTCACCCCCCTCATAGTTTACTCCCGGTAACAAAGTTGTCTAACAATTGGTATTAGAGCCTGGTCCTCTGTGCAGAAGCTTAATCGCTTGAGGAGATCTAATGGCAACTACATCTAGTTCTACATTCAATCCCTACTGGAAGGAGAGTCCTAGATTTGATAGTATAAATTACAAGATATGGAAGGAGCGAATGAAGATTCATCTGAGATGTCTTGGAGCTGAAGTTTGGGAGATAGTGGAGAAAGGGTATATACCTCATGATCCTAAATTCTGGAACATCGACACTTGTTGATGAACAAAAGAGAGCTGAAAATGATGTCACAGCAAAGGAAGCATTTCTAAGTGCCCTATCTGATGAAAAGTTATTGAATGTCATAGAGTTGGAGAATACAAAGCAGATCTAGACAAATCTTGAAACTCTTTATGAAGGTGACCAAGAAGTAAAGATTGCAAAACTTGAAGGTTTTTCGGGTGAGATATGAAACTTTGAAGATGGAAGAAGATGATAAGATAAGTTCTTTCATGGATAGAGTGAATGAGATTGTCATGGGAATCAAATTCTTTGGCTGATCAGTTAGTGAGGATGAGGTTGTGTCAAAGACTCTATGAGTTCTACCTCCGGCTTACAAGATGAAGGCTACTGCAATTAATGAACTTCAGACAATGTCAAGTACGCCTATTACTAGAGATACATTACTTGGGAAATTGACTTCTTTTGAGCTTGAGGAACTTAGAGATCAGAGTGCTACTAAAACAGAGATTGCATTTAAAGCATCTGCCTCTGATAAGCAAAAGATAGATTGGAAGGAGTTATATGCTAAATATTTGGAAGACATTGAGAGAGAAGATAGAGAAATTGAAGAGTTGGAAGCCCTAATTTCTAGAAGAATCCCTAAAGGACCGACTGGAAGTAAGTATGAAGGAAAAGTACCTTTAAAATATTTTTCATGCAATAAGATTGGCCATTTTGCTTCTAGATGTCCTGAGAGAGCTACTAGGAATCAAGAAAGATTTATGAGGAATTATAAGCCTAATCTGGAATATCATAACAAACCTAGATTTAGAAGGAATAAGGATAAATCATGTTATTATGCTAGTGATAATGATCTTGGTATTATTGATGATGAACTTGTAAGTGGATTCGGCAATGGAAGCTCCGGTAAAGATTGGGTCTTTATTGCTATCAAGAATGATTCTCTAGAACCTGTCATTGAAGCAAATCATACTGAGGAGAAGGATTTAGCTGCTAAAATTGAAGAAAAGGATGAATGGGTTATAGACAGTGGATGCTCACATCACATGACCAGTGACAAGAGGAAGTTCTTAACTACAATAATTTGATGATGGACTAGTCAGATTTGGAGACAACAAGGCATGTATGATCAAAGGCAAAGGAACAATATCCTTGGATGGTAAGACTAATACTGATAATGTTTATTATGTTGAAGGATTGAAACATAATGTTTTTGGTGTAGGTCAGATGGTGGATAGAGGATTTCATTTTCAATTTAAGGATGGTACATGCAAGATTATCAATAGATCTGCATTGGAGATTGCATCCTAAACTCAGACCAAAGGAAACATCTTTCATCTAAACTCTGGTGAGAAATCTTGATTGATTTCTTAGGTTGATGAAAGATGGTTGTATCATAAGAGGATGTGTCATGTAAACTTTGACTGCATAGTCAAGATCAACTCAACACAAGTTGTTAGAGATTTGCCCATGATTGTTAAACCTCACAATCTGACATGTAGAGAAGCATACATGATAGATATAATGAAATTATTGATCTTATTATACTGATCTATGTGGACTAGCAAGCACTAAAAGTTTTCAAGGTGATAGATATTTTATGTTGCTTATTGATGACTATTCTAGAATGACGTGGGTTGCATTTTTGAAAGAAAAATCTGAAGCTTTTGAGAAATTCAAAATTTTCAAAGCTATGGTTGAGACAGAAACATGATTGAAGATAAAATGTTTAAGATCAGATTAAGGTAGTGAGTTTACATCCGGTGAGTTCGCCAACTTTTGTGAGAAGCATGGAATCATAAGATAATTTTCTGCACCTAGAACCGCACAACAGAATGGAATAGTGGAAAGGAAGAACAAAACTATCTTAGATGTTGCAAGAACAATGATGATGGAAGCCAAATTACCTAATATCTATTGGAGAGAAGCTATCGATACCATTTCATACACTTTCAACAGAGTACAAATAAAAGGTGATACTGTTGGCATATGATGAACCGGTATGATGATATGATGATAATGTATGTCGTCATTGATGTCAATAAGTATAGGTGAACTGGTATGAAGATTGGAAGAAGTTGTTATTAATGTTCAAGTAGGAGAATCAGTATGAAGAGATGTAGTGAAACATTGTCAGGGTTTCACTAACTGTGACTACCGATTGGTAGTCTTAATTCTAGGGTTTCTGGTTTGGCAATCTAGCTTGTGCAATGCAACCGGTGACATTCTGTGATGAGTTAGATAAGAGATGAGGATGAGATTGAGATTCCACGTCAGTTTTGCACATGTGAAGGATTTCCTTGAGGATCTTGTATGTGAAGATCGATTGCATTAAATGTCTACCTCGGGAATGAACATTCTTCTTAGCGGTATGTGAAGAGAGCATGATGGGTTATTGATTTCCATGTGCAGTGAAGAATGGACAATGCAGAATGTCTTGTGATCTGTTTGAGATTGTTTTATTCTATGCAAAGTGTTTGAATGGTTAGGATTGGACCGCTTGTAATTGTAAACCTAAATTGTTTAGGGTTGAGGTTTTATGCTACCAATCTAATTATTGTCTATAAGGTCGATGAGTTTTGATATTGTAAGTGTTGGAAAATGTTGTGTTTGTATCCAAGTGATGAGATACTTGCCAGACTGGTGAGTGGAAAACTATAGAGTGTGATTGCAGAGTAGAGGAACTGAAAGGGATCTACCTTAGTGTGTATTGTTGTTATCAGATTAGAGCTTTACCTGTTGTCTTCTAACAACTTCAATAGTAGGAAAATTCCTTTATCGGGTAGCTTTAACAGGCTTATTGTAAATCCTCTAACCAAGTGACTCAAGATCATTGAGTTCTTCAAATCCTCTAGCAAGGTAACCTTTAACAAGGTATATAGCCATCCCTTAACCGGGCGATCTTTAACAGGATCCGTTCCTAACAGAACCTTATTGTAAAGTATTTAACCGGACTAGGCTCCTAACATAGCAAGATTCAAAAGAGTTCAAAAACAACCTTGTGGGTATTCATCCCCACCGTGGTTTTTCCCATTTGGGTTTCCACATAAAAAATTTCTGTGTCATGAGTTGTGCATTTTTCATGTGATGATTGAGTATTCTTTGTTTAGGTGAATATGCATGCAGAGCTAATAGTTATGGTATTACTGATACAACACATGCATATGTATATTGGTGAAGTACTTATCAAGTGTTGAATATTATTTGAAGTATTCAGTTTTACTGGTTTATATGTCTGAAGTCTTACTGTGTTTAACCGGTATTGTCATGGTTAAGTTTAGTGATGAAGACAACCGGTTATCATTGTTTTAACTTGATAAGTTGTTGAGAAGTTTTTTTCTGTACTGATTCACCCACCCTCCCCCCTCTTAGTACCAGTTAGGGTATTTGTTGTTCATCATTATTCATCAATTGGTATCAGAGAAACTCTAGGTCCTCAGTGATATAAGATTAATTGCTTGAGGTAAAAGTTCTTGCTTTAATGATGAAGAGGGAAGGTCCTAAGTTCAATAGAGATAACTTCAAAATATGGAAGGACAGAATGAAGATTTATATCAAGAGTTTGGGTGCTCAACACTGGAGCTATATTGAGAATGCCTATGTAATCCCCACTGGCACTCTAACCGATGATCAAAAAAGAGAGATTCAAGAAAATGGGCAAGTCATAAAAGCCCTTATTAGTAGCCTGTCCGATATTGAGTTCATTGATGTACAATATAAGGACACTCCTAAGGATGTATGGGACACATTGGAAACCATTTATGGTGGTAATGAACATGTCAAGCAAGCTAAGGAAGAAATCCTTAGAGGAAAATTAGAAGACATGAGGATGGTTGAAGGAGAGACCATTCAACAATATGGCATAAGGATCAAGACTGTGGTTGGAGACATCAAGAGTACTAGTGGAACAATTGATGATGCCACCGTTGTTAGTAAAGTTTTGAGATCATTGTTACCGGTCTATGCAATTAGAGTTGCTGCTATCCAGGAGATAAGGTCTATTGATGAAACCAAGGTATCCTTAGACTCTATCATTGCAAAGTTGACAACATATGAGTTGAATAGATATGATGGTAGTGTTCAAAAGACTAAGTCAACCTTTAGAGAATCCGTTGCACCAACCAAAAAAGGAAAAGAAGTAAGTACAAGTTATGAATCCAACCAATGCAAAGATATGAATGATGAAGAGATTTTCATGGAGTTTGAAGCTCTTCTTTCCAAGAGACTTCCAAAAGGCACCAAAAAATACAGAGGTAAGCTTCCTTTAAAGTGTTTTTCCAGCAATAGGATAGGACATGTAGCTGTTAACTATCCTAACAATGACAATAAGGATAAACCGAAGAGGTTTAGAAAGTATAAAGGAGGAGGTAGGAGAAATTGTCTTGTTGCAGTTGATGAAGGTGTTACTGATGAAGAATATGAGGATGAAGAGAATGAAGACATAGTGTTTGTAGCTGTAAAGGAAGAAGTGTCTGACAAGAAAGCCCTTGTCTCTTGCATTGACAACTCTAATGAGTGGATTATTGATAGTGGGTGTTCTCACCACATGACTGGTGACCGGAGAAATTTTTTGTCTCTAGAAGAATATGATGGAGGTGTTGTTAGGTTTGGCAATGATGCACCATGCTTAGTAAAAGGTAAAGGATCCATCTCACTGAATGGAAAGAGAAGTGCGGATGATGTCTACTGGGTAGAAGGTCTTAAGCATAACCTTTTGAGTGTTTCTCAGCTAAATGACAAAGGACTCATTCTGGAGTTCAAAGGTGGAGTTTGCAGTATAATTGGAAAGAGTGGTGAACTTATTGCCATTGGTAAGCAGACTAGAGGTAAC
This sequence comes from Cryptomeria japonica, assembly GCF_030272615.1. Classification (NCBI taxonomy): domain Eukaryota; kingdom Viridiplantae; phylum Streptophyta; class Pinopsida; order Cupressales; family Cupressaceae; genus Cryptomeria; species Cryptomeria japonica. The sequence continues at coordinate 710,181,397 of NC_081408.1, read as the reverse complement.
TTGTTTCAGTTGAATGCCAAGATTAGTCAGTGTCTGATGGCGAAGTTTGATGACAGTTGGATATGGCATAGGAGACTTTGTCATATGAATTTTGATAATATTATAAAGGCCAGTATGATCAAGACAGTAAGAGGATTGCCTTTGCTGAACAAACCAGAGAATTATTTGTGCAGAGAATGTCAACTTGGGAAGATGTCTTCCTCAACTTTCAAAGGTAAGTCTTTTTCAGCAGAGAACTTACTTGATCTTGTGCATACCGATCTATGTGGTCCAATGAAAACTAGAAGTATTCAAGGAGATAGGTATTTCATGATTCTTATTAATGATTTCTAAAGAATGATGTGGGTCACATTCTTGAAAGACAAGTCTGAGGCATTTGGAAATTTCAAAGCCTTTAGAGAATTAGTAGAGAAGAAAAGTGGTCAAAGGATAAAATTCCTAAGAACTAATCAAGGAGGTGAATTCAATTCTAATGAATTCAACAAGAACTATGAAGATAATGGTATCAAGAGGCAATTTTATTCCCCAAGGACACCACAACAGAATGGCATAGCAGAAACGAATAACAGGACTGTAGTTGAAGCGGCCAGAACAATGTTGATCCAAGGAAAGGTTGCTCACACTTTTTGGAGAGAAGCGGTGAGCATTGTAGTATATACTATGAACTAGGTACTCATCAAGAAAGGTAAATTTAAAACCCCTTATGAGTACTGGACTGGGAAGGTTCCCACTGTGAGTTATTTTAAAGTATTTGGGAGTAAATGCTATATTAAGAGAGGTGAGAATCTGAGCAAGTTTGATGCCAAATGTGATGAAGGAATATTTTTGGGATATTCCACTAAGAGAAAAGCTCTCAAGTGCTACAATAATAAGACTCAGAAAATTGTTGAGAGTATTAATGTCAGGGTTGATGAATCCCCTGAGAAACCTGAAGAAACCTGCATCGAGCAAGTGGAAGATGAACCGGGTGTAAGCTTCTAGGAACTGGTTAAGAAAGAAACAAGCAAAGACCTAAGTGTTCCTATACCAGTAGAAGTTGTAGTAGGTGAAGAAGAAGATGGAGAAGAAGAAGAAGAAGAAGAAGCAAGCAGAACCAACTTGAGTCATTCCTAGATATGTGAAACTACATCATGATCTGAAGTAGATCGTAGGAGATAAAGATGTAGGGATACTCACAAGAAGAAAGGTGAAAGAAAACTCTTGCATGATTTTTGAATTTGAGCCTAAAACCACTAGAGAGGCACTTATTGATGAAGACTGGATTAAGGCAATGGAAGAGGAGCTGGACTAGATAGAAAAGAATGCAACATGGTCTTTGGTACCAAAACCACAACACAAGAATGTTATAGGTACCAAATGGGTCTTCAGGAATAAGATGAATGGAGAAGGCACAGTTGTAAGGAACAAGGCAAGACTTGTATGCAAGGGATATGCTCAAGAAGAGGGAGAGGACTATGGAGAAACTTTTGCCCCAGTGGCTAGACTAGAAGGTGTTCAAATGCTACTTGCATTTGAAAAATTTAAGGGATTCAAGGTATACCAGATGGATGTGAAGTTTGCGTTCTTGAATGGAATCCTAGAAGAGGAAGTATATATTGAGCAACCGGATGGGTTTTACTTATTAGAAGATAGTAACATGGTGTGTAGATTACACAAGGCCCTGTATGGATTGAAACAAGCACCAAAGGAATGGTATGAACAATTACACTCTCATCTTGTGAAGATAGGATTTTAGAGAACAAGTGAGGATAGTAACATCTACCTGAAATCTAAAGGTGATCAGATTCTAATCTGTGAAGTGTTTGTAGATGACATAATCTTTGGAGGAGATGATGAAATGAGTCATGCATTTGCAAATGAAATGAAGAAAGAGTTCGAGATGTCTCTGATTGGAGAGATAAAGTTCTTCATTGGTTTATAGATTTATAAAATGAAAGAGGGTATCTTTATTACCAAGTCCAAGTATGTGAAAGAGGTATTGAAGACCTTATTCATGGAGGAGAGAAAACTGGTCGGTACATCGATGGTGACCGGATGTAAATTGACTAAGGAAGATGATTTAGCATTGGTGAAAGAGAAGGAGTATTGGTCAATGATCAATAAGATGCACTATGTGGTATACAACAGACCAGATATTGCTCATGCAGTGGGCATTGTGACCCGTTTTCAAAAAAGTCCAAGAGAATCCCACTTGGTAGCAGTCAAGAGGATTCTTATATACTTGAAAGGAACAATTGATTATGGATTGTGGTATCCATACAATGGTGATTTTAATCTCAAAGTATATACCGATGCAGATTGGGGAGGTAATGTGGACGACCAGAAGAGCACAACCGGTGGAGCGTTCTTTCTTGGTGGAAGACTAGTCTCATGGATGAGTAAGAAGCAGAGTTGTACTTCTGAGTCTATAATTGAAGTGAAGTATGTGGCAGCATTTATGAATTGTACTCAAGCAATCTGGATGAAACATGTATTGGATGGTTTCAAAGTACCTATATCTGAACTGGTGAGTATATTTTGTGACAACACAAGTGCAATAGATATTTCCAAGAATTCAGTATTGCATGCTAGAACTAAGTACACTGAGCTCAAGTATCATTTCTTGATAGAGAAGGTTCAAAACAAAGAGGTTGTATTACAACATGTTTCCAATAAGGAGTAGCTAGTAGACATATTCACTAAGCCCTTACTAAAGACTACATTTACTCATTTGAGAGGTGAATTAGGGGTTCTACCCCTTCATGAAGTAAACTAAAAATGTGTGCTCCACATCAGTCAGGTACTACAGTGACAAATCTTACAACATTGATGTGTTGAAGGATGCTACTCCACAAGGGGAGCAACATAGTGGAGAATGGGAGCTTGTGCCTCCACTTTGGCATTGCTGTCAAAGGGGGAGAAGATATCTGATGATGAAGATATATGTTATAGTTGCACTAGTCTATGATGTTTATAGTTGCAATGCTACACTGAGTATTGCCATCAATGCCAAAGGGGGAGATTGTTGGCATATGATGAACCATTATGATGATATGATGATAATGTATGTTGTCATTGATATCAATAAGTATAGGTGAACAAGTATGAAGATTGGAAGAAGTTGTTATTATTGTTCAAGTAGGAGAATCGGTATGAAGAGATGTAGTGAACTGGTGTCAGGGTTTCACCAAGTGTGACTACTGGTTGGTAGTCTCAACTCCAGGGTTTCCGGTTTGGCAATCTAGCTTGTGCGATGCAACCAGTGACATTCTGTGATGAGTTAGCTAAGAGATGAGGATAAGATTGAGATGCCATGTCAGTTTTGTAAATGTGAAGGATTTCCTTGAGGATCTTGCATGTGAAGATCAATTGCATTAAATGTCTACCTTGGGAATAAACATTCTTCTTAGCAGTATGTGAAGAGAGCGTGATGGGTTATTGATTTCCATGTGCAGTGAAGAATGGACAATGCAGAATGACTTGTGATCTGTTTGAGATTGTTTTATTCTATGCAAAGTGGTTGAACGGTCAGGATTGGACCGCTTGTAATTGTAAACCTAAATTGTTTAGGGTTTATGATACCCACCTAATTATTGTCTATAAGGTCGATGAGTTTTGATATTGTAAGTGTTGGAAAATGTTTTGTTTGTATCAGAGTGATGAGATACTTGCCAGACCAGTGAGTGGAAAACTGTAGAGTATGATTGCAGAGTAGAGGAAATGAAAGGGATCTACCTTAGCATGTAGTGTTGTTATCAGATCAGAGTTTTACCTATTTTCTTCTAACCATTTCAATAGTAGGAAAATCCCTTTGTCAGGTAGCTTTAACAGGCTTATTGTAAATTCTCTAACTAGGTGACTCAAGATCATTGAGTTCTTCAAATCCTCTAGCAAGGTAACCTTTAACAAGGTATATAGCTATCCCTTAATCAAGTGATCTTTAATAGGATCGATTCCTAACAAAACCTTATTATAAAGTCTTTAATCAGTCTAGGCTCCTAACAGAGCGAGCTTCAAAAGAGTTCAAAAACAAGCTTGTGGGTATTCATCCCCACTGTAGTTTTTGCCATTTGGGTTTCCACATGAAAAATATGTGTGTCATGAGTTGTGCATTTTTAATGTGATGATTGTGTTAGGCCCAATATGGAAAGCTAATGTACTAAGAGGGAAGGGGTGAATCAGTACTTCAAAACCTTTTATCAACAATAACTTCACTGTTATGCATAAACCAAAAACTACTGGAATATAACATAAAGCTAAAACAAATAAATAACAATCATACATGATTCACTCCATAACTCATATATTTTGGTTACACAAAAACTCTTGGTTAGAGAGAAAAACTGTGCTGGGGATGGCACCCACAACTTCACTACTACAATAATAAAGAGTGCTTGGTTAGAGCTACATGTTCAGCTATTTCTGATAGCTTACCCTGTTAGGAGTATCAAGATCTTTAGATCTACCTTAATAAAGGATTTTACAACACTTATTCTAAATGCTACACCTAGCTAAAGGCTTTACAATTTATAGACTTTGTTAGAGTCTTTTACCCTATTAAAGGTTTCTCTTACAACTTCAAAATATTACAATAAATCATTACAAATATCTGCAACTTTACATCTGAAATGTTATAGCAGATTCTATGTGCTCAAAGTGAGATTACCTTGCTTATAGCATACCTTAGTAACCCATAGAATAACTCGGTAAACCCTTTTGTTTACTCTGTTCTTTGACTGTTCTCTGAAATCCTTCTTGGTGACCTCTATGTCTCTGTAACAGTCATAACACTCAGTGCTTTCTTATGTATCACACATGTCTTGCTTCATACACCTTTATATCTCTCTCTCTGTCACACTTTTATCCTTCATCCATGGTGTATAAATAGATCTCTTATGTCGGTGATCTGATTCATTGCTTGGATCTTACAAACATGATTTATCGAATGAATAACCATACAAAATATTTCATTGGTTAGATGACCTCAAAATTATACACAATCCTTAAGTGCAATTTCCAATGTGATAATGGTTCTATGTTCCTCAATCTTGTAACACGTTTCCACATGTGTGTCTAGGTTCAATGAATCTAGTAAAATGTTTCACTTGATGTATATCAACTCAGTGTATCATTATTGTTGTTTGGTAGACATGGAATGTTACTCAATAGACAGCTCGGTGAATACTGGGCTCTGTGAATACTTTCTTCTATAACCAACTGTTTTGTACATACCAACTGAATGTTTTGGTAGAAGTAACTGACTAGAGTATATAGAATGACTTTGGATATAAAACTAATGGCAACTTAATAAGTAGTAACAATCTCCCCTTTTGACATTAGTTGAGATGTTTGACAAAACTACTTTCAAAGTCATAGCTCAAAAATCTATATACTTGTAAAATTTGACTAAACATATAGTATATACATTAGTCAATGAAATAGTATATTTAGATATACTCCCCTTATCACTATACTATACCAAATTATGAATACTCTTTTCCTGCTCAGTGTATACTCCCTTTTTGACAAACATCAAAACTTAGTTACCATTCGGTGGTGGCAACTGGTCAAAAATGGATTTGTACTTTGTCTTTGCATCGGTAAGGGCGGTAGAGAGGGCATCCTTAACACTGTCCATAAGTAAATTCTAAGTTGTAATGTCAGCTAACAGTGAAATTAGTCCATCTAAGGTACTTCCCTCTTGCTGAGTGGATAGGGAGGTAGCCTTGTTGATCTTCTCTTGGACGAATGAAAGATGAGGAAGGAATAATGTTTGAAGTGTCATTATGTCCATTCTTATCTTGTGTTCTTCATTCCTTAGTTCCAATTGTTGAGCCATGAGCTGTTGTAGCTTGGTATAAAAATTTTGAACAAAGTGTGGCTCAGTGGTCAACTTATTAGAGAGATCGGTGATCTCTTTCTCAATTACTTCTATTTTATTTTGGATGTCCTTAATGAATAGAGAGAATGTACAAAGTTTCTGAAAAAAAATAAAGAATGTGCTTGAGTTGAGGGGAAAACTCAACAATAAATTTGACAAGTTTAACTTTGCCAATATCAATAGCTTTCTGTACCTCTTCAATCATTTTAGCAGTGAGCTCCTTGTCTTTTAACTTGCTCAAATATTCAGATGCATCTACTCTAGATGTCTCTATCTTGGTTAGGAGTTCATCTAGTTGAATGTGGATGGCGGCATCTTTTGTCACTATTGCTTCAGGTAGCATATCGGTTAAGAGTGCTTTCACATTCTGAAGTACTTTATTTTTCTTTTGAATAGCCATTTGCTTCTCCTATTCAGCTTTGGCTTTGCATAGTTCACCAAATTCAATGAGTGATTGCCCTTTTAATTTGGATATATCAACTTTGGGCAACACTATTGGTTTAGACAAATCTAATTTGAAACTATGCTTTTTCATCTTCTTTTCTTTACCTTTCATCGGTTAAACTAAAACAATGGCTTGTGAGGCTTGATGACCCTCGATAGGTTGCTCGGTAGAGGCAACACTTTGGTCAATTCCTTTAGCCTCTGATGTAGCCTTTGTTGTGTCCACCGGTGCTTCTGTGCTATGGGTCTCAGATGTAGTATTTTCAGTGCTAGATGGAGCTTGAGAGGTCTATTCTGCGGTGCCCTGAGAAATAGTTTTTCCTTCTGTAGAATTGTGACCTTTTGTGCCTTGTTCCGTATCCTCAGAGGCCTCGATTGAAATAGACTGAGTGACCGGAGGATAGGGCTGAACTTTCTCCAAAACTGACTCACTGGATACCAGTTTGGCATATGCATTCCCTTTGATCATTTCCTATTCAGGTGCCTCAGTGTCCATGATATCCTCATCTACTTGTATAGTGTCAGCAGGGTCCTGCTCGGTGATATCAGGAACTTGCTCGGTGACATCAACTATTTCAACTTCAGCTTTCTCACCAACATTCTTGATTCAAAAGATTTCCTGCCATTTTTCCTTGGTCTCATTCTCTACATCCAAGTAAAGGCCATTCATCAATTTCAAAGCTCTTTGCTTGACTAGGAATTTTGTGTGGCAGTTTTTCAGATGTTTAGTGATATCATCTACTGACATGTCTGGGAAAAGATGTACCAGACTTCTTTCTCTCATTTGTTTCTCAAAGTCCATGGCATACTTCCACCTATTGTCAATATGCAAATATAATTCATTTGGAAGAGATTTAGATAATTCCAAAGGGGCCAATCAGAATTTCAATAGTGTGCAGATGACAACTTCTTTTATTTGTCTCTTTTCATCATTAGATCTAGATTCATACTTAACATATCTGAATGCTCCAAATCCACCATATTGCTTCAGATTAGCACAAAAATTTTATACACTATGTACATTTACCTTTTTACTCTTGACAATCTGAAATTTACTTGCATCTTCAGATTCAGTGTCACTAGACTCTTTGGTCAAAATGAGTCTCCGAGTAGATTTCTTGTAAGTTTTTGTTACCTTGGGTGCGGAAACACTCTTTGTTTTCTTACTCGGTGATGCTGCAGATGCTCTTGTGTTAGGTCGCTTTGCTGGAGGAGTCGATGATACATTTGATGTATCCTGTTTCTTTCTTTTCAAAACTTTCCCTTTAGGCAATTCGATGCTCAGTGTTATAGCTGCCTCTTGGGCTTTAGATTCCTCTTCGGTGATTACTATAGTGCCCTTGGTAGGTGTGGAGGAAGAACCTTCTCCAAATTTCTCCATTAATGTCTTAATCATCTTTGTTGCCTTCCTTGTAGCCTTAGGTACTACAATGCTCATTTTTACTTTTTCCTTCACTTCTTCATATGTTCCATACCTCAGCTCAGTAGCATGCCTTGGTAATGTCAAAAAAGCATCTATCTACTGTTGTGTGATGTCAAAATCAATCTCATAACCCATAGGTGGTAAAGATTGAGTTCTCGGTTCCACAACATTAATATAGCAATAATCAGTGTCCACTTCAAAACATATGTCATCCTTGTATTTCTCCACTAGCTGGGGTGGGATCCTATATCTGTTATGCATCTTCTCTTGAAACTTGCTAAAGTAATCATCCATAATATCATTAAAATTATCACCTAGCTTCTTGACGAAGTCATTGATTTGATGGGTGATTGGTCGGTGTAGCTCCCAAACAACTTTACCAACTAATGGAAAGAATTTCTCAAAATAGAAAAACATGCATATTAACAGTGATCCAAACTTCAGTGTATTAGTCGAATTGTTCTTCTTTGGCTTCCTTATGGTATTGAGATTCTCAAACAAGTTTTTCAACAATACCTCACATAAATCAATTTTCATGCCTTTCTTCATAATTTTATAAGCTAAGTCTACTGCAGCACAGGGTACACTGTTTTCCCTTGCTGATTGGAAGAAACAATAACCTATTAATCTAATGGCAAACTTCAGCTCTGCATCTATTACATTGTTCAATTTCAGTCCTCTGTAATCTGATTCTACTTCGGTTAAACTGATCAATTCCTTCTGTGATATCATTTTCTGAGCTCGGGCATGATCATAAATAGGGTAACCGGTGATCAAATGAATGATTTCCTTGGTGATCTTAAATGGTTTCTCTTCTAACCACATGAAGTCATCATGAACTCTGCTTAGAACAAACTTAACCCATTGGGGTTTGAATACATAGGGATAGGTTAGGGCTTCGGTCAATCCCTTGATTTTGATGTGTTCATATTTGCTATCCATTTTACCATCGGTACACAATTCATCATATGTGTCTTTGATCTCAACATGACCTAGTTCTTCAACTCGACACTTAGTGAAGAATCTCACATCCTTGACTAATAAAACTCTATCTGGAATGAGTGAAAATGCGGTTTTGTCATCTGGTTCAGATGCAATTTTGGGAGTTAAAGAGTATTTCAGTGAGGGATTTTCGATGTTCTCAACAACAATGGGATTCTGGATCTTAGGTGCCATTGCATACTTCAGATAAATAATAACAGAAGATCCTTAGGGTTTGAAGACTTTCAAATGGCAGACACTTTCTACTTAGCAAATTATAACAACTTGATATGATAGGTAAACTATCTTGATAATGCGTTGTGATTGATGTAAATACCTTTGAATTTTCTTGGGAGGTGATTTGATCACCTTGAATCGCTTTGCTCTGCTCTCTTGAAAACTTGGTGAGTGAAAAATGACCGCGTAATAGCTTTAAGTATTCATTGTACCTCATCGGACTTCATGCAGTTAGGTCAGAAAACATTAAATGCACTCGATACCACTACTTCTTTTTATGCTTTTACCGAGTAGCCAGACTTCCTATATTTACCAACTAGATAGACTTCCTATTTTTATCAACTTGACTATTGCTCAAAAATACTTGATAAGATTTTAAATTTCCTAATGCATCTTTAGTTATGCAGATTTTGAATTCAGTGCATGATAAAATAGGAATTGTTAAGATTTAGTCTTTGAGAGAATGCAGTCCCTTCATACCTTTACCGATTAATTTGGAATAGGTGCACCTAACTCGGTAGATAAGGTGCTTTCTTCATTTGACACACTTTCCTTCTTTCTCCAAATTATTTGTAATTTGCCTTTTATTTCTTTAATATCTCCTCTAGGTTGATCTCTGCAATCTCTAGCCAAGTGTCCAATTTTGTGACAATGAAAACATGCCAAACTAGGATTTCTCCATGATCTTTGGTTGTTCATTCCAAACCTTATAAAGCAGTTGGCACTTATATGTCCATATCTTCCACAACATTCACACCATATCCTTGTATTGTAATCCCATGGTACTGCAGAATACTGTTGATAAGAATCTATGTGAGTTCGGTAACCTCTAGCATTTGCTCGGTGTGCAGACCACATATAGTTCTTTTTCTTAAGCCAACACTTCTCGGTACTATGTCCATATCTATTGCAATTTTTACAAAACCCTTTGAATTTTGCCTTCTGATAATTGTTAACAGTCTTTGTCCTACATTGATTAGATGTGTGACCATATTTATTGCAATTGTAACAATAACCATTAGTCTTAGTGACATTCGGTTGCTTACCTTTTCTGATTTGGCACAAGTTAGCAGTATGACCTTGATTTCCATAGTAGTTGCAAATAGGCTTCTTTCCTTTGATATTCTTCTTATTTTGAGCTTGCTTTGATGATTCTCCTCTCTTGGTTGTATGAATTCCCTTCTCAGTAGAGTCTTTTCCTTTGTAACCGAGTCCTGCATCTTTGTCGGGTCTTCTTCTATTCAGTTGCTCATCCAACATATGTGATGCTTCATAACTCCTTTTTAGTGTTTCCTTGGATTTCTTTTCTGTTTCAAGTTCATTGGTCAACCTTGATGCTTCAAGTTTCAATGCTTGATTGTCATCATCCTTCAGATTTGCTTCATGATGTGCATAACCTAATTGATCTAACAGATTTTGTTGAATCTTAGTCAACCTTGTGATTTCATCATTCTTTTCAGATACTAATGCTTCAAGCTATTGTTTTTCTCTTTCTAGATCTCTTACTTTATCTTCAGCTGTCCTTAATGCATCAAGATTTTTAGTCATCTGTGTGCTGAAATGTTCATGTCCTCTTTTCATTGCTTTTAGCTGATCAGTCAGTGCTTTGTTCTTTTCTTTCAGTTCTCCAATCATCTCTTCAGTTTCTTTAGATATACTATTCTCAGATGATGTCTCAATCTGTTCCACTAGCTCTTGAGAGTCCTGCAAGTCATCAGTCAATCTTCTTCTCACTTTCAATGATTTTTGCATTTGTCTTTGCATGTCTGCAATCACTTGATTAGCATGATCCAACTTTTCTTGTAGATACACAATTCTTTGAGATTGTTTGTAGCCTTCCATTGATAAGATCTTTCTCTTTAGGCTGTTAAACCATTTTCCAAGACTCAAGCTCTGATACCAATTGTTAGGCCCAATATGGAAAGCTGATGTACTAAAAGGGGAGGGGTGAATCAATACTTCAAAACCTTTTATCAACAATAACTTCGCTGTTATGCATAAACCAAAAACTGCTGCAACATAACATAAAGCTAAAACAAATAAATAACAATCATACATGATTCACTCCATAACTCATATATTTTGGTTACGCAGAAACTCTTGGTTAGAGAGAAAAACTGTGGTGGGGATGGCACCCACAACTTCACTACTACAATAATAAAGAGTGCTCGGTTAGAGCTACATGTTCAACTATTTCTGATAGCTTACCCTGTTAGGAGTATCAAGATCTTTAGATCTACCTTGCTAAAGGATTTTACAACACTTATTCTAAATGTTGCAACTGGTTAAAGGCTTTACAATTTATAGACTTTGTTAGAGTCTTTTGCCCTATTAAAGGTTTCTCTTACAACTTCAAAATATTACAATAAATCATTACAAATATCTGCAACTTTACATCTGAAATGTTATAGCAAATTCTATGTGCTCAAAGTGAGATTACCTTGCTTATAGCATACCTCGGTAACCCATAGAATAACTTGGTAAACCCTTTTGTTTACTCTATTCTTTGACTATTCTCTAAAATCCTTCTCGGTGACCTCTGTATCTCTATAACAGTCATAACACTCAGTGCTTTCTTATGTATCACACATGTCTTGCTTCATACACCTCTATATCTCTCTCTCTGTCACACTTTTATCCTTAATCCATGCTGTATAAATAGATCTCTTATGTCAGTGATCTGATTCATTGCTTCGATCTTACAAACATGATTTATCGAATGAATAACCATACAAAATATTTCATTGGTTAGATGACCTCAAAATCATACACAATCCTTAAGTGCAATTTCCAATGTGATAACGGTTCTATGTTCCTCAATCTTGTAACACATTTCCACATGTGTGTCTAGGTTCAATGAATCTGGTAAAACGTTTCACTCGGTGTATCATTATTGTTGCTCGGTAGACATGGAATGTTACTTGGTAGACAACTCGGTGAATACTGGGCTCTGTGAATACTTTCTTCTATAACTGATTGTTCTGTGCATACCAACTAAATGTTTTGGTAGTAGTAACCGACTAGAGTATATAGAATGACTTTGGATATAAAACTAATGGCAACTTAATAAGTAGTAACAGATTGAGTATTCTTTGCTTAGGTGAAGATGCATGCAGAGCTAATAGTTATGGTATTACTGATACAACACATGCATATGTATATTGGTGAAGTAGTTATCAAGTGTTGAATGTTATTTGAAGTATTCTGTTTTACTGGTTTAGATGTCTAAAGTCTTATTGTGTTTAACCAGTATTGCCATGGTTAAGTTTAGTGATGAAGACAATTGGTTATCATTGTTTTAACTTGATAAGTTGTTGAGATGTTTTTGTCTGTACTGATTCACCCCCCCCCCCTCTCAGTACCAATTAGGGTATTTATTGTTCATCATTATTCATCAGATACCGGTAAGACTCCTTATGAATTATGGTTTGGTCATACTCCTACTATTAGATATTTCATAATTTTTGGAAGTAAATGCTATATTAAAAGATATGATGCATTAGGAAAATTTGATCCTAGAAGTGATGAAGGTATATTTTTGGGTTATTCCACTAAGAGAAAAGCATATAGATGTTATAACAAAAGATTGAATAGGATAATGGAAAGCATAAATGTCAAGGTGGATGAGTAGGATAATAATCAGATCGGATCATATTACTATTGACCAGAAGATGAATTTGCAAGATCAGAACCGACAGTGCAAGAATCAGTTTAGAGAATAGATCCTATTGCTCCAGTAACATCAGAAAATTCCACAGTGACATGAATGGAAGAAAGAATAAGAAAGTCAAGAATTTAGAAAACACCCAGGTATGTGAAGCTGAATCATTTTGAAGATCAGATCATTGGAGATAAAAGGAAAGGTGTGATGACTAGAAGAAGGTTAGCTGCTAAAGAGGTATGTTTAATTTATCAAATTGAACTGACATCTTTTATTGAAGCAAGTAAAGATGAGAATTGGATGAAAGCAATGGAAGATGAATTAGATTAGATAGAAAATAATAAGACTTGGGAATTGGTTTCGAGACCTAATTATAAGAATATTATTGGAACTAAATGGGTTTTCAAGAATAAATTAAATGAGGAAGGTCAAGTTGTGAGAAATAAAGCTAGAATAGTTTGCAAAGGTTCTTCACAAGAAGAAGGAGCTGATTATGATGAAACTTATGCTCTGGTTGCAAGAATTGAAGTGGTAAGAATATTTCTTTCTTATGTTACACACAAGAACTACAAGGTATATTAGATGGATGTCAAATGTGCATTTCTGAAGGGAGATCTTGAAGAGGAAGTCTACATTGAGCAGCCTGATGGATTTTCTTTATCAGAGGACAAGGACATGGTTTGAAACAAGTGTTGGTATTTTGGTATGGTTTTTTCATTGATGTCAACACCTACTAACACTTATCAACTCTGGTAGTTTGGAGAATCAACAACATTCACCGACAAGCAAATGACTCATGCACAGTCACTAGTATCTGGTACACCGATAGGATATAATGATCACCGGCACTTGGAATGGCATGGAAAACACTTGGTTATGTCGAAGACATCGTTTGGACACTTTGTCTTGAAGATTTGTTTATTGGCATATTTGTATTAGCATATTTTCTATTACTGACAAATAGGTCCAGGTTATACACCAACAGACTTATCTATTCCAGATTAGCATGGTACACTATGGAGATGATTTATTATTGTAGTAAATGCATTAAGATGACATGTTGAATCAGTTATTGCATCGGGCATTAATTTATTTGTAAATTGATTTTATTGTAATATCCTTTAGAGGCGACCTACTAAAATTGGTCCTAGGTTATAATATAAATGTAAGATCTTATTTGTAAGATCGGATGTGGAATGAAAAAAAGGATTGTGTGAAGGTGTGTGCAAGAATAAGAAGAGCTATACACACAGACATCATTTGAAGGTTGAAGGAGGGTTTTTGTGAAATCAATCAGAACTACACCGGTACTGAATCTAGCATAGAAAGATGCTAATTTGAGCAATACATCCTTATTGGATTTAACCATCCAATTATAGTCAGTGTGACTCCTATTTTGTGTTTGAGCAGTGAGCTCTAGGCACTTGGCCTTTCTGCATGTGCAGACCCCATTTGTATACACTTACTATCTGTAGTAGTATCATCTGATTGTGGGTAAGGTTTCCCACCGTGGTTTTTCCCCTTATAGGGTTTCCACGTACAAAATATTGGTGTTATGTGTTTTGGATGACTTTGTCCTTTTGTTTCATGCATTAATCTTTACCAGTATTGCAATTAACTGATAAAACTATCTACCGGTATAAAAGACTGGTTTACTAGTATTAAGAATTAAGTTGGTTAAGTTGTTTTTGGTTTGAATTTATTTGACAACTAATTCACCCCCCCCCCCCCCTCTCAGTTGTCTCTAGGACCTAACAATTGGTATCAGAGCTTATTTTTACAGAAGTTTAACAACTTGAGGAGATCCAATGTCTACTAACTATTTCAGGAAGGACGGTCCTAAACTTGATGGAACCAACTATGGCATATTGAAAATCAGAATGGAGACACATATAAATTGCATTGGTAAGGAAATCTAGGATGTTACAAAGAATGGCTATACTGCTTCTACTCAGAATCAACCTAATCCACCTAACTTGGCTAAAGATGAGGAAAATGATTGCAAAGAAAGAGAAGCACTTTTGAGTGCATTATGAGATCAACAAATCATGGGATTATCAGATAGGTCTACTGCTAAAGCTATTTGGGATCATTTAGAAACACTGAATGAAGGAGATTCCACAGTCAAAATTGCAAAACTTGAAAGCTTCCGGGTCAGGTATGAAAAATGAAAAATGGAAGAAGATGAAAGGATTTCTGCATTTATGGAAAAAGTTAATGAAATTGTTTTGGGTATTAAATGTTGTGGAGGAACTTTAAGTGAAGATGAAATTGTTTCAAAAGTTTTAAGAGGATTGCCACGGGCATATAAAATGAAAGTTACTGCTATAAATGAGTTAAGACCAATGCCTAATACATCAGTAACTAGGGATACATTGATTGGAAAACTTTCAGCTTTTGAAACTGAGGAATTTTGTCCTATTGCTACTATAAAGACAGATTTAGCTTTTAAAGCATCAACATCATCTGCACCATCATTTGACAAGTCTGATTGGAAAACCTTTTATGCAAGAGAACTTGAAGAAAGGAGAGAAAATGAAGAACTTGAAGCACTATTTGCAAGGAAAATGCCTAAAGGTCTAGTTGGAAGTAAGTATGAAGGTAAATCAACCTTTAAATGTTTTAATAGTAATAAGATTGGTCATATGGCTTCAAGATGCCTTGATAGACATGCTAGACTAAGAGAAGAAGCTAGAAGAACATACAAGCCTAAGCCTGAATATCAAAGATACATATTTAAGAAGAATAAAGACAAATCTTGTTATCCTGTTGATGAAGGAGTGACTGATGATTCTGATGAGGATCCGACAGAGAATGGATGGGTTTTTGTTGCTATAATAGAAGATCAACTGACACCTACAATTCAACTGGTAGAGCAGGCCTTGGCAGCTAAAATTGAAGTTAAAGATGAATGGATCATTGATTCAGGATGCTCACATCATATGACTGGTGATAAAAGAAAATTCTTAGACTTTTCAGAAGTATAATGGAGGTCTAGTGAGATTTGGAGATGATAAAGCTTGTTTGATCAAAGGAAAAGGTACAATATCTCTTGATGGCAAGCATAATACTGACAATGTTTACTATGTTGAAGGTTTAAAGTATAATCTCTTGAGTGTTGGTCAATTAGTTTAGAAAGGATTTCAGTTACAATTCAAAAATGGAAAATGCAAAATCATGAATAGAACTGGTTTGGAAATTGCAACCAGTAATCAAACTAGAGGTAATATATTTCATTTAAATAACAGTAAGCTTGATTGCACATATTGATGAAATTTGGCTATGTCATAAGAGACTGTCATGCAAATTTTGATTGCATGGTAAAAATCAGTACTACTAAGGCAGTTAGAGATCTACCTAAGATTGTTAAGCCTCACAATTCGGTATGTAAGGAATGTCAATTTGGAAAACAAGTTAGAGCTACTTTCAAAAGTATTCTAGAAAAATCCAAGTAATACTCTTGACTTAATTCATACTGATCTATGTAGTCCAGCTAGAACTAAAAGTTTACAAGGTGATAGATATTTCATGCTAATCATTGATGACTATTCTAGAATGTGTTGGGTTACTTTTCTTAGAGAAAAAATAGAGGCACTTGGGAAGTTCAAACTGTTCAAAGCAATGGTAGAAAATGAAACCGGTAAGAAAATCAAATGTCTAAGATCAGATCAAGGAGGAGAATTTAAATCTAAGGAATTTAATACATTCTGTGAAGTGAATGGAATCATAACTATTAGCACCTCAGACACCACAACAGAATGAAGTTGTAGAAAGGAAAAATAGAACTATCTTGGATGCAGCCAAAAGTATGATATCAAAAGCAAATCTACCACATGTATATTGGAGAGAAGTAGTAAGTACATCGGTCTATACATTCAACAAAGTTCACATCAAAGGTGAAACCGGTAAGACCCCTCATGAACTATGGTTTGGTATTACTCCTACTCTTAAATATTTCAGAATATTTGGAAGTAAATGCTACATTAGAAGAGATGAGTATATTGGGAAATTTGATCCTAGAAGTGATGAAGGAATATTTCTTGTTTATTCATCTAAGAGTAAGGCATATAGATGTTTTAACAAAAGATTGCAGAAAATTGTTGAGAGTACAAATGTAAAGATTGATGAACAATTCAGAGGAACTTCAAGGTATATAGACTCTAAATCGACAATAGAAATACTGATAAATGAACCTACACTAAACCCACCAGTACAAAATGAAGATCCAGTTACACCGGTATCATCTAAAAATTCCACTATAACTGAGGAACAACAACAAACAAAGACACCTCGATATGTAAGACTGAATCACTCTAAAGATTAGATAATTGGAAACAAGTATAAGGGAGTTATGACAAGAGGAAGATTGGCAAATGAAGAGGTATGTCTTATTTCTCAAACTGAACCATCATCTATTAATGAGGCATGTAAAGATAAACACTGGATTAAAGCTATGGAAGAAGAATTAGAGAAAATTGAGAAGAATAACACTTGGAAATTAGTTCCCCGGCCTAAAGACAAAAATGTGACTGGAACAAAATGGGTATTCAGAAACAAACTTAATGAAGATGGTAAGGTTATCAGAAATAAAACAAGACTAGTGTGTAAGGGATATTCTCAGAGAGAAGGAATTGATTATAATGAGACCTTTGCACCGGTAGCTAGAATTGAGGCAGTTAGATTATTCTTAGCTTTTGCAACACACAAGAACTACAAAGTATATCAAATGGATATTAAATGTGCATTTCTAAATGGAGATCTTGAAGAAGAAGTTTACATTGAACAACTTGATAGATTTTCTTTGACAGATAACAAAGATATGGTTTGCAGGTTAAGGAAAGCTTTGTATGGATTGAAGCAAGCTCCGAGAGCTTGGTATGCAATATTAGATAAGTATCTTTTGAAGATTGTTTTTTCTAAAGGTAATGCTGACAACAACTTATATTATAAAGTGACTAATGATGACATCTTGGTTATAGAAGTTTTTGTTGATGATATAATCTTTGGAGGAGAAGATGGATTATGTAAAGACTTTTTGTATTGAAATGCACCAAG
Source organism: Cryptomeria japonica (assembly GCF_030272615.1). Taxonomy (NCBI): domain Eukaryota; kingdom Viridiplantae; phylum Streptophyta; class Pinopsida; order Cupressales; family Cupressaceae; genus Cryptomeria; species Cryptomeria japonica. Next base: position 710,163,736 of record NC_081408.1, on the reverse strand, counting down.
AATTTGAAATGTCTATGATTGGAGAAATAAAATTCTTTTTAGGATTGCAGATTTCACAAACTAATAAAGGTATATTCTTGAGTCAATCCAAGTACTTAAAGGAGTTACTAAAGAAATATGGGATGGAGAACTCTAAACTGGTAAGCACACCTATGACTACAAATGACAAATTATCACTAAGGGATGAATCTACACCTGTCAATCCGACTAGGTACAAATATATGATAGGAGGTTTACTGTATTTGACACAAACCAGACCTGATATCATGAATGTAGTATGTATTGTTTCAAGATTTCAGAGTAATCCTAGATAAAATAATGAATCAGTTGTAAAAAGGATTTTCTGGTACTTACAAGGCACTACAAATCTTGGATTATGGTATCCTAGAGATGAAAACTTTGAATTATGTGCATATACAGATGCAAATTGGGCAGGAGATGTGGATGATAGAAAAAGCACCACCGGTGGAGCATTTTTTCTTGGAAGCAGATTAATTTCTTGGTTGAATAAGAAACAAAGTTGTACATCTTTATCAACAATAGAATCAGAATATGTTGCAGCAGCAACTAACTGTACACAAGTATTATGGCTTAAGCAAATGTTGAAGGATATAAAGGTAAAGTGAAAGGGACCTATTACTATCTATTGTGATAACACTGCAGCAATTGATATATCTAAGAATCTGGTATTACATTCTAAAACCAAACATGTTTCTATCAAACTAAATTTTCTAAGGGAAAATGTTGAAGCAAAAGAAATAAAACTGGTTTATGTGAATACTAAAGAACAGATTGTAGATATTTTCACTAAACCTCTGCCTAAGGAGACTTTTGAATATCTTAGAGATCAGCTTGGGGTCATACCCCCACCAGAAGAAACTTAGAAAGTTGATGTTTGTCATCAACCAATAGAATTAACAGAAAAATCTTTTACTCCGGCTTTGATGAGGAAGCTACTTCTCAGGGGGAGTAGTTGGTATACTGAATTGGTTGGTATTTTGTATCTGAAAAATGGTTTTTTATTTCTACTTTGGCATTTGATGTCAAAGGGGGAGAGATTGATATGGAAAAAAACACATTATCTTTTGGGAGAGATTATTCATTGGGGGAGAGATTGTTATTTGGGAGAAACTGATTACTCTCTATCTATATTTTTATTGCTGGTCATAATCTCTTTTGGGAGATTGTTGGTTTTTGGTATTTGGCATTTCTGTTTTGGCACTTTGATGGTTTTTCCATCTTGTGTTGCCATCAATGCCAAAGGGGGAGATTTTTGGTATTTTGGTATGGTTTTGTCATTGATGTCAACATCTACTAATACTTATCAACTCTGGCACTTTGGAGAATCAACAACATTCATTGGCAAGCAAATGATTCATGCACAGTCACTAGTATCTAGTACACCGGTAGGATATAATGATCATCGACACTTGGAATGGCATGGAAAACACTTGGTTATGTCGAAGACATCGTTTGGACACTTTGTTTTGAAGATTTGTTTATTGGCATATTCGTATTAGCATATTTGTTGTTACTGACAAATAGGTCCAAGTTATACACCGACAGACTTATCTATTCCAGATTAGCATGGCACACTATGGAGATGATTTATTATTGTTGTTGTAGTCACATAAATCTGTCCACTTAATTAAAATGAATATTTAGTATTTATTTGATTATTTAACCATCAATCAATAATTAATTAAATTAATATATTTAATTAATTCATCTTAACCCTCTTCTCCTATTAATTAAATAAATTATTCAATTTATTTGATTTAATTCACTTAACCAAATTCAGCCCATTAATTAAATAAATAAATCATATTTATTTAATTAAATCTTCTCTCACATTTAAATAAATTAATATTTATTTAAATTCCCCCAAAATCCCACATCTCACATTTAAATAAATTAACATTTATTTAAATCACCTTTATCCTCCACCCACTTGTATTTTCCTACAAATGCAAGTTGCACAACTATTTTAAATAAATCATTTATTTAAATCACCTTTATCCTCCACCCACTTGCATTTTCCTACAAATGCAAGTTGCACAACTATTTTAAATAAATTATTTATTTAAAATCCTATTTATCCTCACCCACTTGAAACCTTTAATGGTTTCCCTTAAAGTCGTCAAACTTAATGGCTTCCTTCTAGAGTCTTCTCAAACCTTTAATGGTCTCCCTTAAAGTCTTCAAAACTTAATGGCTTTAAAGTCTTCAAACTTGATGGCTTCCTTCTATAGTCTTCTTAAGCCTTTAATGGTTTCCCTTAAAGTCTTCAAACTTAATGGCTTCCCTTAAAGTCTTCTTAAGACTTTAATTGCTTCCTTTAAAGTCTTCAAGCCTTTAATGGTTTCCCTCAAAGTCTTCAAGCATTTTAATGTTTTATCTTCCTTTTTCTCATTTAAATAAATTAATATTTATTTGAATATTTATCCAAATGCAAATTACACCATTTAATTGAAATAAATGATTTTATTTTAATTGAAAATACCAAAATTCCTCCCACTTGCATTTTCCTACAAAATCCACTTGCATGCCTAAACCCCTTCTAGATTCTTCTAAACCTTTCCTAATTAACCTAATCCATCCCCTAAATATTGTCACATTCCTAAGCAAATTGGAGTCACTTCTCAAAGACTCCAAAGTCTTTGAAAAGCAATTAATGATTTGTGTGTTCAACAAATTACCCTCTAAAGTCTTCCAAACCACTTATGGCTCTTACATGACCATTAATGGTTAATTCCACTTGCACCCATGGTTAAGGACTTTGACCCCTAACTTAACCCTCATGTAACCCATGTGTCTCTTCAAAGCATTTATTTCTTTGACTAGGGTAACCATCATGTCCCCTCAAGCATTTAATGCTCCTTATCTCTTCTCTCAAGCTTCCTCATGGTGACACTTGTCAACATGGGATTGGGTTGAAAGTCTCACATGGATTGAATATCTTTCAATCCTAACCCTTGTTAAGATTACTCAATCTTAACCCTTCATTTCCCCATTTCTTCTATAAATAGAACCCTTCTCCTCAAGCAAAAGAGGAAGCATTAGAGTATTGTTGTTATACTGGCATTAGCATAGAGCTTTTTCATAGCATCACTATCTACACTTGCATAGCATTTGTTTATCATATTCAACCATCTTGAATCTCCATATGGCATCCATGGATAGTGCAAAAAGCTGAGAGCTACACTCATTTGGGACTTGGAGAGGGGAGAAACAAGGGAGAAGGATCAAAAGACATCATGGAAGCATCTTAGGGAGGCTCTTCTCCTTTCTTTTATTTTGTTAAACTTCTTTCATGCTTTTTTGAAATCTCTTTTGATATGTTTGGATTGGTTTTTAGTTCTTTGTTTTGTTTTTATGGTTGAAACTAACTTATTAACATTGAACTTTGTTGTTGCCTTGTCCCCATTTCCATGACATCAGTTGTAAATGCATTAAGCCGACATGTTGAATTGGTTATTGTATCAGGTATTAATTTATTTATAAATTGATTTTATTGTAATATCCTTTAGAGATGACCTACTAAAATTGGTCCTAGGTTATGATATAAATGTAAGATCTTATTTGTAAGATCGGATGTGGAATGCAAAAAAGGATTGTGTGAAGGTGTGTGTGAGAATAAGTAGAGCTATACATGCAGACATCATTTGAAGGTTGAAGGAGGGTTTTTGTGAAATCAATCAAAACTACACCGGTACTGAATCTAGCATAGAAAGATACTAATTTGAGTAGTACATCCTTATTGGATTTAACCATCCAATTGTAGTCAATGCGACTCCTATTTTGTGTTTGAGTAGTGAGCTCTAGGCGCTTGGCCTTTCTACATGTGCAGACCCCATTTGTATACACTTACTATCTGTAGTAGTATCATCTGATTGTGGGTAAGGTTTCCCACCATGGTTTTTCCCCTTACAGGGTTTCCACGTACAAATATTGGTGTTATGTGTTGTGGATGAATTTGTCCTTTTGTTTCATGCATTAATCTTTACTGGTATTGTAATTAACTGATAAAACTATCTACCGGTATAAAAGATTGGTTTACCGGTATTAAGAATTAAGTTGGTTAAGTTGTTTTTGGTTTGAATTTATTTGACAACTGATTCACTCCCCCCTCTCAGTTGTCTCTAGGACCTAACAACAAGCCCCTAGAGCATGGTGTTGGGTGAATATTTTGTCACCAGCGTACTAATGACAAAATATTTATTTCAAACACAGCTATGATAAGACAAAGTCTTTCTTCTCAGCAAGGGGAGGTTCCCTATTGGAATCTTGGGTATTTCAATAGCTTATGAAAACAAAATTTGGGTGTAAGCTTAGGACATGTAAAGTGGAAAATTGAACCCTAGTGACTCCCCACCTAGGAGAGAAAGGAAGTCACTAGGATGATTTTCATTTGGGAGAAAATTTACATTCAAAAGAGGGGCTTGAATCCACTAGATCCAAATCCAAGGGTCATAAGGATATGAATTCCAAGTGGATTGCAAGAATTGGAATGTGGTTTGCCCTCTTTTGCAAATAGATATGTTGATTTGTTGACTATGTAGAAAAGAGAGATAAAATGGATGAAATGAGGACCTACCAGTTCGGGATTGTGCTATAATTTTGGATCTAAGATATTCAGATTGATATGAATTTGCCTTATAAATTTGGAGAAAATTAGGTGAGACCATGTTGAAAGTGCACACGGTCCTCCAAAAAATCTGCGTACCGAAAAGGGTTTATTTCATCTCTGTAAATGGAGTCCAACCCTGCAATTATAGTTGCACACTTGCAACCTACACACAAAAAAGAAGGGAAGAAGGGTTCTGGATAGAGGTTTTCCTTAGTCAAACCTGGATTGAGGAATCAGCCTTAAAAGAAAGTAATTGCAAATGCTTAAATGTAAATGATAGAAATGTATACCTTGTAGATCTACAATTGATTCATGATGATTGCTTTGCTTCTTGAATGTAATCACAAATGCTGTATGCAATGGTATGTAACATGACAAAAATATAACACACACACATTCTTGCAAATGAATGTAATTTTTCTCCAATGGATGAATGAAGAAGGCATATGAAGAAGAAGACTTGATGAATTCTTGAAGACTTGAATGCTTGATGAAGACCTTTTGCTTGAATTTTGCCTATCATGTATTTTGTATAGTCATGTATATTGTGTAATTCACCTCTATGAAAATGAGAAGACTAACTCCCTTTTATACATGCTTAAGAGAATTAACTCACCTCACCAAGGGATGACATCGGGGAGGTTTGAAATCCTGAAATGCAGATAGGGCCCGAGGGACCTATCTTAGGGCCACCCTAAGAGGGCGTGCCCTATCTTGGGGCCTGGACAGGGTCTTGAGGTAGTCTTGAGGTTGAAACGAGAGGAATTTGGGGTGAAGATGCAGAGAGGGGTCTTGACTAAGAGAGGATATGTTGTGGCCTAGGTGAGGACCTAAAATATGGTTTAAATTGTGGGGGTTGGAATTTCATGAAGCTACATTTAACCCCCACTTTAGCGGGAGTATGGCTTATGTCAATATTGCCAGTAAAGTAGAAGAAAGAGAGATGAAGATGAGCGATACAGAGAAATACCACAAGGAGTATAATACATCACTAATCTTGAGAACAAAATCCCCCAATCTTAGGATCTTAACTTACTCAGACATATGCAAGAGAACACAAAACAAAAAGGACAAGACCAACTAAAACAAGACAAAGCACAAAAGACATACAACCAAGACTTAACACACAAGACCACACATCAAATTATCGAAGAGACCTCGATACAAATGTCTCAAACAACTAATTGACACACAAAGACCAATGCCATCACATAAACACCAATAATCACATAAAAGAGCAAAGCTGACATCATCCATGAACCATCAATAGCAAAACTATGGGTTCATGAGAGGAAGGAGAGAGAGGACATGAATACACACTTTGGTGATCCATGAAAAGAAAGGAGAACAAGAGGAAGCCATGGACATCTCACCCCTAGAATTAGGTGATCCATGGAGAAAAAGGACATGGAAAACTAGCCCCTAGAGTTTGTCTAGGTGATCCATGTAAGGGAGGAAGGGGAGAACACTGTTAGTTCCACTCAACCTCGTGTGTGTGTGCAAGTGACATTTGAAGCACCTCATAGGAGTCTATTCTTGAGTATGTTACAACCTGTATAAGATGTATAGTAAAAATGTCAAGAAAGGCATGATATCTCTCTCTAAGAGACTGTGCTCTGGTTCCTAGAATAATCACCCTTTATAAAAGAAAAGTGGCAATATATCACTCTAAGAGGTTGTTCTCTAGTTCCAAGAATATCCCACTATAAAAGAAAAAAAGCGGCAACATCTCGCTCTAAGAGGTTGTGCTCTGGTTCAAAGAATATCCCATTGTGCAAAAGGAAAGTGGCGACATCTTTCTCTAAGAGGCTGTCCTCTAGTTCCAAGAATGATCCACTATACAAAAGAAAAGTGGCGACACCTTGCTCTAAGAGGTTGTCCTCATTCCAAGAATGACCCACTGTACAAGGAAAAAGCGGTGACATCTCGCTCTAAGAGGTTGTGCTCTAGTTCCGAGAATGTCCCATTGTACAAGAGAAACAATGCACAAGAGAAATATAGTACAAAAAGAGCAGTGTGGGTGCCCCCTACCTTTAGATGTCAACATTGTTTTATGTTGATAGGAAAGAAGAACAAGGATACCTTATTTTGACACCAGAAATATATCCATCATGCAACAATGTCATAAATCCAAGCAAGAGAGGAAATGCTCTTCAAGCAAGGGTAAGATAGTTGAAAAGTGATATCTTGTTGTAAGTGTAAAGGAGATCCTTTGAGGAGAAGAGATCTTTTCTCAAAAGACATCTACCCCTCAAGAGGAGTTGTCTTAGAGAAATATAACATCTTCTAGAACAAAGTATAAAAGAGAACAAGAATTCAATCCTTCCTCACATTTCTAGGTGAAAGGGATTCTTGATGAAGGATGACTCACTTTTATCTCGATGTGGATGGGTGAATTTATTATAGATGTATATTACCAAATGTAAGAGAGGTTGTAGTCAAGGACTTACACCTCTTGTATACGGGAGAACCCTTGAGAAAACAACAATGATTTCACACAAGGAATGACATCAAGTAATGAAACACACACCATCCACCACATAAGAAAGAGTAGATTCTTTGAGAAAGAGAGAGAGAAATCATTTCCCCCAAGTGTAGAGACAATGAGAAGAGCTTACACAATCTTCTAGAGAGAGATTAAACATAAGAAAAAGCACAATGAACTTACATGAACATATGAAAGAAAAGACATTAGTATATACAAAATACACATCTCCAGAAGTGGTAATCTTCTAAGAGAGAAAAGAAAGAAAATCATATATTCCCCAAGATGGATCAGTCATAAGAATGTACCATTGTAATAAATGATAATCACATATGAAAAATGCAACCCCTAAAGGAAATAATCATAAATGAGATAAAAAAGAAGAGAAATGAGTGAAATCCTTGCCCCCCAAGTGAGAAGAACAAGGAGAAATATTACACATCTTCTAATGGAGATCATTTTCAAGCAATATGCCTTCCTAATGGAATGAATCCTCTCAAGGAAGGGTCTTGTACTTTACAGGAGACCATTCCATGCCAGGGGAATATCATATTTGTAAATAATCAAAACCATAAAAGAGGTAAGTTTTCTAATAGAATTAAGAGAAGAAGAAGAAGATGCTACTATTCAATCAAAGAGAAAAACCAAAGAACAATTATATGCTCTCATAAGATTAAATATTTGCAAGAAAGAAGACTTGATAATGAATAATGCACAAATATAGAAAGAAGAAGGAAAATGAACCTCATGTTGCCACCCCAAAGTATTAAAATTGAAACAATACCACCACAAATAATAAAGAGCCCCCAGTTAATTTGGCTAGTTATGTCATAGGGTGAAGAGAAACATGAAAAGAAAAGAAGTGCTAAGGCACTATGTTCAAGTCAAGGAAGACAATTAGATCTATTGTAAGAGAATTTCGTGCATGATCATATTACGTTTGAACAAATTTCCTAAATGCATGACATTTCCCAAGAGAATGTGAATATGATTAATGGAAAATGCAATATTCCTCACGTTTTACTTGTTTAACATTATTGTTTTGGTTTTCAGGAGGAAAGGAAATAGTTTTATCATATTGCATTCTTCAATAGATTCTCATAGCTAGTCTTTCAGGATGATAAATATATTTTAATTATTTTTCTTGACATGGAAGAGAAGAATTATTAGAAGAAGAAGGTTTATCATCTACAATTCTAATTTTTCCACTGTCAATGTTGTTGGCATTCTACACTCTATGAGAATGGTTGATATTGTCATTGATGGCAACCAACCGGTAACAGGTTGAACAGGTTCACCGGTAATACAAACATCATCTACCGGCACCAGCAAGCACATTCACTAGCATCCAGATTACACTGGCAATGAAGTATACCGGCACTCAAGCCGACATGAGACAAAGTTTTGTTTATATGAATTATATTGTAAATGTAATTAATTATTTGTAAGTTGACTTGGTGTATTGTAAAGACTAATATATGTATGAGATCTGATAGATCATTTTGTATAAGGATAGGTGATTATTATCATTGGTATATGTAAGACAGAGAAAGTTTTTTGTTAAGGTATCTTACTGAGCTTAAATTGGTACTGAACTAAGAATAAGAGATTCTATTTTGATCAGTACATCGTATTGGATTTAATTACCCATTTTGTAGTCAATGAGACTCTTCATTTGAGCAGTGAGCTCTAGGTTGTTGGCCTTCCTGTATGTGCAGGCCCCTATTGTAAGTAATATTTATTCATATTGGCCAGTGAGTAAATATTGTGGGTCACAAATCCCACTGAGGGTTTTCCCACACCAGGTTTCCTTGCCAAAATATCTTGTGTTATGGTGTGCATTTATGTTGTCTCTATTATTTCTCTTTATTGCACTATTTCTTATTTATCAGTATATTAATTTAAGTTGTAAAGTTATAAATAAGTTCAAATATTCCATTAACCGGTTAGACACTGATTCACCCCCCCTTCCTCTCAGTGTCTTTGGGACTGTCATTGCATCTAACAATTGGTATCAGAGCCTGGTCCTCTATTTGCAAAAGCCTAACAGCTTGAGGAAGATTCTAAAATCGGTACTGATGGAGAGTTTGAGAAAACAGTTGGAAGGAGCTCTTGAAGATTTTGATGCAGAAAAATTGAAGGATATAAAACTTGAAGATGATCTGAGGACTACTAAGGAATTCATTAAAGGACTTCAGGAGAACCTGGTTATAGCACAAAACAAGAGGAAGGAACTTCATGAGCAAATGCAGAAACATGATGATGAAAAGGAAACTCTTAGTGATATTGCAGAGAAGTTGAGAGAAGAGAACACTAACATGAGGAATGAAATGCAAGATCTAACCATGAGGCTATGTAAGGATATTGAAGACAAAAAGAATAATGAAGAAGACTTGACTAGGAGTCTTAATGATGGAGAAAATAAAAATCTAAGACTTTGTCATGAGAATGATATGCTAAAGATAGATCTGATTCACATGCAGAATGATAAAGAAGAGCTTAGGAGAAAAATTGGCATTGTAGAAAATGAGTTGATCACTACAAATGAACACAAAGACAAATTCAAGAAAAGTTCAGAAAGACTTGATGACATGCTGAAAAGACAAAAACCTGATGGAGATACAATTGGACTTGGATTTGAACATGGAGAAATTTCTGGGACTGCAAATAATCAAGATCATAGAAAACTGGTAAGACAACCTAATGCTTATAAATTTAATGGGAAATGTTTCAATTGCAACAAATTTAGTCATAGAGAAAATCAGTGCAGATTTAGAAATAATCAAAATACAAACTTACCCACCAGTCAATGTTCCAAATGCAATAAAGTTGGTCACAATTTAGAAAATTGTAGAATGAATGTGAAATGCTATGTTTGTGGTAGATTTGGACATTTATCTAATCAATGTAGAACACAAACTGGTCAAGGATATGGAAAAGCTATTTAGAGAAATAATGTAACTTGTTATGAATGTAACAAGATTGGGCATATTACAAAATTTTGTAGAGGCAAGACTATACTGACAAATAATAAAGGATCTAATGAGAAGGGAAAAGAAAAGGTAAATGAAATAAATCAAGAATTTTTAAAACAATGGATTAAGAAGAGAGATCAGAGAGTTGATGAATCTGTCTCTGCACCGATTGAACAGAGTAACCCTCCACTGGTAGGAGATTCTTCATCTAACTAAGGAATAATCCTTAAGGGGTATGGCAACAAGTTGAAAATCATGCATTCTAGCCTTGGTTGATGGTAAGAAGACACATTTCTTCTTTACCGGTAGATATGTTAAGATTTCACTTAACCGAAAAACATTTAATGCAGTTTTTGAAGAAATTTTTGGTTATAAAGCACTGGAAAACCCTCATTTCAATCCACTAGGCATTCAGAGAGCACAAAATTGAGCAAAGGCATCCTAAGGCGAAGCAGCAAGGTATTTTCAGGCATTCAAGATATCAAGCAAGAGGTATTTATCTTTCAAAATGACATCTTCATCTTCTACACCTGAGTTTATTGCAAACCCTACCATGGTAGAAAACATTACGCGCCCTAGGCCCGTGCTTAAGATCATACCTGAAATTTCCAAGCAAGATGATTCTATCAGAGCTTTTTCAAAATTTTTGAAGGGAGTCGCTTTTACCAAAGACCCTAGAATCTACATTCACTGCAACATAGAAAATTTAGGGACTGATGAATTGAAGAACATGTACAATGATGTTATTACTGATGAGCAAGGTTTGGTTAAACCAAAGCACAAGATTGTAGGAGACCTAGGATTTGTTGAAATTATGAACATACCTGAATTTCTGAAGGAGATAGTTCATCTTGTATTGAGCAAAGTTCATGGAGAGTTTATATGGCTAGACTATTTTTAAAATCTCAAAGGAAGCAATCAAGGCAGTTACTGGTTTACCCTCAACTGGTAGTAGGCCCAACAAAACTAAGAAGATACCTTACAAGGGTGTTATGGACCTAATCGGAGCCACATCTGACAATAGATCTCTTAGGGTTAATGACATTACTGATGCAAATGTGAGATATGTGAGCATGGTACTTGGCTATAGAGTAACTCATGCAAATAGATTAAACTCTATTTCTAGCTTATGTATTCATAGTGCATATAAGATGGTCAAGAACAATGCTAGGATTGATATCTGTGAATGGCTTAAGGATGAATTGATAGATAACCTGAAAAAGATTAAGGGTGACAAGAAGGGGACATTCTGTTTTGGCAACCTACTTGTGTGTTTGATGCTTTACTTCACCAAAGAGATACCCGATATTGGTCATAAGGACTTTGGATATGACATCCTGGTAGGTAGACAAATCATGGAAGCTATCACCAATATGGTCTCTAATAGTGATAACATCATAGCAAACTACTTCAAAAACTTCCAAACTAAGATGAAAGATAGAGAAAGGATACCACAGAGCATTATAGACAAGTATGATAAGCAAATTTGTTTTGTAATCAAACAAGATGAAACATGGATGGAAGTTGTTACTCCTAGAACTATTTGGATAACATAAATGGGTTATGAAGTTGACAAAAATATTCTTGAAGCATATGCTAAAACACTTCTTGATGCACCTAAGGAACCATCTGAAGAAATTTTTGGTAATACTGAGACCATTGAGAGTGTTGTTTTGATGCAGAAGCAGAGAAAAAGAAGAGAGAAATTTATCAGAGATGCATCCAAGATGGCTAAGGATGTTAAGGAAAATGTAATGAACTTGAGTGGTATATCTACTAGTGATCTGGAAGGATTGGAACCGGTAGCTCATGTTTCACCGGTTGTCACTTCTTTGGATACAGATCGTGGAAAAGAAGCTAACTTCAAGAGAGTTGAGAGGAAGAAGAGGAAACCCTCACTGGTACCTTCTCCTTCTCCTAAAAAGGAAAGAACATTAAGGAAGAAGTAGTAGGCTATAAGGGAGCCTAAGAAAAAGCTAACACCAAAGAAGAAACAACAAACTAAGACACCGAATACCCTTACATAGAAGGAACTGGTAAATGAGATAACTCAAGAAGGTAATCTCAGTAATGTGAATAAATTGTATCATTCATTCAAAGATTTTGACAAGGACACAATAGAGGTTAGTATTATTTTACACATAGACATCTATAAGAAGGTTTTTATTGAAGTTGTAGATGATATGCTGAATGACTTGTATCTAATATTAGAAGCCAAAATAATTTCAGTGATGGAATTAGATAAAAAGTTAAAAATTGAAGCATTATTCGCAATGCACCCTGTAAATTCTAAAAAGGAAATTGATGAACTAATTTTTGAAGCAAACCGGTCAGTTTTTGTGAGTGGAAACTGGCAGGTGTAGAGCCCCTCCCCGATCAAGCTCTGGTTAACTTAGTTGACCATGGTTGACCTTACTAATAAAGGCTATAATTCAATAGGATGGGCTATGTTAGATGGATAGATTGGTGAGAAAAGTAATTGAACTAGGTTACAAAATCATTTCACCTTGAGGTGTACATTTAGATGTGTTATGGATACATAACTTTATATGATTCTAGAATAGGATAACTTTGAGACGATGTATGTCATTATTGGATTTGCAAGACTTTACTATGATGATAGAAATAGGATGCATGTCTTATGTATGGATCAAAATTATGAGGATTATGATAATTGCTTATGTGGATTTATTTGGATATAAGATATAACGATTTGTCTAAATGTAAATTGTATGCAGAGTGTTTGATGTGTATTCTTATTCATGTGTTTAATATTATATGAGGTTGTTTGGAATTACTAATGTGAAATTGAGATGCGTACAAAAATTATCCATGTGACCATGGAAACATTATGGAGAACCAAACCTAGACCTATGTACGTTCGTAAAGCCAGGGGTTGTCTATTTGGAGAAACAACACTCCGTATGTATCATAATTTATTTCTGAAAGTAAATGTTGCGTGTGTGTTAAATTAAATTTATTAATTTGTGTAAATCCAACAAGAAACAAATTTCATGTGTAATTTTGTAATGTATTTTATTGTGTCACTTGACACATGTGTTGATTTATGTCTTGATTTTTGACTTGTCTCTTGGAGGGAGTTGTTTCAACCATAGCTTTTTCAAACATTTGAATGTGGTTCTAAATTTTCCTTGGGTAGAAAGTCTTTGGAGTGGTCAACTCAGGTTTGACCCGAAAGTTAACTTCATATGGGTTTATAAGGGGTCAAATGGACTCCAAGGGGTAGTTTAAAGGTGTTTCCTAAAGTCCATAAGGTATACCTATGGGTTCGGAGTATTTTTAGGCATGTGTCTACTCCCATGTGACTGTTTAGTCACCTCAAAAAGTGGGTTTCCTAAGGTGAGAGAAAATTCAAATTAGAAGGTGCCATCCAGGTTAGATAACCTTCCCTTTTTGATGTGAGATCCTTTTTCCCACTTTCTCTTACTTTTTCCTTTTTCAGTTTTAGAAACCTGTGAGAACTCTCACTGAGGTCTTTTTAAGCAAGAATGAGAAACTTTGTGGGTAATCACCCACTCTCCATTTTTGGAGATCATGCAATTTTAAAAAAATAGTTTTGGGATAGAATTTTTGCTAAGTGTAGAAGGAAGAATCGTTGAATTGGGCTGCTCATCCTCAGACTAGTTCTAGCAAACCTTGGGGCAGATTGAAGGTTGGTTCATCTTCTCCTTTTTGTTTCTTTTTATGTTGCATGTTTATGTTGGAAAGTGTTGGCATTTTTGATGATTATGTTGTGATTGTCATTGATGGACACACACTTGCATTGAGATCATTTTTGTATGTATAAGTTAAAGCTCAACCGGTACATGTTCCAACCACTATGGTGCATTATAGTCCCTAGACTATTGGTGTTTTGTAGAAAGTGATTACCGATCTGAAGTTGTATGTTGAACCCAAGCGGTTCGAGGATCTCAAGAGGTATGAAGGACCAAAGCGGCAGAACACATATTTGCCAGTCTTCATTTTGTCAAACCGGTAACCGACATTTTGCTTGTACTGGTATTTTGTATGAACCGGTAATACTCTGTGATGAGTTACCATCCACCGATTGTTTGATGGTGCTGACACTTTAGCGGTGCTTTTTGTGTCGTGTTACCAGATGTGTCTAGATACATTGAACCTAGGAAATTGTATTGTAATCCTATTGGACCGACATGAAATTAGATTCCTTTATAAGGACATCATGTCTAGGGTTTTAGGTTGTTGTTGTTGCGATAGTTGAAGTTGTTGCTAGGGTTCAAGGTGGTTGAGGAGTTAGCGAGAGTATGAATGTGTAGAAGACTAAAGTAATGCTAGAATGCATTAGGAACGAGCTATCAAGGATCTACCCAAGCAATCTGTGCTATTAGCTAGATCAATCACTTGTTGATTACTCACATCTTCGACTAGTCTGTAGCCCTTAACTAGGTAGGCCCAAAGGCCTCTTGTAAATCCTCTAACAAGGTGGTTCACATCTATGGATCTAAAATCCTCTAGCAAGGTAGTCTTTAATCGGACTTATCTCCTAACAGAGATTGAGATTCCTAACAGGATCTGTTCTGGTTAAGAACATTGTAAGACCTTAACCGGTCTGGTTCCTATTCTACAGATAGTTGTGAGTTCCATCTCACCATGGTTTTTCCCATTTGGGTTTCCATGTCAAAATCTCTTGTGTTATAGTGTTTAAGTGAAAATATTTTTGGCATACTAATTCACCCCCCCTCTTAGTATTCATCAATTGGTATCAGAGCCTACCTTTCTATAAGTTTAACCACTTGGAAAGAGATATGGGGGAATACACATTGAGGGAACTTACTCATTGGCTCACTCAGTCTAAGAAAGCCTATGATGATCTTATGGTCAAATATAAGGCCTCTCAAGCAAAGAGGAGAGAACATGCAGAAAAGCTAATGGAGCTATCTGAAAATAGTTCCTTTTATGAAACGAACATGGAAGCCTTGATTCAAGAAGTAGAAAAGCTGAATGAATCCAATTCCAACCTGAGAAAAGAATTGGAAGGACTAACTATCTGAATGTTCCAAGAGCTTGAGAACCAGAGGAAAGCTGAAGATCTAGTCAAAGACAAAGATCATGAAAACTCCAAGCTGAAGGAAGAGATCAGTGCCCTAGCTGCTCAACTCCATGCGAGAAAAGTGGAAAAGGAAGACATGCAAGGAGAACTGAACATTGCCATCTCTGAGAATGAAAACTTGATGGAAACAAATGCTGTTATTTCCAAAGAACTCTCTGAGTCAAAGGAAATACTTGCTAAGTTCAACAAGAGTACTGTCAAGCTAGAGAAAAAGTTTGAATCTGCCAAACCTATCAAGAATACCGATGGAATTGGTTATTTCGGTCATGAGGAAGGTGAGACCTCTGGTACAAGTGTTGGAGCATCAAAAAAACAACTGGTATCAAAGGATAAAGGTAAGCAAAAGTTTAAACCTGTTTTCTTTAACTGTCTTAAAGAAGGACATACTGCCAATGTGTGTAGAAGCAAGTCTTACAATAATTTTCCTTATTTCCTAAATGATAAGCCTATATCCTATAAATTCAATGGTAACTGTTATGCATGCAACAAGTTTGGGCATAGAGCATCTGAATGTAGGTTAGTTATGAACAACACTGGTAGATATCCTCAGAGGACCCAAGGAGTTGGTCCTGAACCTTTTGTGAACTAGAATCACAACCCGTTTAATGCCTTCAATCATCAATCAAGAAGCGGTGGCTATCAAGCGGCAATCGGATGGAGAGAAAACTATTTGATCTATCATAATCATGGTCACACTGCTACAACATGCAGGAGGAAGAATGGTAACATGAATAATGGACCTTGGAGAGCACCTGGATTGGTCTGCTATCACTACAACAAACCGGGTCACATTGCCAGATTCTATAGATCAAGAAAGAACATATCTAATGAAATACCGGTCACTTCTGAAGGAAAGATTGATGTTGACACTATTCAAACGGATACGAACAAAACCTGGAAGAAGAAACCAGCAGTGTTACAAGAAGAACTAGTTTCTGCACCTAGTGTGGAAATATCGGAACCAGCAAACTAAGCATCAGAAAAGCTTAGGGGGAGCAAATGGAAAAATGTTTCGAACCCCCAGTTTACACTGGTAAAAGACCTTAACCGGTATACGATACCTGTCATTTGGCGGAAGACTGAAAATGGTAACAGGAAAATTAGGGTTTATGCCCTAATGGTGGAGCATTAATTGCGGTAGGTGAGGAATATGTTTAAAAGGAATTTTCAAATCATTTCTCACTATCATTTTCAAAGCGAAGAAGGTTTTCAAGTGCAAAGCGACGATAAAGTGATTTGTGATACGATTCAAAGAAAGTTCGAAACCTTGAAGGAGATTCAAATTCAAATTGCAAATGGTCAAGTGAAGAACGCAAAGTAGTGATTCCGCAACTGACGGAGTGTGAGGTGGAGAAGAATCTGAAAGCCCTAAATTCTTGATTTCTAAAAGGTATTTTTTGAGTTTTCAATTTCTATCATGGCTTCTGCATTCCATACTAGCTCTAGTGCATCTGTCGATTCAGCAAGCTTTATTCAACACAAGTCTAAATATAATGCCCTATCACAAGTTCCAGCTGGTGTGATAGTAGAAGAGGGAATCTCAGATTACATTGATTGTAAAATCAAAGACCTAGGGTCTCTAGCAATTCACTCGTAGCTAGGTTTATTTTGTGGAAAAGATAAAAAGATCAAACTGGAGTATAGTATTTTGGAGAAGAAGAAGCTCCACAAAGCTGTTTATTTCTTGGAGGATTTCACAGATGATCACATTAGGATCATTCTGAGCAGAGTTCATGGTGACAAGATGTACCTGGAAAGAACGCATGATATTACTCTGCAAGCAATTCATGTCATCACCAGTTTCTACAATATAGGGGAAGTGCCAGCCCTAAGGATGGTAAACAAGACTAAAATGTCCAAGCTCACCGGTTCAGTGAGCGACTCATGAGGAATGACTATTAATTCCATCAAGGATGACCTCGTGAAATATGCATGTATGGTGATTAGATACTAGACATTCTCAGCCAGTAGAATTAACTTTGTATTTGCTATAGTGGTAAATGTTGCTTACCGGATGATCAAGGAAGATGCATCATTCGACCTCTGCACCGGTATATAAAGGCAACTCCTGTTGAATCTTAAATTGATCAAACATGATAATGAATTGAGGTTCAAGTTTGGACAACTACTGGTTGGGTTGTTCTTTTACTTCCAAAGCTACTTTCTAGGCGTAGGTGATGTCCAGTGGTCTGCTGACCAACCGGTAACCAAGGAAATCAAGGAAAGCCTTCAAGCAGTCAGAACCGGCTACCCTAATGTTTTGAACAAGTACATTGATGAGTTCAGAAGCAAGATGAGCCTGAGGACGAGGATATGCGGTGACATAGTCAAGAAGTATGAAGATGATATCTGCTTTATCATCAAAGTTGATGAATGCATAATGGGGGTTGTTGAGCCTAGACAGGAAGTGGTGGAGCTTATGGGCTATGAGGTAATGAATGATATGTTGGAAGGATATGCCTCTACTCTTATTGCCTCACCACTTAATCCAAAGGCAAGGAGAACCGACACCTACCTAGAAAGGATAACATAGGTTGAGGAACCCTCAGCAAAGAAAGGAAAAGAACCTTCAGTGAAGAAGGCAAAAGCAATGCCTTCAGCATCAACACTGGCTACTGCAGCCAGTCCTAAAGTGACCAAGCGGTCACCAGCTAAAAAGAAACTGGAAGCGACACCTGCTAAAGTCTTCAAGAGAAAGAGGAAGACAAGGAAAGCCTCGCCAAACTTAGAAGAAACTGTGTCTGAGGAAAAACCTAAGAAGACATGACAAGCAAAGAAAAAGACAAAGAATGAACCGACATCATCAGCACCGGTAAATATTGACATCTCCTCCTACAAACCTTTGACACATTGTCAAAGAACTATCAAAAAAATTAGGAGAAAAGTGTTGAATGATTTGATTGATTGTTTTGATGACTTTAATGATGATGAAAAGGAAAGCGGTTGAACAAGAAATAATTAAGTACTTATGTGTTAATGACTGGTCGCCTTCAGAAATTAGATCTAAGACACTGGATTCTTTGTATAAGTCCTTAGACAATAAATGGCGCATTTCCATAGAGTAGGAATAGGAAATGAGAGAGAAAGTTTTTGCTGAACATCTTCCTGATGTATCAAATTCAGAACTGTTCGAAGTAATGAATAAATACAAAGGCCTCTTCTTCATGAGAAGAAGAAGACTCCTGTTACTGGAAGGGAAGGGTCAAGAAGTGCTCAAGAATACACACACCCTTTCTCTAGAAGCTCTGAAGATGAATCGAGTGGTTGAAGCCAACATGAAGGCTGAGCAAGAACCAGCAATAACTATACTGGATGAAATGTTTGATGAGGAAGGAAATCCAGTTGTTGAACCTATCAACACTATTGATGTCGATGCTCTGGATGGAGAGGATGTTGGTCAGGGTACACCATCAAAAGCAACATTATAGGAGAAGCAGGCAGAACAGGAAGTAAAACAAAAGGAAACTAAGGACAAAAAGGAGGAAGCAAAGAAGCAAGTGGAGAAGAAGAAGGATGAAGAGGAGAAGAAAAAGAAGGATGAAGAGGAGAAGAAGAAAAAGGAAGAGAACAAGAAGAAGAAGGGAAAAGATGAGGAGAAATGGAAATAGGAAGAAAAGAGAAAAGAGGATGAGAAGAAAAGAAGAGAAGAAGATGAAGAGAAAAAGAAACAAGAAGATGCAAGGAAGAAGAAAGAGGAAGAGGATGAGATGAAGAGAAAGGAAGAGGAGAAGCGAAAGGAAGAAGAAAAGAAGAAGGAAGAGGAAGATAAGGCAAAGGAGAGGAGGAAGGAAGCAGAGAAGAAGAAAGAAGAGGAGGTTAAGGAAGAGGAAAAGAGAAAAGAAGCGGAGAGGAAAAAGGCAGAGGAGGACAAGGAAGCAGAAGCGGCATAGAGCTCACAGATGGAGACTCCTAAGGCAGCCAGTAGTCAAGCCAAACCGGCTGACCTCACCAGTCCTATTGATCTCCAGTCTGCAAGTTAAATGGAGCTACTGCAGAGCATCAAGGTTGCTCAAGAATGCCTTGAAGTAATACGGAGGAAAAAGGAGCAAGATGTGATCCAAGCGACAGTGGAAACTCTTACCAGTTTGTTACCCGACACAAACCTCCCTAGCACTGACTCATCATTGGCCCAACTAAAGCTCCTATGCACAGTAGTGGATGATCAAGTGCAGAGCTTAGAGGAGGTAGTAGAGGCAAATGCCAAGAAAGAGCATCAAAAGGCTCTCAACATTTCCCTATTGAAGAAGCTTAAAGAGCTCTGGTCTGAACTGCAAAAAGAACAGAAGGATATAAGGAATGCTCTGGATGAGGGGAATCTTCTACTTAGCAAGATTTGTCAACCCCATCTATTCTGTGATGATGTACTTGCATAGAAGCAAAAGCTTCAATCTGATTTGCAGGTATATATGAGCACCTTCAAGCTGTCGTATGACTCTTTTACAACTTATGGGCAAACCGTTCACCAGTTCCACATCCAGTCTGCCAAATTAGAGTTGGAAATAAGCAACCGGACTCGAGATTTGCAGGAGCTTCAACTAGTTCTACTCCCACATCTGCAAATACTTTAGAAGTGCTATCTTAATCTGGATGCTTTGACGGCGACACAGGAGATGAGCACATTAGACACCATGGACGAACAGGTCTCCTAGATGTAGATAGAGAAAGAAGTAGCCACCTCCCTACTTGAGTCCTGGTCTTTATCTATGAAACAATTCCTGCAAGACTTTAAATCTATTTTTGACAAGTTTTATTCTTTACTGTCATAAACACTTATTATTTTACTAATGACACAGGTGTTAGTCTGTAATATTATTTTTGTCATTGTTGGCAAAGGGGGAGAAGTATAAATTTTGAATGTTGTGATGTATACTTTCATGTTATTTCTGTTAAGAAGTAGTATACATTGTATTTTCTGCAAAAGGGATAGTGTATATGCCTAGGGGGAGTAATTTTGATTTTGGCATATTTTTAATGTAAAACACTTAGATGTCAAAATTTCCTAAGTGTTGCCATCAATGCCAAAGGGGGAGATTGTTGACATTTTTGATGATTATGTTGTGATTGTCATTGATGGACACACACTTGCATTGAGATCATTTTTGTATGTATAAGTTAAGGCTCAACTGGTACATGTTCCAACCAGTATGATGCATTATAGTCCTTAGACTATTGGTGTTTTGTAGAAAGTGATTACCGATCTGAAGTGGTGTGCTGACCCCAAGCAGTTCGAGGATCTCAAGCGGTACGAAGGACCAAAGCGGCAGAACACATATTTGCTAGTCTTCATTTTGTCAAACCGGCAACTAGCATTTTGCTTGAACCGGTATTTTGTATGAACCGGTAATACTCTGTGATGAGTTACCAACTGACATTTTGTGATGAGTTACCATCCACCGATTGTTTGACGGTGCCGACACTTTAGCGGTGCTTTTTGTGTCATGTTACCAAATGTGTCTAGATACATTGAACTTAGGAAATTGTATTGTAATCCTATTGGATTGACATGAAATCAAATTCCTTTATAAGGACATCATGTCTAGGGTTTTAGGTTGTTGTTGTTGCAATAGTTGAAGTTGTTGCTAGGGTTCAAGGTGGTTGAGGAGTTAGAGAGAGTATGAATGTGTAGAAGAATGAAGTAATGCTGGAATGCATTAGGAATGAGCTATCAAAGATCTAACCAAGCAATCCGTGTTATTAGCTAGATCAATCACTTGTTGATTACTCACATCTTCGACAAGTCTATAGCCCTTAATCGAGTAGGCCCAAAAGCCTCTTGTAAATCCTCTAACAAGGTGGTTCACATCTATGGATCTAAAATCCTCTAGCAATGTAGTCTTTAATCGGACTTATCTCCTTACAGAGATTGAGATTCCTAACAGGATCTGTTCTGGTAAAGAACATTGTAAGACCTTAACTAGTCTGGTTCCTATTCTACAGATAGTTACTTGTGAGTTCCATCTCACCGTGGTTTTTCCCATTTGGGTTTCCACATCAAAATCTCTTGTGTTATAGTGTTTAAGTGCAAAGATTTTTGGCATACTAATTCACCCCTCCTCTTAGTATTCATCAGAAAGATTGCTTGTATGTAAAAGTTGTTTCTTGTATTTTCCTTTGTGAAAATTATTATGTGACATATTTGTCACTTCTTTTATGCATTTTCTTGTGATTTGGGAGTAACCAAGGCCTTCTACTCTTCAGACAGTAGAATGGTCTTGTGGGAAGTAGAAGTTTGACAGCCTTCGAGTGAGAGGCTCTCATTATGAGAGTGAACTCAAGGGGTGTATATGTGACCCTTGCTGCATGGCCTGGTTTATGCATTTGGGGGTCATAAGGGGAGAAAGTATGGCATGAATGCCTTGGGGGGCATAAGGATGTGGAGTTAATGAACTTATGATATATCTTTGTTTTCCATGAGGTGGCTTTGTGACCTACCATTCTTTCAGTCTCCTCAGGGTATTTGGTCTACTACCACCCATGTAAAAACATCACATTTTGTGATGAAGTGTAGCCTTGGTTGGGAAAGTGTTTGTTGTATGTTTTTCCCTTACTTGTTGTGTTTGCATGTGTGTAACCTGTCTAGGGCTTGGTTCTCCAAGCTCGGGGGTGGCTTCTAGTAAGCCTAGGCTGAGAGGTTAGCTCTCCATGGTCAAAACCTTATGATTTATTTGTAGGATTGCTTGGAAAGAAAAGAAAAAGACAAGTTTGAAAGTTGTTGGTTTTACTTGATGTGTAGAAAAAGATTAAGGATTGGAATACCATATTTTAGTTGTAACAATGTAAAGGAAAAGCTATATGTTGTATTTATTTTGAAAAAGAAATGCATTCATTTTATTTAAAGTCCACATTTAATAGAAATGAGAGACTAGATGGGTATCTCACCCCTATGTAATGTTGACTATCTTGTATTCTAAGTATTCTTTGAAAGAGAAGTATTATTTTGTCACAAAATGAAATATTTATGTTGGATTTTAAGTTATGTATTGTTCTTGAAATAATATTGGTTGTGTACATGTTATTTTGAAAATAAAAGTTCATTTATCTCCTTATGCATAGTAAAATAATGGAAATGAGTAAAGTAATAAACTTGCATGTTAGTAAGAGAATATTATTTATTTCCAAATACAAATCATGGTTTAATAGATTTAACATGTCTATCTCTAAGGTTAATTTAAATGATTCCAGTCTAATATAGTTGTTGTAAAAAAATTATTAATTTTCTATCACTTTATTTATTTGCAGTAAATAAAACTAGAATTAGTAAACCATCTCTAAAGTTAGCAAATAGATTGTCAATAGAAAAAGAAATGCTTAATTTAAATCTATTAGTTTTGAAAATCTACTTTAAGTGATTTTAGGAAAAATAAATATAAACAGAATGGTTAAGGTAAATAAAAGAAATTTGCCCTATTTCCATGATGTCCATACTTTGTTAATTTTTGCATAATTTTAGAAAGCAAGAAAATAGACTCATATTTAGTTAAATTTGAAATTAAATCTACCCCTAACTTTATTATATATATAGCAGATAATATATATATACTTGCATGTTAACCATAAATATATAGATATATATATTTATTTAAAAAAATATATATAATTTAAAAAAAAACAAAAAAAACATGGCATTGTGTTTTCTGGGAGCCTTGGCCCCCCCACGCTATGGGCGGTGACCCCCAGCGGTGGCCGCAACCGCCTCTGTGGGCCACAACCCACAGTCAAGGAGGCTTCGCCCACCCCTCCTATGGGTGGTGCCCCACAGCGACAATGCAACCAGGTTGTGGGCTGCATCTCACAGTGGCGGCCAAGGACGCCTCTGTGGGCCACGACCCGCAAGCACGGCCGCAGCTATCCCTGCGGGGAACTCCCCCCCCCCCAAAAAAAAAAAAACCTCCACCACCGCCGCACCTCCTTCAAACCTTGCGACCGCCTCTAACCGTCCTCCTTCGGTCTCCGCCGCTCACCTCCTCTTCCCTGCAAAACAATAAAACCCTAACCCGGTTCGAGTTAGGGTAGTTTTGGGTTTTTGTAAAAGAAAGAAATAAAGAAAAAGGGATGGGTTAGGTTATAACAAGAAAATTAGGTTATCATAATTTTATAATATTTTAGTTAGGGTACATGGGGTATTTTTATATTAAGATTTTCTTTAGAAAATAAATGTCCACATATACAAATATATATGTGTTTTATGAAAATATATATATAGTTAAAAATATGAGTGTATAAATTCAACTTTAATTTAATTAGTTTATTTAAACATTCATATTTTATAAACGATTATATAAACATTGAATATTATGTTTTAAACTTTAAATTATTTTGGAGTAAATCTTTTAGGAAATTTATAATGACTTCGTAAGTTATTTTGGCCTTAGGGGATTATTTTTTTTGTTCACCTAAATTTAGGCTTGACGAGAATAAACTTTATAGGGCAAATTCTTATTATGGAGTTAATTAGCCCTTTAGTCAAATTTTAATGCACATTATAATTATTGTTAAATTGAAATATAGGTGTTTTAAAAATCTAAGTGCTAGAGTTAATTTAATTAATTCCTATAGCAATTGAAAGATTAATTGAGATTAATAATATCCCTTGTCAATTAATTTAGGGGTTTTTGCTTAGATGAATTTATTATTTAATTAATTAATGGGACAATAATAAATTCTTTGTAGAGTTAATTTCTCGCATGCAACTTAAATTATCCCACTTACTAGAGTTAGTGGTTAGAGTTAACTCAAAACATAGTTAAGACAAAACTTGTTAGTGCATTTCATATTAGCAAATTTAATGTTATTAGGTTGTTATTTAAAAAAAAATATTATTCCGTTCAGTATTATCACGGATGGAAGAAACTTGTTAGGAGATAAATAATTATTATTGAATCAAGTAATTATATTAATGCCTATTTAGTAGAAGTCGACCTAATTAAGAATTATAATTTGCAACTGTAATAAAAGGGACATTCGCTGTGTATTTATTACTATCCTTATAAAATCATTTTGTTCCTTTTGATTATAAGAGTTATCGTAATCTGTTATGTTAGGAATATCCTAACTTTGTCGTCTAGGAGTTTTATAGAAACCTAAGGCTTCTAGATAAATTTGTTCTATTCATCACTCACGTTAGAAAAATGTTTTATTATAATTTAAGATTCCGCTTGGAACAACCTATTAAGTTGTCACATCTAATTAAGCATAGGTTGCATATAATTAAGTGTTTCAAAAAAAAAAATTGTTGTTTGGGTTTTTGCCCAAAAGTTTGGGCATGACATTTTGGTATCGGAGCCCTAGGTTCATACACTAGTGAACATGGGCTACATTCATAACTTAGTTGAACTAAACTATGGCTTCGAAGTATAACACCTAGGTGGAAACTTGTGAAATAACAAAGTGAAACATAAGTGAAAATTCTTCTAAATCAACAGATCAACATATATCAATTCAAGGGGTTCCAAGGGTCACTAAAAGCCCTAAAATTTGAAACTAATTAGTCATAATGTTAATGGCATAATAAGACCCCAAAGGCTACAAAAAATTTTAAAATTATAAATATTCTCGATATTTAATAAATGAAATTTAGATCATTAGCACTTATAAGGTTACCATTCAATTGAAACCCAAATGCAATTATTGCCCTAATCAAATCAATTATGAGGAGTTAATTCTACAATAAAATACCTCTGATGGTAACTAAGAGAATACCATCCATCGAGGTATGTTCTTGACTTGTCAAGTCAACCAAGCTAGTTAGACATAAGATGAAGGTGCAATAAACAAGATAATTGAGATAGCGATAACTCAAGTTAAATTTTTTTAGCTATGCGAAGATTTTGGTGGTTCGAGGACCATGACCGCCATTTGAGACAACAATGAAGAAGAGTTAAGAGGTACCCTTGTGAATATTAGAAAGAAGAATTAACCTATCCTAATGAATAGGTGCCTTAAGCGTGTGGTCAGGCTAGGTTGCTTATTAAGAGCATTCGTTAGACAATCCTTGTAGCAATGCAGAGAAGCTAGAGCTGTATAACCCTAAAGATAAGGACTAAAATGATGAATGACAATCTCCTTGATAAGTGGACCCTAGCAATATTATAGATGAATTAACTAAGGAGAAAGGATACATGAACTTTTTGGGTTAAAGCACATAATTGCAATAAACCCCAAGTTCATCCGTAGCTATATAATTGGGGAAACAAGCAAAGTAAAGCCACAACTAGTTCCCTTATGGGAAGAAAATCTTGGAGAAATTAATGGAAAGGAGAGTAGGGACGATTTGGGAATCATACAAAAATCCCTATTGAAGTACAAGGAGTGTAAAAGTATTAGGATCTTATACTCTAGGAATGAGTAAGTAATATTCGTTTAGAACCTAAGGAGAAAAGTGCAACCCAATCATGGCAAGTTGCTAGTTACAAGACAATATGTAACACAATTTAACTACTTGACACAACTGAAGTAGGTTTGTAAATTTATGGCACTCAAGTGTGAAGGTATGCGAAAACATTAAGTATGGATGAAACAACATGCAGATGGAAATGTCTTATGGAAAGATAGTATAGCAGTATTATAATACAAAGGTTTTAATGATGATTAGTTGGTAGTATAAGATATTTTATGAGAACATGGATAAGGAGCCGAATTATGTGGTTAGCCAAGGGAGAACTTGGAAATTATGGATGTCTTAAGACATTGGTAATTATTGGACACCCTTATGTTATACCATAATTGGGTAACAGGATATTATGATGATAAGGTGGTTTACGTGGTTTGAAGGAAATTGTAAGTTGTGATATGCCAAAAATTGGCTAGTAAGTAAATATAAATAAGTAATATGGAAGGAGATAACTTCTTTTTACCAAATTTTAATTAATAGGGTGAGTGTTGGTCACTTCTCGAGTGCACACCCACTTGATATCATAAGTTGCATAAGGGAAGTAGGAGGGAATAAGTCAACTCTCCACATTGTTTGAAATATGTCATGAAATGTGTGGGAAGGAATTAGTTGTCAAGTGTTATTGATTTTACTTGACAATTAGTCCACCCCAAATGGTTCTTAACCATAAGTGTTAGTAATTTGGCAACATGCTCCTTATTGACGAGAACGGAAGGATGATTAGAGGTGAAAATTCAAGGAGCTAGCAAAGGTGCTAAGAAAAAAAATGATGTCCCTAGTAGAATTATATGATTACATTTTTTTTTTCAAATCCTAAGTGTTTCTAAGTATACAAGTGACAATTTTGTGTCGAACTATCCACCGCATGTGAGTAAGACATGAAAGTGTCGATGCATGAGTTACCACGTAATATTGAACCAAGGTTTAGCATATCAAGAAAATTAATGGAAGTCCTAGAAGAATGGACGGAGAATGGTAGAGTTAGTGCAATCACCTGTTAGATATAATTATGGATGTTAATAACCCTAAATAGATAACGGATTATGTCAGAAAGTGTGGCTTGCGATAGCAATCATGTGAAGGTTAAAATGGAACATGATCTATAAAATGATTGTAATCTCATGTGTATAAGATATTTCATAAATAATAAAGGAATAAAGATAATCTAAGAATCTCAAGAGTCTAATAATCACTTCCTAACACACTCAGGACGTGTGATCTTGGGTGATGTGTTGCGGTTACTCCCTATAGCATGGCTAGTATGGTCATCTTGTTTCGAGTTTGATTCGACAGTATTTTTGACTTTCTTTGAATAGTATATTGCGACCTAGGGGCTAGTACTTTCTTTTTATTTATTTATTTTTATGATGAAAGGACCACTAAATTTATGTTTCTTTTTATTGGAGCTATGACACTTGCCATGTTGCTAATTTTAATATCTTTCAATTGCCGACACTTTTCTTCTTTGATTGGACTTGGCAAAAGTAACTTTTATTTTGATCTTTTAAAGTATCAAGTGGTCATTTTGACGTTAATATAGCTAGCCCTAGTGATGTGATTTGTGTAATGTCTATCATGTTCATTGAACCACTGATAGTGTGTCAAGGGAGAATACCGCAAGGAGTGAAATTAGGCACATAGAATAAACAAAGAATGTTATTTCAAAATAAGGTAAAGAAAGGAATATTTGTTAGGCCCAATATAGAAAGCTAATGTACTGAAAGGGGAGGGGTGAATCAGTACTCCAATACTTTTCTCTGATAATAACCTTACTATTATGCATAAACAGAATAGTGCAGTAACATAAAATAAAACTATAATCAACAGATAACAATCATACATGATTCACTCCATAACACATATATTTTGGTCACGCAGAAACTCTTGGTTAGAGAGAAATACTACGGTGGGGATGGCACCCACAACTTCACTACTGCAATAATAAAGAATGCTCGGTTAGAGCTACATTTAGCTATTTCTGATAGCTTACCCTGTTAGGAGTATCAAGATTAGTTAGATCTACCTTACTAAAAGATTTTTACAACACTATATAAGTGTAGCACCTAGTTAAAGGATTTACAATTTATAGACTTGGTTAGAGTCTTTTACTCTATTAAAGGTTTCTCTTACAACTTCAAAATATTACAATATAATCATTACAAATATCTGCAACTTTACATCTGAAATGCTAAAGCAGATTCTATGTGCTCTAAATAAGATTACCTAGCTTGTAGCATACCTTGGTAACCCATAATTAAACTTGGTAAACCCTTCTGTTTACTCTGTTCTTCGACTGTTCACTGATAACCTTCTCAGTGACTTCTTTGTGTCTCTATAATAGTCTTCCTTCATGCATACACTATGTTATCTCTTATTGCATCTCATATGTCTAACCCTAGAATCATGTTGTATAAATAGATCTCTTACAGCGGTGATCTGATTCATTGCTTCGATCTTACAAAATATTCTTCGAATGAATAACTAAACAAAATATCTCATTGGTTAGATTTGACCTTGTAATCATACATAATCTCATAGTGCAATTCCCAATGCAAAAACAGTTAGATGTGCCTTGATGTTGTAACATGTTTTTATGTGCATGTCCAGGTTCAATGTATCTGGTAAAACGTTTCACTCGGTGAGTTAACTTTACCACTCGGTAGCCATGAAACTTTACTCGGTAAACAGCTCGGTGAATACTGCGTTCTGTGACTACTTTCTTCTGTAATCGACTAGACTGTTCATACTGACTTCTCTGAGTGTACCGACTGCATGATTCGGTAATACTAACTGACTAGAATATATAGTATGACTTTGGATATGAAACTAATGGCAATTTGATAAGTAGTAACAATATTCTCCTAAATAAAATTATTTGCGAGTAATCTAAGAGAGGAAATTTATAACAAAAATAAAATAAAATAAAAATAAATATATATATATATATATGTGTGTGTGTGTATGTGTGTGTGTGTATGTGTGTGTGTGTGTGTGTGATCTAGACCTAAGGATTTGCGAAAGTGATAATAATTGCAAACTAGTAAATTTGGCATGTGTGTGGAGATGATTTCATGGATGAGATAAAAAAAATAATAATTATTAATTTTCATCACTCCCTTAGAATGGGATGGTTATGTACCTTAATGTTTGGGTTTTGTGAATAATGTACCTTTGAAACTAAAACCTTGGTGCCTAGAAATACCAAGCATTGTGGGCCCTAGGAGTAGAAAATTTCCCTACCTATGGGTAGATTCAAAGAACTTAAACTTGATTATCCCTTGTTGCCTAAGGATGTTGGAAGAAATCATGCACCTAGGGTGGTTTACCAAATATGTAATTAACCCCCTTATGAGGCACCTTGATGTAAAACAAGTAGGTTCATTATGGATAAACTGTGATGTCAATTCTCTTTATTGGTGAGCATGGAAGACAATTGCAGTGGGATAAACATGTTTTACACAAACCCTTAATAAGTAAACTATCATGTGTAACCTTGATTATGGGAGTTGATGTGTGTTATTGATATAATTTGGATGGTGCATTAATGTAAGTTGTTGAAAGATAGAATTTTGTAAACACCTACCTGAGATGGAAGGGAAATGTAAAAATTTAACCTTATGAAGATAGTAAGCTAATTACAATAATAAGTTGGTTTTGGTAATGCATCTTTCTAGTAGGCAAGATAAGATTTAGAGTAACCTATTGGAATTGTGGGAAATGTTATGTCCCTATTTCATATTCTGCTCATGTGACTTCCAAGAGTAAGTCGATCTCTAGGGGAGGAGGATGTAGAGCTCCTCCCCGATCAAGCTCTGGTTAACTCAGTTGACCATGGTTGACCTTACTAATAAATGCTATAATTCAATAAGATGGGCTATGTTAGATGGATAGATTGGTGAGAAAAGTAATTGAACCAGGTTACGGAATCATTTCACCTTGAGGTGTACATTTTGATGTGTTATGGATACATAAATTTATATGATTCTAGAATAGGATAACTTTGAGATGATGTATGTCATTATTGGATTTGCAGGACTTTACTATAATGATAGAAATAGGATGCATGCCTTATGTATGGATCAAAATTATGAGGATTATGATAATTGCTTATGTGGATTTATTTGGATATAAGATATATCGATTTGTTTAAATGTAAATTGTATGCAGAGTGTTTGATGTGTATTCTTATTCATGTGTTTAATATTATATGAGGTTGTTTGGAATTACTAATGTGTAATTGAGATGCGCAAGATAATTATCCATGTGACCATGGAAACATTATGGAGAACCAAACCTAGACCTATGTATGTTCATAAAGCCAGGGGTTGTCTATTTGGAGAGACAACACCCTGTATGTATCGTATTTTATTTGTGAAAGTAAATGTTGCGTGTGTGTTAAATTAAATTTATTAATTTGTGTAAATCCAACAAGAGACAAATTTCATGTGTAATTTTGTAATGTATTTTATTGTGTCACTTGACACATGTGTTGATTTATGTCTTGATTTTTGACTTGTCTCTTGGAGGGAGTTGTTTCAACCATAGCTTTTTCAAACATTTGAATGTGGTTCTAAATTTTCCTTGGGTAGAGAGTCTTTGGAGTGGTCAACTCAGGTTTGACCTGAAAGTTAACTTCATATGGGTTTATAAGGGGTCAAATCGACTCCTAGGGGTAGTTTAAAGGTGTTTCCTAAAGTCCATAAGGTATACCTATGGGTTCGGAGTATTTTTAGGCATGTGTCTACTCCCATGTGACTGTTTAGTCACCTCAAAAAGTGGTTTTCCTAAGGTGAGAGAAAATTCAAATTAGAAGGTGCCATCTAGGTTAGATAACCTTCCCTTTTGATGTGAGATCCTTTTTCCCACTTTCTCTTACTTTTTCCTTTTTCAGTTTTAGAAACCTGTAAGAACTCTCACTGAGGTCTTTTTAAGCAAGAATGAGAGACTTTGTGGGTAATCACCCACTCTCCATTTTTGGAGATCATGCAATTTTTAAAAAATAGTTTTGGGATAGAATTTTTGCTAAGTGTAGAAGGAAGAATCGTGGAACTGGGTTGCTCATCCTCAAACTAGTTCTAGCAAACCTTGGGGTAGATTGAAGGTTGGTTCATCTTCTCCTTTTTGTTTCTTTTTACGTTGCATGTTTATGTTGGAAAGATTGCTTGTATGTAAAAGTTGTTTCTTGTATTTTCCTTTGTGCAAATTATTATGTGACCTATCTGTTACTTCTTTTATGCATTTTCTTGTGATTTGGGAGTAACCAAGGCCTTCTACTCTTGGGATATAGGATGGTCTTGTGGGTGGTAGAAGTTTGACAACCCTCGAGTGAGAGACTCTCATTATGAGAGTGAACTCAAGGGGTGTATATGTGACCCTTGCTACATGGCCTGGTTTATGCATTTGGGGGTCATAAGGGGAGAAAGTATGGCATGAATGCCCTGGGGGGCATAAGGATGTGGGGTTAATGAACTTATGATATATCTTTGTTTTCCATGAGGTGGCTTTGTGACCTACCATTCTTTCAGTCTCCTCAGGGTATTTGGTCCACTACCTCCCGTGTAAAAACATCACATTTTTTGATGAAGTGTAGCCTTGGTTGGGAAAGTGTTTGTTGTATGTTTTTCCCTTGCTTGTTGTGTTTGCATGTGTGTAACCTATCAAGGGCTTGGTTCTCCAAGCTCGGGGGTGGCTTCTAGTAAGCCTAGGCTGAGAGGTTAGCTCTCCATGGTCAAAACCTTATGATCTATTTGTAGGATTGCTTGGAATGAAAAGAAAAAGAGAATTTTGAAAGTTGTTGGTTTTACTTGATGTGCAGAAAAAGATTAAGGAATGGAATACCATATTTTAGTTGCAGCAATGTAAAGGAAAAGCTATATGCTGTATTTATTTTGAAAAAGAAATGCATTCATTTTATTTAAAGTCCTCATTTAATAGAAATGAGAGACTAGATGGGTATCTCACCCCTATGTAATGTTGACTATCTTGTATTCTAAGTATTCTTTGAAAGAAAAGTATTATTTTGTCACAAAATGAAATGTTTATGTTGGATTTTAAGTTGTGTATTGTTCTTGAAATAATATTGGTTGTGTACATGTTATTTTGAAAATAAAAGTTCATTTTATCTCCTTATGCATAGTAAAATAATGGAAATGAGTAAAGTAATTGATGCTCTACAAAAAGGACAAGGTTAGGATAAACAAACACCTGAACAAGAAACAATAAGAGTCGATTGTTAGATGTTAGAAAATCATAAATTAAAAACTATCATAAGCAAGCATATCAAGAAAGACACTACTAAGCAAAAAGAAAGCTTAAGGAATCTACAAAAAGCAACTAAGCTCCTCCAAATGCTCTCTACCATGCTGGTAGTTTGTCCTTGTTCCTCTCCTCTCCAAGTTCCAAAATAGTGTAGCTCTAAGCAACTTTTTGCACTATGGATGCTTATGGAGATTCAAGATTAAAGTATTTGCTCTAAATATGAATTAAAAGCTAATACTAGATGCTATAGATACTAAGATGATTTGTTTTAAACCAAAATGACAATTATATGAGTTTATTATGCTAAAATGCTCTCTAAAATTCACTATAGATTAAATGCATACAAGTTTTCAACATTTGGATTATGAAGAAATGGGCTCTATTTATAGGGAAAATGGAGCAATGGATGGTTGAGATTGAGTAATCTCAACAAGGGTCAGGATTGAATGATATTCAATCCATGTGATGGATTTCAATCCAATCCCAGGATGACAAGTGTTAATATGAGATAGGTTGAGAGGAGAGGGAATAAGCATTAAATGCTTGACATGACCTATTTGTCAACTTGGGGGTTAAGGTCAAGGTTGGGTTGAGTGAATAAATTCTTTATTCAAAGAATAAAGGTTTTATCCAATGGATAAAATCTTGTGCAAAAGTAAAAGGGATAACCATGGTCAAAACAATAAATGCTTGAGGAGACACATGAGTGCAAGTTGAAATAACCCTAAATGGTTATGTAAGAGCCATTAGTGGTTTTGGAAGACTTTGGAGGTTAAATTGTTGAACACACAAAGCATTAAATGATTTTCAAAGACTTTGAAGTCTTTGAGAAGTGACTCCAAGTTGCTTAGGAATGTGACAATAATTAGGGAATGGATTAGACTCATTAGGAAGGGGTTAGAAGAATCTAGAAGGGGGTTTAGGAATGCAAGTGGATTCAGTGGGTGAGGGAAAATAGGATTTTAATTAAAATAAAATTCATTTATTTCAATTTATGTGTGCAAGTTGCATTTGTAGGAAAATGCAAGTGGGGGGGGATTTATGATTTAAATAAATGTTTTATTTAATTTATTTAAAAGAGGAAAGAGGATTAAATTGAATAAATAGTATTTATTCATTTAATTGATTGTGAATTTGGTTTAATGAATGAATTAAAATAAATTAAATAATTTATTTAATTAATAGGAGAATGTTTGAAGATGAATTAATTAAATATTAATTTAATTAACTGATGGCTAGTGGATTTTTAATCAAATAAATAGCAAATATTCATTTAATTAAATTGGACAGATTTATGTGACTACATTTGCCCCTCTTTGAGATGGTGCGGTTTATCGCATCGTTTTAAAGAAAGAAAAATAGCTGTGAAGAAATGCCCCATAAAATGTTAATTTAATGGGTGGTATGCCCCCTCGAGAGATGGGAAAAAAATTTGGAAAAATCGGGTGATCTCTCGAAAAAGAATGAAAATCGGCAGGGTGATAGAAGAGAAGAAGTTAGCAACGCGGGTGAAAAATAGAAGAAATTGGAGATAAAATGGAGAAACATCAAGCCAGTGAGTACCCTTATGTCATGCAGGAGATACAGTGAAAATGGGGTGTTGTGCTTTTGATTGATGCTATATATAATTGATCAAAATTGGTTGAACAATCTAGTGCAATTGGTTTAATTGCCTCAGGCGAGTCAAAGCATGACAGTTGATGCCAGTTGTTTGCTTGGACAAGATAAAGTCTGAGTAAGTGAATCAAAGTGACCTGATGAGACTTAGACAATTGATGCAATTGCCTGATGAACTCAAGGTATATGAAGCAAAAATACTCATTGAGACTTAGATAATTGATGTAATTGTCCGTTAGATTGTGTTTGATTGGTTGATCAATTGATAGTGTGTGTGGGTGATGGATGGTTGTGGTTAATCATAGCAGCCCCGTTGAGACTAGGTCATTATGATAAATGCCTGAAGTAGTCTAGGGTTACCATGATCGATTACCTATTGAGACCTAAAGATACTTTATCAGAGTATCTATTGATAGTCTAGGTGTGTGTGTGTCGATGTGCCTATGTAGATAGAGTAACTTGCTTGATTGTGTGGATGACTGAGGATGGTAAGCGTAGTCCCTCCTTTTAGAGATGGATGGTGATGAACATAGCTTGATTGAGTTGATGGGAAATGATGAAGGGTATGTGATGTTGATTATCAAGATGGCGAGGGTGGGGGCAGGGTTCGATGTTAGATAGAAGAAATGGAGGACCTATGACTCATTCCTATGGAAGAAGAGGAAAATAGAGTATGCATTCTCATTACTATGTATGCATGATATGCAGCTATTTATGAATGTATGGATGGATGGAATGCAACGAAATGCAATATATACAGATGAGATGAAATGATGAACCATAGTGCTTTATTTTTCATCATTGATCTTTAAAATGTTGTAAGAAAATACAAGCAACTTGACATAATGGATCAAGGTGACCTGAGTATTCCTTTCATGGATTTTGATATAGCAAGTTAATACAAGCAACTTGATATAATGGATCAAGTTGACCTAAGTATTGCTTGTGGAACAGACAAGGATCATCTCCTTTCATGCATGACTTGGATCGTCCTCCTTGATCTTGGGCTGATCATATCCTGAGACAAGTTCATACCTTAATAAGAGACAAAAACTTTTATCAAAATTGGATGAGGAGGAACCAAAGAAGGAGCATTGTTCGTGCAAACAAAATAGTATATACATAAAGAATAAAGAATATGGGTCTTTGGTAATGGTTCATGCTCATATGGTTGAGGTATACGCTATAGTCAGCAAGTCATAGTGATCTATGATTGTATTTTGAATAAGATCATGTAGCTTAGTGAACTTCCCACGTAGACACCATTAGTACATGCCCTAGTACTTCATCGGAATAATTTGCAGAAGATACACAAACAATGCTATAGGAACCTGATACATATAAACGAATGATTTACTCACAAATTAACCAAGTATTTGAAAGTTTAACACAGAATTTTCTTGTCAAAGAAAACGTTATTTTGTCTTTGTTTTGGTAAGGAAGGATGCATCCTTGTTGAAGACAGTTTGATTGTTGATGTTGATTGTTTGGTCAATTTGGAGAAGTGATCATCGTGCGAGTATTTTTCAATGTTTGTTTGGTTTCTTCTCGGATGACTATGTATAATGTGTGGCCATGTTTTGGTTTGATTTTTTGATGTTTTCTAATTTTTTGGATTTTGATGATTGTTTTGAATGTTTTTGGATTTTGAGAGATAGTTTTGAATGTTTTTGGTATTTTGATGATTGTTTTGAATGTTTTTGGTATTTTGTGATTTTTTTGAATGTTTTTGGTATTTTGTGAGACAATTTTCAAATGTTTTTGGTATTTTGATGATTGTTTTGAATGTTTTTGGTATTTTGTGATTGTTTGAATGTTTTTGGTATTTTGTGAGACAATTTTCAAATGTTTTTGGTATTTTGATGATTGTTTTGAATGTTTTTGGTATTTTGTGAGACAGTTTTCAATGAAGAACTTAATGAATCACAAAACAATGTAGAATCCACTTCCATCAATAGGTTAAGGGCATTGTCCCCAGTTTAGACATGACTATGAAAAAGCGGGATGCAAGATGCATGAAGTACTTTCTTGATTGCAGATTAATAACAAGCCATGGTTTGGATGGATGGATGTGTGTATGGAGAGGATGTGATCGTAATAAGTTTGAAAGACAATGGAGCCATAGCCTTTACGAGTGGCGCCTGTTTGCCAGGTTTTCACCATCTCATTTACCCAAGGTGCCACCAGAGTGGCTGTTCACCGTTTGGATGCATGATTTTTCTTTACTATTTTGATGTTTTTGTATTTTCTTCAGGACATTTTTCAAAATGTTTTTGGTGTTTTTTTGGTATGTATGAGAGACTGATACTCTGTACAAATTTTATGTATAAAACCATTTGAGGTGCATGTTGTTGATCGGATCTGCTAGCGGTTCTCCTTTTGAAGTAGCCAACTGATATGCCCTGGACCCAAATATAGCAGTGACAACATATGGACCCAGCCAATTTGATTCAAACTTTCCTTGATGTTCTTGGTTGGGTTGGTTACGAGGATTTTCTTGAAGAACAAAATCACCTACCTCGAATGTACAAGGTCTAACTCAATGATTATAGCTTTTGCTCATGCGCTGCTGATAGGCCTTGAGGTGATTGTATGCAGCTTGCTGCTTCTCATCAAGTAGCTCTAAGTCCTAAAGACAGGATACTCTATATGCTTCATCATCAATGAGATTGTGTAAGGAAACTTGTAGTGATGGTATCTCGACCTCAATAGGTAAAATAGCTTCTACACCATAGACCAATGAGTAGGGAGTTGTGCCTATAGGGGTTCGAATGCTAGTTCGATACGCCCATAGTGCTGGATTCAATTGAACATGCCAATCATGACCGGCATCATTGACTATCTTTTTTAGGATCCTCAATATGTTCTTGTTTGATGCTTCAGCCTAACCATTGCCTTGTGGGTAATAGGGAGTGGAAAAGTGGTGTTGGATGTGAAACTTCTCATAGAGTTCACGGACATCCTGATTTTTGAAAGGAAGACCGTTATCTGTGATGATGGACATGGGTACACCATACTGGCAAATGATGTAATTGAGGATGAATGAGGCAATCTACTTGTCAGTAACTTGGGGAAGTGGAACAACTTTGATCCACTTCGTGAAATATTCGGTGGCGGTAATAATGAATTTGTGGCCGTTGGACGAAGATGGATGGATTTTACCCACAAGCTCAAGGCCCCATTAAAAAAAAGGCCATGGTGTTGTGATTGGTTGCAGTTCCTATGCTAGTGCATGTATCAAGTCTCCATTAAACTGGCATTTTTTGCACTTTTTGACAAAGTAGTAGGAGTCTTTTTCCATTGATGGCCAATAGTATCCAGTGTGCATGAGTTTCTTGGCTAGTGACGAACCACTTGCATGAGTTCCACAAATTCCTTCATGTACCTCTTCCAAGGCTTTTGTTATCTCATCCTGTTCCAAACATCAAAGGAGAGTACCATCAAGACTATGTCGATATAGGGTTTCAACAATAATGGTATATCGAGCAGTTTGGTGAATGAAGGTTTTATGTTGGTTATTCGATTGGTTAGGAGGAAGGGTGTGATCGCGGAGATAGGTATAGAACTCACCGTACCATGGGGATTCGGAACTGATTAGGCAACATATCATCTCAAATTTGGGGATATCATAAGTAGGAATCAAAAGTTGTTCTACCAAGAACTCGTAGCGTGTTGAATTCTGTGGAAGATCTAGGAGAGAGGCGATGGTAGCCATAGCGTCAGCAGCGCGATTCTGATCTCTTGGTATCTGCTCAAAGGTGATAGTAGTAAATGATGCCTTTAATTTGTCCACCATTTGTTTGTATGGCATGAGTTTATCATCCTTTGTTTGATATTCATCAGTTGCTTGTCGATTGACCAGTTGGGAGTCATCATATACTTGTAGTTCTTGTAATTTCCATTGTACGACTAGCCTGGGTCCTATTATCAAGGCCTCATACTCTGCTATGTTGTTTGTACATGGAAATGTGAGCCTGTAAGACTTTGAGATGCTGTCAACTTGAGGTGTGATAAACAGAATGCCTGCCCTCGAACCATGCCTAGTGTAAGAACCATCAAAGTATAGTTTCCATGGTTGTGTTGTTGTGATCATGAATATCTCTTCATCTGGAAAATTGGAAATGAGAGGATGATCGCCTATGAGTGGTGCTTAGGCCAACTGATCTGCAATGACTTGTCCTTTGATAGCCTTACGGTCTATATACTCGATGTCAAATTCACTTAGAATCATCACCCATTTGGCCAAGCGGCTTGTCAATGCTGCTTTACTAAGTAATTATTTGAGTGGATAGATCTTAGCAATGAGTTGTACCTTGTGTGTTAACAGATGGTGCCTGAGTTCAGCGGCTGCCAAGATTACTGCTAGGCAAGCTCGCTCAATAGGGGTATAATTGAGTTCATAGCCAACCAGTGTGTGAGAGATGTAGTAAACAACACATTCTTTCCCTTCTACATTATGTTGTGTTAGTAGTACACCCAATGCTATACTTGTTGCTGAGATATAGAGTAACAGAGGTCTGTTTGGATCTGGTGGGATTAGCAATGGTGTATTCATGAGATAATCTTTAAGCATCTGGAATGCTTGCTGGCATCTGAAATCCCATTGAAAGTGGATGTTTTTGTGTAGCAGATGTGTAAAGGGGTGACACTTATCTGCTAGTTGTTCAATGAATCTTCGGATAGATTGCAGCCATCCTTGTAATGTTCTTAGCTAACTGATGTTCTTTGGTGGTGCCATGTCCATGATTGCTTTGACCTTTGCAGGATCAACCTCAATACCTTTGCTTGTGACAATGTATCCTAGAAGCTTCCCTGAGGTTACTCCAAAGACATATTTTTTTGGGTTGAGCCAAACATGATATTGTTTCAGTCTATCAAAGATTTTATCTAATATGTCTAGATGACCTTCTCTGGTGAGTGATTTTGCTAGTAAGTCATCAACATAATCTTCCATTATGGTATGCCTCATGTCATGGAAGATGGTGGTCATTGTTCATTGATAGGTTGCTCCTGCATTCTTGAAGCTGAAAGGCATTACATTCTAGCAGTATGTGCCCCATGGACATGTGAAGGCTATCTTATGTTGATCCTCTGGTGTGATCTTTATCTGATTGTATCCTAAAAAGCCATCCATGAGTGAAAGCATGGCATGTCCTACTATTAGGTCCACTATGATGTCGATGTTTGGTAGGGGGGAGTCATCCTTAGGACATGCCTTGTTCAGATCTATAAAGTCAGTACAAATATGGATGCCCCCATTTGGCTTGCCGACAAGCACAATATTGGATATCCAATCTGCATAATCAATTGGTCTAATGAAACCAACATCTAGGAGTTTCTTGAGTTCTTCTTTGACTAATACTGCAATCTGAGGATGCATCTTACGAAGCTTCTGCTTGGTAGGCTTGGCTCCTTCTGCTACTGTGAGGTGATGCATGACTAGATCAGGATCAAGCCCAGGCATGTTTGCATATGACCATGCAAAGTTCATCTAACGCTTTTGAAAGAACTCTACAAATTTAGTTTGTTCCTCTGAAGTTAGAAGAGATGGCAGATGTATGTGGTGAGGAGTTTCAGGAGTCCCCACGTTGTATTCTTTTGTTTCCTTGATGAGAATTGTTGATCGTTCCTGTTGTGTACTAGTAGGGAGAATATCAAACCCTTCATCCTCAGGTGCCTCAAAGAGGTTTTCACCCTTGGATTCGCTCTTTCTTTTTACTTTTGTGGGATCAAATAGTGCCACTATGTGGTTTTCACTGGAAGATCCATGTTTTATCATTATATTTTTGCAGCTGAAAGGTTTGGCATCTGCCCCAAAGTATGCTGGGCTATTAAGTTCTATAGAGAATCCATCTTTATGATCCCCGATTGGTATGTTATCCTACAATTCCAAGAAGTCAATGATCACCTCATCATTTTGGAAGAGGTTACGACATGGGGGATTTGGTTGGTTCCATTCGATGAGTTTAGGATGGATAATGGGCATTACTTCATTGATTAGGTTAAGTTCGTTAGATGTGTTAGTGAGGGTTAAGACGGTATGGTGAAGGTCATTGATGGTACTCTCCCTATCAGAATTAGGCGTAGGATGTGACGTAGGGTTTGTGGAAGAAGTTTCCAGCTCAGGAACCCAAGAGGTCTTTATCTGTGCTTCTCTGTAAAGAGGGATGTCTTTGCGAGGTGGAGGTAGTGATGTGTCTTCCTCATCTGAAGTATTAAGCTGGATGGAATCAAATTCCTATTCATGTGAGTCAGTCTCTGAATCACTTTCCAGTATCTGATTACTATACCATACTGGGATGTCCTTTGTGTTAAACAATGCAGGTGTGATCAGTTGATGTACCTTTGTAGATGAAATGATCAGAGCTACAGGAAGGATGATAGGGATCAATGAATCCAATACAGGGAGCATTGGTAGTGTTGACTCTGCTGCTTCTGCTAGAACTGCTAGTGTCGTAGATACTGCTATGGGTTCTGATATAGTTGCTGCATTGATGTTATTGCTACTGTTGATGGGATCACTGGTTTGATTGGTGAGATGATTGGCATTGTAGATGGTTGCATTGGGATTTTGAGCCTCGGTGGGGGAGTTGCGATGGTGTTTGATGCTGCTTTGATAATAAAAGGTGTCCTCTTTGTAATAGGCTGATATAGTGGTTTGCTGGGTTTTCCTTTGAATCTGAGCTTAGGAAAGATCTCCTTTTGAAAGCCTAAGCCTGTATTATCCTTGGGCTTTAATTCTGGCAGCAGTGGTTCATGTCTTCCTTGTTTGCAAGGTCCCAAAGCACTCTAACCATCATAACCCATTCTTTGCATAATGAGGAGGCCTTTGCCATACTAATCCATGGGAAGTGTAGCTTGTGGCATATCAGTGGTGATGGGATCTTTATAGATCCATTCTACTAAGTCCTCATCTTTGGTTTCTTCTTCTTGACTCTTCCCAAGGATGAAAGGTGTCAAAGCACATGCTGGCGTGATCAGTGGTGTTTGAAGTAACTGCTGAGGTTTTCCATGTGTTCTAGGAGAAGCAGGCATTTGTCCAACACAAAAGAGTTGGCTTAGATTGTATTCTCCCGGACCTTCCTTTGCAATTTTCATCTTGAGCTTTTCTTGCTTGGGTATAATAGTGTTTCAACTAGAGAGGGAAGTTGGACTTACATATTATGTGGAGGAGATGGCTTCTCTATTGTTGGGAACAGTAATCTCTGGTTGATGACTTATGTTATGACAATATACAAAGGGGTTTGCATCGCCCAGGATTGTGATTTCTACACCATTATGTGGGAACTTGATACACTGATGGTAAGTGGATGGAACGGCTTGCATGGCATGTATCCAAGGTCTCCCCAACAACAAATTGTATAGTAGAGGAAGGTCCAAAACCTGACATATGATGTGCTTCACCACAGGGCCCACTCAAATTGGTAATACAATAGCTCCTTTGGATGAACGCTCTGCATCATCATAAGCTTTGATTGTGATCTTCTTGAGAGGATCCACTAATTCAATGGCATATCATAACGCTATGACCAATTGTAGTGTACAAATATTTAGGCCTGCTCCATTATCAATCAAGACTCACTTGATCCTATGCTGGTTGATAAATCCTTCAATGTGTAGTGAGGCGTTATGAGGTTGTTGGAAGGAAGAGTTGTCACTTTCGGAAAAAGTGAGACAAGGGGATGATCTTAGACTTCCAACCATGGCTTGGAACTAATCTGTATTCAAGTTAGCAAGGACTGACGCCTCTTGGAGAGCTTGATCCAAGATTGTTTTATGAGACGGAGATAGGCGTAATAGCTCTAAAATGGATATCAGCGCAGGCATTTTGTCTAATTGTTCCACAAGATTATACTGCTTTGGTATGGAGGTGGTGCCTTGTGGAGCTTCTTTTATGGTGATCTTGCCGCGACATGTAACAACATTGCAATTAGAACTAGGTGGATTTTTGATGGTAATAGTTGCAATTTGTTCACTGGCATCGTACAGGTGATTTACAGTGTAATTATACGCATCTTGCATGTAATCAGTGGTATCAGTGCCTCTCCTGGAAGTGGAAGGACCCCTTTGATCTTGTGATGGAAGTGGATTTTTGAACATCAGATGATCATTGTTTGTTGTCTTTGGGTCATGCCCTTTGATTTCAATATCACCTCGGTCAATAAGATCTTGAATAAGATCTTTTAACCTATGATAATTGCTTGTCTTGTGTCCTTTTCCTTGATGAAAATCACAGTGTTCAGTATCTCTCCACCATGCAGGTTTGACTTGTGGTTCATAGTTTGATGTTTTGGGTAGGGTTACCAGGTTTTGTGAAACCAACTATTGTAACACTATTTTGATGGGTTCCCCTAAGGGAGTGTACGTTCGCTTTGGTTTTGGTTGATGTTGTCTGGGTTCATCGTGAGATGTAATGCAGTCTTGATTTGGAGGAGCAACTGTGTTAGTCTGAGGTGGGGGATTATGTCCTACAAATCGAACTACAAGTTGTGCACTTTTGATAGTTCTTGCATCCACAACCCCGTCATTGACGATATTTTTGTTTTTGTTCCAAAAGCTTGGTTTGTCACTATTGAAGCATGGGCGAGGACCATCCTTTGGTTCATTATAGATTTTGATAAGTCCTTTCTTCATGAGAGCCCACTCACATTTCAAACCTTTGGTGATCATGTCATTGAAAGAGTCAGTGTCTTTGACATCCACGTGAAATTCCATTTTTTTGTTTAAGTTGGAAATAAATATTT
Source organism: Cryptomeria japonica (assembly GCF_030272615.1). NCBI lineage: Eukaryota > Viridiplantae > Streptophyta > Pinopsida > Cupressales > Cupressaceae > Cryptomeria > Cryptomeria japonica. The sequence continues at coordinate 710,121,545 of NC_081408.1, read as the reverse complement.
CCACAAGTTCTTGTTCAGGTAACTGAAGAGAACATCTGCTAGACATTTGACGCCATCGTTGTAGGAATACTGAGAATAGTTCACCTGGTTTTTGTTTAGTGTTACATAGATCAGCCATGGTGATATCACGTTCAATGTTATGAGAGTAATGTGCCAAGAACTTCTAAACTAGCTCTTCAAAGGTCCTAATTCCACCTAGTAGTTGGGAAAACCATGATGTGGTTGTTCCTCCCAAGCTTTGGGGAAAAAGTTGCATTAGGTATGTGTCCTCGTATGCCACTTCAAAGCAAGCTAAATGGAACTCTCTGACATGATCGCGAGGATCTCCCTTTCCTCTATACTTTTCAAATTTGGGTGTTTTGAATCCTCGTGGAAAAGGTGGTATATAAATATTCCTATCAAAGGGATAGGGACAAATGTCATTGAGTGAAAATTGATTAGTTTTCACACCACTATGAAGTTGTTGGGTGAGATTTTCAACTTGTTGCCACAACATCTCTATTTCATTTGGAGGAGGAGGTGGTGGGTTACCTCGAGGAATGTTATATCTGATGGGATCTCTACCTCTTTCTTCTTCATGGCGACTTTGTCATTCTGATGCTTGTCTTAGTTGTGCAAGATCAAATTCAGAGGGGAGTTTGGCTCCTTCTTGAGTGAGCTTTAAAAAGTGAGCATCCGCATTGCTCCTGAGTATTTCATCAAAAAGTCTGTTAAAGAGAGGGTTGTGTTGAGCCATTTCTATTGTTGCAGGAGTAGGAGTACTTGAGTTTTCGTCATTAGCATTTCCTCCAAGTGCTTCTTGAAATTCATTGATATTTTCCTCCTCTTCCTCTTCAATTTCTATTTCTCGTTTCCTTGACTGTGATCAGGTATGAGCCATTTTATTTACAAGTTTTTTGTTTGAAGTTGGGTGAGAATGATGATGAGTTGTTGATGAAATGAAAGATTGATGATTGGTGTAGTGTTTATATATGGATCTCTAGCACTTAAAGGTAGATGTTACCAAAATTCTTTTTTTTGAATTTCTTGTTGTTTTTTATAAGGTTTGATGTGATAAGGTTTAGAGAAATCTGAGATGTGTTACAGACTTAACTACCTAGTAATGAGAGGATTCACTCATAAACTAGTTTTAACCTGTGTAGATATGTCTCTTAGGATGAGCTTATCCTAGATGTAGAAACAATCTAAAAGTGATTTGATGTGTTTGATTTCAAGAAATATCCCAAAAGAGAACTTAGGACAAGAACCTCTTAATGTTTTGAGAGTTGAAGATGAAGTGATGATGTGTGAATGAGATAATGGATGAAATGTTTTAACTTCAATAAAATCTTTGTGTCACAAATGGAAAAAATTCTACCTCTTCCCTTTCGGGCGTTGGTGGCATTTCTCGACCTACGTTGTATGTGATAAAAATGTTTGGGAAGAAGTTGGGATTGATCTTGCCTCCTTGGTTTTTGTGATAACTCAAAGCTCTATATTGCATAAAAGCTCTGCGATTTAATGACTCTTGGTCAAATTCATTTGATTTGCCTTGAAGGTAGAGACGCATGTGACGTAGAAAAACTCTATGAGAGACAAAGGTTTGTCTATTTAGATAGAAGAATTTCCTCCTTTTGATCAAAGCCTTTGAGCTCAATGGTCTTCTTTTCAAGTTGATGTTTTGATGAAGATTCTTCTTTCTCAAGATGTGAAGAATGGTCATAAAGTTTGATACTTTTTTTTTTATTAATGAAAAAGCAAGTTTTGAAGGGATCCCGAAACCTTATACAAGCAAAATTAAAACAAAAAAGCCATGAGAAACAAAGAGAAATAGAACAAATGGAAAAAACCAGCAGAAAATCGAGAAAAACCTAAAAAATCCCCTAAAAGCCAGCAGGCCATCCAGGAATCAGATTTTATCTAGGGTGTTGCTAATTTCTTGCAACGCTTTGATGTTGTCTTTGAGGTTGGGAGGGTCCTTGGCTGCAGCAGCCACACCTTTCTTGATACTGGCCCTAGTTCTCTTAGCAGTTCCGCCCACCGGGGTAGCATCACTAGCACTTCTAGTCTGGATGGTCTCCTCCTCTAGGTCAAGGTCCACAACCAATTTAGGAGTATGGTCAAAGACCTTGGCAATGTCATCCAAGTTTTTGGTGACAGCAGAGAGGATACTTGGGATAATTCTGATCAGATTTTTCATCGCTTCTTTTCCCTCTTCCAATGATTTTACCTTATTCTCCATTTCCTACTTCCAGTTAGTATGCTCTTTGTTTTCATCATCCCTCTTTTTATCCGAATTTATCCCTTGCTTCTCTAGGTTTTTTAGGGTTTCGTAAGTCCATCTAATGAAATTCATTCTAGCCTTCGAGAGCTTCTTGAGATTATCCAAGATAAGCCCCTCGCCAGCACTATCCTTAGCCTTGCTATCCCCTTCCTCAGCTAGGTTCTTCTTGGAGCATTTATTTGTTTCCTTCTTAGAATTAACTTTGGTTTCCTCATTATCCTTGGGTGTCGTCTCCTCCATCAGATGGCTATTGTCCTTACTAGGGTGATCACTTGGAATAGGGCTATCTTGACTAGGCTTGAAATCTCCACTTTCTTCCTCCTTGCCCAGTTCCTCTTCCTTCCAGCTGTCTTCTCTGTTAGAGTTGTCTGTCTCCATACCATTTCTTTCTTTGACAATGTCCTCAGTTTCTAGCCCGGGGGAGCTTTTCCTTTTCTTGCTAGATGATGCCTTCTCCTTGCTAGTGTCTCCCTCTTCCATCCTCCTTTTACCAGGGAAGGCAGAAATCCTCTTATTTTCTTGCAGAGCGAGGGTTTTGCAATGCTCATAGATGAGCAGTAGGAGCCCGTAGTGGAGAATCAGGCTAGAAGGGTTCGTCATGTGCTTGTTTAGGGACCTGGAGAGAGATCGAAAAAGGTATTAGGGCAAAGACACTTTTTTGTCATGTCTAAAATGGTTCAAGAGCATGAAGTGGTAAGTGTGGGCCCTGGAGTAGTGGCCTTCAACCGTAATATACTCCATGATTGCATTTAGACCCAGCCCCACAACTTCTTGATGTTTGCAGCATCATAGTAGCCCTCGGTAGCCTTGTCAATTTTGGACCGCTCTTTCTCTTTACACAGGAACAGGGTTACAGCATTGTTGGAGACCTTGAGGTCTTGAAAGAAGTTGAGCCCTGAGTGGGGCATACCAGTTATAGTAGAAATAAGCCCAACATCCAACTTAAATTTAACTCCGTAAAGTTTAAAAGAGCCATTAGACCAGTTTTCAGAAATCTTGGAAACAGCTAGGTTGACCCTACCTTTATCATAGTCCTCAAGCTTTTCCATGAAGCTGGTGAGATGGCCCTTCTCTAGCTTTGCCCAGACTTTAGGCATTGCTTTCCAGGTCGACGTGTTGTCAGGTTCTTCATGTCTTAGATCTCCTCCCATTTTCGGATGTAGGATGTCGACTCTGTTTCTCTGCAAATTTAGAATTTCTTTCCCTTTGCAACTCAAATTATCGCCCTGAGTAACCCACAAAGCATGCAGCAATTTTTTGGAAATAGTGGGAGATCTTCCATGGTGCCAGGTAATGATGGCCTTTCCAGTGAGGCACGAGTGGTGCTTTTTACTTGTCATGATTTAATTGTCCTTCTCTCCCCGTATAACAGTCCTTTCTGAGGATCTCTTTAATGTTTAAATTGAGATCATCCTCATGCCAAATCATTTGAATGTTAGAATTAACTCCTGCATTCACTAAATAGTCAGCAACACTATTTTTCTCTCTGAAGGCATGTCATATGATAATTTCTTTGAAACTGGTGATAATCTCTCTAGCTTTCATGATGATATTCTCAATGGACCAAGAAGGCTCTGATTCCCCCTTTAAGCACTTAATAATATTAAGTGAATCCCCCTCAAGCCATATTTTATCATAATTGAGATTTTTGGCTATAATTAAAGTATGCAAGGCAGCGGAGGCTTCAACAAAATGGCTAGTTTGATTTCCCAGAGGACCAGCCACCGCCTTAAGGCAACTTCCAGCAAAATTCCTGATTATGCCCCCATATCCAACTTTACCCGGATTTCCTTTAGAAGCCCCATCGAAGTTGGCCTTAATCCATCCCTGTGGGGGGAAATACCAGACAAGACCTTCTCTGCCTTTCTCCTTACTAGTAGTGGTGGTGGAAAGGTTCCATTTGTCTTTGAAATCCTCTTTAGTAGCAATTCCTTGATCAGTGCCATAGAGGCATTCAAAAATACTCCTATAGATTTTGTCAGCAACCACTTCAGGAATAGCCCTTTTATCTTTGAAAATCCTATTGTTTCACTCTTTCCAAATATTCCAGATGAAAATTGGCAGAGTAAGTCTCTAGATCTCCACAATTTTAGGATTAGAGTTAGGACAGTGCCATTGAAGCCAAGTGTCACCGAGAGAATTCAGGAAGACCCAGCTCAGGTTCCACCTGGTCGGGATGATTTTCCAGATGTCATGGCTAAAAGAGAATTGATTGAGAATATGGCAAGTTGTCTCTTCTTCCTTGCAACAAAGAGAACACATGTTAGGAAAAGTGATGCCTCTTTTATGAAGATTATCCAGGGTTAATATTTTATTTTAGATGAAAATCCAAAAGATGTTGATTTTGGGAACTAAATTCTTATTCTAGACTTTAGCCCAGATGGGGGTGGCTTCCTCTGGGACATTATGAATAGCTACAACAGAGGAAACAGAGTATTTCCCATCCATAGTTTTCCCCCATATTAGAATGTCATCTTTGTTGTCTCTAGGGATTTTAGCAGAAAGAGAAATCTGAAGGAACTTGAGATCTGAGCTCTGTTGGCTAAAGTTAATCCAGTCCCTGTTATTCCAGTAATCTCTAACCATTTTACCATACCTGCATTTGAAGCTATCTTTCCAATCTTTGATGATAGGGATATCCTCCAAAGGTTTATCCAGGATCCATCTATCTTCCCAAAATCTAATTTTCCTCCCATCCCCAAGGTTCCAGGTTCTGCCAGGAGCTGCCCAGCCTTTAGCAGATTGTACTACATTCCAAATGGCAGATCCATCAACAAAGAAAGAATTGTCAAAGAATTCTTCCTCAGAAGGTTGTATGTAGAGGTATTTGTTTTTCCAAATAGAGTTCCATTCTCTTTCCTCCCCTTTGAGTCTCCAAATTTTTTTGGCTAATAAATCTTTATTCATGGAGCTAATACTCCTTAATCCCAGCCCACCTAAGGCCTTAGGGGTACAAATGTTATTCCAGGCTATAAGGGGGATTCTATTTTTAGCTTCCACTCCTGACCAAAGGAACTTTTTTTGGATTCTTTCAATAGCTTCTATAAACTTTGAGGGGATTTTGAACAAGCTAAGAGCATACACGGGAAGATTTTGGAGAGTGGCTTTAAGCAGAGTGACTTTACCAGCTTGACTAAGAACAACCCCTTTCCAACCAGCGAGTTTCAGGTTGAGTTTGTTAATTAACTTATTCCAGAAGGAATCCTCAGGTTTGAGACAGAGAGGAAGCCCCAAATAGGTAGAAGGAAACTCAGATATGTTACAACCAAGAATCCTACCAATCCTAATTTGCCTTTGGGCCGGGGTGTTAATGAAAAACAAAGAGCTTTTATCCCAGTTGATTTTTTGACCAGAGGCCGATTCATAGGTATTCAAAATTATTTTCATGTTTTTGGCTTCCAAGATGATGGCTTCCCCCATGGTGATAGAGTCATCAACAAATTGTTCATGAGAGCAAACAGTGTTGGAAGAAGAGGGTTTCAGACCCTTAAGATTGACTTCCTCCACATTTTTAAGGATGAATTTGCCTAGGCATTTAGCAAGAATAGTAAACAAGATGGGGGAGATGGGGTCTCCCTGTCTAAGACCTCTAGAGCTTTTGAAGAAATTAGACGAGGAGCCATTGACAATAACAGTAGAGGAGGAAGTTCCCATGAGTTGAGAACAGAGCTGGATAACTTTGTCACCAAAACCAAATGATTCCATAATCCTGAGGAGAAACTGCCAGTTTACTCTATCAAAAGCTTTTGCCATGTCTAACTTAAGGAAGAATCCCTGTTTACTCACCACTTTCAAGGAGTGGATATTTTTGTGAATAGAGATAATGGAGTCCAAAATCTATCTTCTGGGGACAAAGCCATTCTGTTGGACAGAGATAATCCTTGGGAGAACATCAAGCAACCTAGAAGTAAAAACCTTGGAAAGGATCTTGTAGACAGAGTTGCATAAGCTGATGGGTCTAAACTTGTTGAGAGAACTAGCTCCAGGTATCTTCAAGATAAGAACAATGAAAGTGGCATTCAGTTCCTTAATTAGTCTTCTGGAGCCAAAGAATTCCTTAACACCATTTCATATGTCCGTCTCCACATTTCATATGTCCGTCTCCACAATGTGCCAGAATTTTTGGAAGAAAAACATGGGAAAGCCATCCGGGCCAGGGGATTTATCACCCTGAAAGGAAAACACCGCCTTTCTGATTTCAGGATTAGAAGGAATACGGGATAAGAGGCGATTGTCAGCTTCTAATAGGATAGAAGGAATGGCTTGTAAAAGAGTGTTTTGCATACTGTGGTCCAGGTTGTCCACTTCACCCAGCAAGGTACTGAAATGCTTGAGAGCTTCCTTCTTGATGTCGCAATCCTCTGTTAGGACACCTTTATTGCAAGTAAGTCTGGATATTCTATTGGCTGCCCTATGCTTAAGGGCGGTTAAGTGAAAGAAGCGAGTGTTTTTATCACCTTCCTTCAGGAACAGAGCTCTAGATCTTTGTCTCCAGAAAGTCTGTTCATTAGAAATGATGGAGTGGTATTTGGATAACAAATCATTTTCAGCTGTCCTAAGATCTTCAGACAACTCCATCTCTTGGATTCTATCCTGAACAAGATTTAGATCGGCTTTAACTTGAGTTTTGTTCTTGAATATGTCCCCAAAGATCTCCTTGTTCTAGATTTTAATTTTGGCTTTTATGATGTTGAGATTTTTAGCAATTCTGAAAAGAGCCTTACCCTCCACTTCAAAGTTCCACCATTCAGTAATGCAGGCTTCCAGAGAAGGGTGGGAGAACCAAGCTTTTTCAAATCTGAAAGGGAAATTTCTCTTAACCGAAAAAGAGTTGGCAAAAAAAGAGATAGGGAAATGATCTGAACTGATTTTGATAATAGAACCAAGGGAACAACTATACTTAGAAAGCCAGTCAAGAGAAATTAAAGATCTATCAAGCGTGACTTGAATCAAATCAGCTCTGGTTCTTCTATTGGTCCAGGTGTAATTGATGCCCTGGAGATCAACATCAATGAGAGCTTGGTCATTAATGAAATCCATAAGGTCTTGTTTTCCATCAAGATGTAAGGGGATTCCTCCCATCTTATCTTTGTCTTTGAGCGGGGTATTGAAGTCTCCCATGATAATCTAGCTTTGATCAGCAAACTAGAGTCTGTCAGCCGCAAGGCTTTTCCAGAATTTAGCTCTCCTAGATTTAGAGTTAGGAGCGTAGACATTAGATAACACCCAAAAAAAGTTGTCCTTAATATGCTCGAGCAAAACTAAGTTCCTATTAAAGGCTGAGATGATTTCCTTTCCTATTATAATATTTTTGTTCCAAAAGATCGCAGTTCCTCTAGAGGCACCCTCCGAGTTAGTTCCTATGACTCCATTTTCTTTAAAAATTCTGATCCTTTCAACTTTTTCTTTAGACATCTTGGTTTCCTGAACAAGGAACACATCTGGTTTATGATCTCTGATGACATTTCATAACACATCCTGCTTATGGGGGGTGTTTAGCCCTCTGATATTCCAGGATATGATCTTCATATTTTAACTAGGGATAGGGCTAACTCGATGGAACACTATGTTCCATCAGCATGGTTTTTCCTACTTTCCTATTCCCTTTGATGTTTTAGGGATGGCCTTCCCTACTTTTTATTTTGGCTTCCAACATCTACCTTTTTCTTAATCTTGCTTCTAGTTGAGATTCCTTCCTTGAGTTCCTCCTTGTTCAATTTTCCTTCTCTCGACCTGGGAATCCGGAAGGTTTCATCCAGCATAAGCACACTTTGGGAAGGGGTTTTATAGAGGAGATGCTTTGGGCTTCCATTAGTTAAGAGCAATAAGGGCTCAGAATCAGAAGGGTCTTGGGCTTCATTAAAGTCATTAAAGTTTGAGTCAGCTGATTTAGAGAGTGAAGAGGCTGGAAATGGTTCTTCCTTCTCCTGGCTAGCTAATCCATCCTTCTGGTCCAGAATGGATTCATCCTTCTCCTGGTTTATAGTTTCATTCTCCTGGGCTACTGGACTTTCTTTGTTGATTAACTCAGTTCCTGGCTCTGCTTCTTTGGATCTCTCTGGTGGGTCGTTGGAGAAAACACAATCCTGTTTATCATTGTTGCTACTCCCAGTCCTCTTGACTTCATTCATATGTTCTGTTGCATCCTTTTTTTGATTACTCTTAGATATTCATGAATTTACTATTTTGTTTGTTGTTTGCCAGATCTTTTTGTTCTTAGAGATACTATCTATCTTGGTTTCCTTGCCTTTCTTGAGCGGACAAGATTTTGCCCAATGCCCTAATTTTTTGCAGTGGAAACAGGCAAAAGGAAGAGATTCATATTCAATAGCTTGGGACCATTTTCCTAGTTTAGATATGATATCTATGGATTGAGGTAGATCTATCATTTGGTTAACATTTATGCAAATGCGAGCAAAGAATAACCTTGATTTAGCCACCGTCATCGGGTCAATCGATAAGAGTTCTCCAAAGGATTTCACAATGCCCTTGAAAAATTCCTCGTTCCAGTATTCAAGCGGGAGACCTGGGAGGCGTGTCCATACTGGTGCAAAAATGAAGAAGGATTCATCCAGGATGAGATTCGGGGCCCATTTCTGGAGAGCCAGGGAAGACTTGCCAAACATCCAGGGGCCTTCGCAGAGAGCTTTGTTCATCTCTTCTTCAGAGTTGAAGGCGAAAGTAAAAAACCCTCTAGGTAGCGCCGCCACTTCCACTTGTTCTTTTACCATCCATTTTCTCCTTATGAAATTCCTAACATCATCAATGTTGGGCCTAAAGCCAGAAAATCATCCCACTAAGGTCATCGATAGGCCAACTATAGTTATATCGACCACTTTGTCCGGAATGGAAATAACAACTAGACCAGAGATGGGGTTTGAGATGTCCGTAACTTCCGGAAGCCCAGATTTAACCAGTGGCTTCACTCCAAAGAGCGAGGACCATTTTTTCCATTTTCCTCTATCGTGTGGGTCCCCGGGGATCGAATCTTTTTCTTCTCCCAGTTTTGCTATTTCGTTGTCCTCTTCTAACCCTTGAGATATCTAACCTCCTGCCTGCATGCCAGATTCAATCCCAGGGGAACAACAGTTTCCAAGAAATCCACTGTTCCCAGGAATTCCGCCATTTCCCAATTTGAAATTTGGGATTCCCGCTCCTTTTTGCTCTGCTCCATTCCGCTCCATTCTGATTGATACTTTGTTGTTGCACTTTGTTTTTGATATTTTTGGTTGTTTTGAAAAAAATGTTTGGGTTGGATGAATACTTGTTTTGGAATTGATTTTTTATTTTTCTTTGACAAGAAAACAAAGTAAGCACACAAACACAAGAATGTTGCCTCAAAAGGCACAAATGAGTATGGGTCTAGATCAACCCAATCCTTGGACTTTTTATGACCCTTTCCTTTAAGTGTATTTTAGGTGTTTTTCTTTCCAAAGCCTGAAGTCGGCTCAATTTATACTTGGTCTTGACTAAATGAAAACACTTCAAACACTTTGTATCCCTAAGGTCAAATGGCCAGTTGTGATAAATTCAGCCCACATCTTGATATTTCTTCAACTTTGGTACTACATACCTTATGAATCCCACCGTGGCGGGTAAGGATGTGATATACTAGGTCTTGCACGAGCATAACAAATAGATGATCCCTATGATGGGGGAGTCACCACTTTCATCAAGCCACAAGTGACTTTTCAAAAAGCTATGTTTCTACTCAAGGAAATATGTATGGTGAGTATCTTGGGAGCAAAACTATCTATGCTCTTGCACTGAATTATATCACAAATATCCTCAATCAATAGAATGGGTGGGCTACTACTTAAAGGTGTTCAGTAATTTTTGATGTCTTTGGACATAAGTTCATTCTGCAGTGACTCACTTAAGAGCCTTGTAACTTGTGGTGGGGCCCATTTGTCCTTTCGGCAAGTTACACTGTAGGAACAACTATACCCAAGGATACAACTTTCACTCTCACCTAATTTCTATAGCGGCATGAAGGATTTACCGTGCGAGGTTGTTCCCAAGAGTGATGTGTCTCTTGGTAGGCCTCTCTTAAAAAGATAAAAATTTGAGTGTTACTAACAATTTTCTCTTGCACCTAGGACCACGAAAGCCAAGGGAGAGGATAGTGTGTGTTAGAAGTAAGACCACTCGACCAACCTTTTGCACAAATATGCCAATCACGAAAAACACTTATTCTTTTTAACTTGTTTATTGCAATGATTTTCTATCTAATTGGAGATGTTGCTCCAACAACCATGATGTTATTTTTAACTTCAAAGGCAATATATTTAAGTAACTAGGAAAATGAAATCCTGGTCAACTTAATAAAAGGCACGTTTGCTTGAAGTAAATCGCTTGCAAAATTGAAATAGGTTGATTGTGAATTTTACTTGCACCAAAATTTGAAGTGTGGATTGTAAATTTTAGTTTGATGCAAGAAAGAAATTTGTCTTGTCTTGTTTTAAGCATCAAAATAAAATGAACCTAACTTGCAAGGAAGTAAATTTGTTTTATCCAATTTTTAGAGCACCAAATACAAATGATCCTAATCTTGCGAGAAAACAAACTTGTTTTGTTCAATTTTTAAAACACCAAAAAAAAAAATTTGATTTTAAGGAAGTGAGTTTTAGACCTGCACAAAGAGCAAACAGTTAGTAAAATCCACACCTAAGGGGGGCTTCCACAAGCCTAAAATAAATCAATTTTTTGGTTACAAGGCCTTTCTTACAATGTTCTATTACAATAGCGCTAGTTTGTGTGAAAACAGAAGCAATAGTTAACCAAAAACATATTTTTACAGAAACAAAAGCACTAAAAGAACAATTTGACAGTGAATACAAAAGCGCTAGAACAAGCTCAAAAGCGCTGAAATAAGCACAAAAGTGCTAAAACAAGCACAATAGCGCCAAACTTGAGACAATAGCATTATTGTAAAAACAATAGCGCTAGAATAACCAATTGCAATAGCACTACAACGCGATCAAAAGCGCTAAAGCGCGACCTGTGTGTCAATTTCAACATTCAAACATGTTAGTTGGTTTTGTTTTTTTTTTTTAAGTTTTTGGGTGCTTTGATTCACGTCAGGTTCACCAAATGATGCTCTGCAAAAAGGACAAGGTTAGGATAAACAAACACTTGAACAAGAAACAATAAGAGGCGATTGTTAGATGTTAGAAAATAATAAACTAAAAACTATCCTAAGCAAGCGTATCAAGAAAGACACTACTACGCAAAAAGAAAGCTTAAGGAATCTACAAAAAGCAACTAAGCTCATCCAAATGCTCTCTACCATGCTGGTAGTTTCTCCTTCCTTGTTCCTCTCCTCTCCAAGTTCCAAAATAGTGTAGCTCTCAGCAAATTTTTGCAATATGGATGTTTATGGAGATTCAAGATTAAAGTATTTGCTCTAAATATGAATGAAAAGCTAATACTAGATGCTATAGATACTAAGATGATTTGTTTTAAACCAAAATGATAATTATATGAGTTTATTATGCTAAAATGCTCTTTAAAATTCACTATAGATTAAATGCTTACAAGTTTTCAGGATCTGGATTATGAAGAAATGGGCTCTATTTATAGGGAAAATAGAGCAATGGATGGTTGAGATTCAGTAATCTCAACAAGGGTCAGGATTGAATGATATTCAATCCATGTGATGGCTTTCAATCCAATCTCAGGATGACAAGTGTCAATATGAGATAGGTTGAGAGGAGATGGAATAAGCATTAAATGCTTGACATGACCTAAGAGTCAACTTGGGGGTTAAGGTCAAGGTTGGGTTGAGTGAATAAATTCTTTATTCAAAGAATAAAGGTTTTATCCAATGGATAAAATCTTGTGCAAAGGCAAAAGGGATAACCATGGTCAAAGCAATAAATGCTTGAGGAGACACATGAGTGCAAGTTGAAATAACCATAAATGGCTATGTAAGAGCCATTAATGGTCATGTAAGAGCCATTAGTGGTTTTGGAAGACTTTGGAGGTTAAATTGTTGAACACACAAAGCATTAAATGCTTTTCAAAGACTTTTAAGTCTTTGAGAAGTGACTCCAAGTTGCTTAGGAATGTGACAATAATTAGGGAATGGTTTAGGCTAATTAGGAAGGGGTTAGAAGAATCTAGAAGGGGGTTTAGGAATGCAAGTGGATTTAGTGGGTGAGCGAAAATAGGATTTTAATTAAAATAAAATTCATTTATTTCAATTTGTGTGTGCCAGTTGCATTTGTAGGAAAATGCAAGTGGGGGGGGGATTTATGATTTAAATAAATGTTTTATTTAATTTATTTAAAAGAGGAAAGAGGATTAAATTGAATAAATAGTATTTATTCATTTAATTGATTGTGGATTTGGTTTAATGAATTAATTAAAATAAATTGAATAATTTATTTAATTAATAGGAGAATGTTTGAAGATGAATTAATTAAATATTAATTTAATTAACTGATGGCTAGTGCATTTTTAATCAAATAAATAGCAAATATTCATTTAATTAAATTGGACAGATTTATGTGACTACAGTAATAAACTTGCATGTTAGGAAGAGAATATTAATCATTTAGTCCTAATTATTTATTTCCAAATATAAATCATGGTTTAATAGATTTAACATGTCTATCTCTAAGGTTAATTTAAATGATTCGAGTCTAATATAGTTGCTGTAAAAAAATTATTAAATTCTGTCACTTTATTTATTTGCAGTAAATAAATCTAGAATTAGTAAACCATCTCTAAAGTTAGAAAATAGATTGTCAATAGAAAAGGAAATGCTTAATTTAAATATGTTAGTTTTGAAAATCTACTTTAAGTGATTTTAGGAAAAATAAATATAAAGAGAATGGTTAAGATAAATAAAAGAAATTTGCCCTATTTCCATGATGTCCATACTTTGTTAATTTTAGAAAGCAAGAAAATAGACTCATATTTAGTTAAATTTGAAACTAAATCTACCCCTAACTTTATTATATATATATAGCAGATAATATATATATATATATATATATATATATATATATATATATATATATATATATATATATATATATATATATATATATATATATATAAACATGACATTGGGTTTTCGGGGAGCCTTGGCCCCCCTGCGCTGTGGGCGACGACCCCCAGCGGTGGCCACAGCCACCTTTGTGGGCTGCAACCCACAGTCAGGGAGGCTTCACCCCCCTCCCCCCCCCCCATGGGTGGTGCTCCACAGCGACGACGCAGCTGGGCTACGGGCTGCATCTCACAGTGGCGGCCAAGGCCGTCTCTGTAGCCATGCCTGCAGGGAACACCCCCCCCCCCCCAATAACCTCCTCCACTGCCGCACCTCCTTCAAACCCTGCGGCCGCCTCTAACTGCACTCCTTCGGCCTCCGCCGCTCACCTCCTCTTCCCTACAAAACAATAAAACCCTAACCCGGTTCGGGTTAGGGTAGTTTTGGGTTTTTGTAAAAGAAAGAAATAAAGAAAAAGGGAAGTGTTAGGTTATAACAAGAAAATTAGGTTATCATAATTTTATAATATTTTAGTTAGGGAACATGTTGTATTTTTATATTAAGATTCGTTTAGAAAATAAATGTCCACATATACAAATATATATGTGTTTTATGAATATATATATATATATATATATATATATATAGTTAAAAATATGAGTGTATAAATTCAACTTTAATTTAATTAGTTTATTTGAACATTCAGATTTTATAAACGATTATATAAACATTGAATATGATGTTTTAAACTTTAAATTATTTTGGAGTAAATCTTTTAGGAAATTTATAATGACTTCATAAGTTTTTGATTAAGGAAAAAGCAGGTTTTGAAGGGGCCCCAAAACCCTTTATAGGCAGAACTTAAACAGCAAAGCTATGAGAAACAGAAAAGAACATAAACCACAAAAAACCAGTGGTAACCAAAGAAAACCTAAAAAAGCCCCAAAAATCCAGCAAGCCTTCCAGCACTTAGATTTTTTCCAGGGCTTTAGCCAGGGTGTTGTTGATATCATACAGCTCTTTGATGTTGTCTTTGAAGTTGGTGGGATCCTTTGCTAAGGCAGCCACAACTTTCTTGATACTGGCCCTAGTTTTCTTTGCAGTACCGCCCACCGGATTAGTATCACCACTTCCAGTCTGGATGGTCTCTTCTTCCAGGTCAAGATCCATAACCAGTTTAGGAATGCAGGTATGATCAATGACCTTGGCGATGTCCTCCAAGTTTTTAATGACAACAAAGAGGATACTTGGGATAACTCCCATCAGATTTTTCATTGCTTCTTTTCCCTCTTCCAACGATTTTACCTTATTCTCCATTTCCTGCTTCTAATTAATCTACTCACTGTTTTCATCCTCCCTCTTTTCATCTGTTTTGATCCCTTTCTTATCCAGGTTTTTCAGGGTCTCGTAGGTCCATCTATCGAAATCCATTCTGACCTCAGAGAGCTTCTTGAGGTTATCTAGGATAAGCCCTTTACTAGCACTTTCCTTGTCCTCGCTATCCCTATCCTCAATCAGGTCCTTCTCAGAGTCTTTGTTCATTTCCTTCTCAGAATTCCCTCCAGTTTCCTCGTTATCCTTGGGTTCCACTTCTTCCATTAGATGGCTATTGTCCTTACTATGGTGTTCGCTGAGGGTAGGGCTTTCTTGACTAGGCTCATTATTGCCGCTTTCTTCCTCGTTACCTAGCTCCTTGTCTTTCCAGCTATCTTCACCATTGGAGTCGTCCGTCTCCATTCCACTACTTTCCTTGACAATGTCCTCTATTTCCAACCCAGGGATACTTTTCCTTTTTTTCCTAGAGGACGCCTTCTCCTTGCTAGTTTCTCCCTCTTCCATCTTTCTCTTGCCCGGAGAGGCAGAAATCCTCTTATTCTCCAGCAGGGCGAGGGTTTTGCAATGGTCATAGATGAGCAGCAGAAGCCCGCAGTGGAGAATCAGGCTGGAAGGGTTAGTCTTGTGTTTGTTGAGGGACCTGGAGAGGGACCAAAAGAGGTAGTATGGCAGGGACACCTTTTTGTCGTGTCTAAAATGGTTTAAGAGCACGAAGTGGTAGGTTTGGGCCCTGAAAAAATGGCCTTCAACCGTGATGTACTCCATAATTGCAATTAGAACCCAGCCCCACAACTTCTTGATGTTTGCAGCTTCGTAGTAGCCCCCAGTAGCCTTGCCAATTTTAGCTTTCTCTTTCTCTTTTCGCGGGAACAGTTTAACCACATTGTTGGAGACCTTAAGGTCTCGAAAGAAATTAAGCCCAGAGTGGGGCATTCTGGTCATAGTGGAAATGAGCCCAGCATCCAGCTTAAACTTAACTCCATAAAGTTTAAAAGAGCCATTAGACCAATTTTTGGAAATCTTGGAAATGACTAAGTTAACCCTACGTTTGTCATAGTCCTCAAGTTTCTCCATGAAGCTGGTAAGGGAGCCCTTCTCCAATTTTGCCCAGACTTTAGGCATCACTTTCCAGGTTGATGTATTGTCTAGTTCTTCCCACCTTAGGTCTCGTCCCATCTTCGGATGGGTTGTTTGCTCTATTTCTCTGCAAGTTATCACCTTCTTTTTCAATGTTACTCAAGTTTTTGAACTGGGTAACCCACAAAGCGTGTGGCACTTTATTATAGATAATAGAGGATCCGTCGCGGTGCCAAGTAATGATGGCCTTTCCAGCAAGGCATAAATGATTTTTTTTACTTATCATGATTAAATTGTCCTTCTCTCCCTGTATAATGGTCCTTTCTAATGAACTCTTTGATATTTAAATTGAGATCCTCCTCGTAAGTTATTTTGGCCTTAGGGGATTATTTTTTTTGTTCACCTAAATTTAGGCTTGACGAGAATAAACTTTATAGGGCAAATTCTTATTATGGAGTTAATTAGCCCTTTAGTCAAATTTTAATACACATTATAATTATTGTTAAATTGAAATATAGGTGTTTTAAAAATCTAAGTGCTAGAGTTAATTTAATTAATTCCTTTAGCAATTGAAAGATTAATTGAGATTAATAATATCCCTTGTCAATTAATTTAGGGGTTTTTGCTTAAATGAATTTATTATTTAATTAATTAATGGGACAATAATAAATTCTTTGTAGAGTTAATTTCCTGCATGCAACTTAAATTATCCCACTTACTAGAGTTAGTGGTTAGAGTTAACTCAAAACATAGTTAAGACAAAACTTGTTAGTGCGTTTCATATTAGCAAATTTAATGTTATTAGGTTGTTATTTAAAAAAAAAATTATTCCGTTCGTTATTATCACGGATGGAGGAAACTTGTTAGGAGATAAATAATTATTATTGAATCAAGTAATTATATTAATGCCTATTTAGTAGAAGTCGACCTAATTAAGAATTATAATTTGCAACTATAATAAAAGGGACATTCACTCTGAATTTATTACTGTCCTTATAAAATCATTTTGTTCCTTTTGATTATAAGAGTTATCATAATCTGTTATGTTAGGAATATCCTAACTTTGTCGTCTAGGAGTTTTATAGAAACCTAAGGCTTCTAGATAAATTTGTTCTATTCATCACTCACATTAGAAAAATATTTTATTATAATTTAAGATTCCACTTGGAACAACCTGTTAAGTTGTCACATCTAATTAAGCATAGGTTGCATATAATTAAGTGTTTAAAAAAAAAAAAATTGTTGTTTGGGTTTTTGCCCAAAAGTTTGGGCATGACAGCAGGTTAGCCTAATGGATGGGAGAGTAAAAGAGATTGTTGATGAAACTGTGGAAAAATGGGACATATTTTTTGTTGAAAAAGAAAAGAAAGAGGAAAGGGAGAGATAGAAAATGGATAAATCTTTTGCTAAGGTATACCAAAAGGACAAAGGTAAAAGGAAAATTGGTAGTATACCTGTTATAAAGGTTATAGATAACATTCCTCCACCAATAGGATACTCTACCAATAACTTCAAATACACCAGTACATACAGACAATCAACCGGATAAGGCAACTAAAGAAGTAACACATGATTACACTAACCCGGATTCTGAAATTCTTTTCACTATGAATGTTGATACACAAGATTTTAACATTGTTGTGGATAAAGAGACTATAGAGGTTAAGATAGCCGATGTTAAGAATAGTGAGATCTTCGAGTCACCGACACACACTGTTGACTCTCGGAACATTGAGATACCGGTAGAGGCTAAGGTAACTAACATTGAGAAACCGCAGACAGAGAAATCGACAGTTGTAGAGGTAATAACACAGATAGAAACTGGCAGAAAATGTAAATAAAGAGGAAGCAATTGATGGAAATAAGGAAGAAATAGTTAAGGCAGTTGGGCAAGTATCTGTTGAAAGGAAATCTATTGCAAAACCAAGCACATCTACTGGAGAATTATCATATTGAGGATTCTTTAGGTAAATTGGACGCATTGTCCAAATTTATTGCTGAAAATGTTCTAACCATAGATAAGGTGAATGATGAAATTGTCAAGGAAAGAGTAGATAAAGAGAAAGGTGAATTCTTTGAGAAAACTATCAAAGATTGTACTAAGCACATGGATTCACTATTACCAGTACTTAACTCAATAATTTTGAAATATAAGGAGTTGTATAGAGAAGCCAACAAGCCTCACCACCTGACTGAAGATATTGATGAGGAAATTAAAAAAGACACAAAAGAAGATAGATGACATTGCAAATAATATGATAGGTTCTTCGGGACTTATCTCATTTTTTGAACAGGAAATGGCAGCTTATGAGGAAAAGATTGAGAAACTTGAGATAGAGAATGCAAGGATAAGGTTAAAAGCCCAGGAACTGAAAAGAAAACTTGGTCCAAGATTGGATAGTCTTATTACTTAGCAGGTTGAGCTATCAAAGGCAACAATTCAAGGAGAACGGTCACTAGAGCAAAATATGCACTATTTGACCGACATGATCCAACAAACAAAAACCATTCTTTTTGATAGTAACAAATTCATGCAGAGCCTGAATCTAATTCTAGTGGACATTTTTCAACTTGTGAACAATTGTTTATAGGTTATGAGGTATCATTTTTGTATTCTTTGATTCTTTTTGATATTCTTTGCCATTGATGTCAAAGGGGGAGTAGTATGGAGAAAAATAAATGCACAAAGGAGATCACTTGCTCAGGGGGAGTACACTTTTTTTGGGGAACAGATTTTGGATTTCATTTTTGGATAACACTTTTGGATTTTTCTCATGAGTGTTGCCATCAATGCCAAAGGGAAAGATTGTTGGCATTCTACACTCTATGAGAATGGTTGATGTTGTCATTGATGGCAACAAACTGATAACAAGCTAAACAGGTTCACTGAAAACACATGCATCATCTATAGGCACCAGCAAGCACATTCACAGACAACCACATTCATCAACATCCAGATTACACTGGCAATGAAGTATACCAGCACTCGGGCTGACATGAGACAAAGTTTTGTTTATATGAATTATATTGTAAATGTAATTAATTATTTGTAAGCCGACTTGGTGTATTGTAAAGACTCATATATGTATAATATCTGATAGATCATTTTGTATAAGGATAGGTGATTATTATTATTGGTATATGTAAGACAACAAAAGGGTTTTGTTAAGGTATCTGAGTGAGCTTAAACAGGTACTGAACCAAGCATTGGAGATGCTATTTTGAGTAGTACATTGTATTGGATTTAATTATCCATTTTGTAGTCAGTGAGACTCTTCATTTGAGCAGTGAGCTCTAGGTTGTTCGAATTCCTGCATGTGTAGACCCTTGTTGTAAGTAATATTTATTCATATTGGCCAATGAGTAAATATTGTGGGTCACAAATCCCACCAATTTTTTTCCCACATTAGATTTCCTCACCAAAATATCTTGTATTATCGTGTGCATTTATGTTGTCTCTGTTATTTCTCTTTACTACACTTTCTTATTTACCGGTACATTAATTTGAGTTGTAAAGTTATAAATAAGTTCAAATATTCCATTAGCTGGTTAGATACTGATTCACACCCCCCCCCCCCCCCCTCTCAATGTCTTTGGGACTATCATTGCATCTAACAGATGCCATCTTGGATAGATTTTTGAGAATCAAGGCAATCTTCAACATCATGATCATGGGTTTGATGAAAGGAGAAAAAAAAATGTTTTGAAGAAGAACCATTCTTGCAGGCTCTTTTGATTTGTTTCTTTTGAAGATAGTTTTCAAAATTTTCAAGCTTAAGGAGTTCCTCCTTAGAGAGAGAAGTTTCGCTTCCTAGGCATTTTGTAGTAGCTTGCATAGGAGGGACGAATTCCTTGTTCAAATTTCCCAATTCCTTGTCCTCTAAAACCTTGTTTTGTTACTATATTAAAGCCATGGCTATAAGAATGTGTCAAACGACTAGATGGTGGAATAAGATTATGAATTTCTTTGAAACCTGATGTGTAAGGGGGAATAAAAGGTGTTGTAGATGAAGAAGGAATTGTTGGCAATATTACATTATAAGGATATTGAGAAGGTTGTTGATGATTATGGACATAACTGATTAAAGATGTTTTACTATCTTGATATTATTATTTTGTCATTGATGTCAAGAAATTGATTTTCTAATTCAGTATGATGTTGCCATATCTTAAGAAATATGATATGAAGATTATAAAAAAGTTGGTAAAGACACGGGAAAGAATATGATGAATAAGGGGATAAGTTATTCAATGGGCAACTCTACCGAGTCAGACCATGATGAGATCTTGATGTTTTAGATTGTTTTAACATCATACATATGTTGTAAAATGTAAAGGTTAATACTATACTATGTTATCAAGCAAAGAACCTAGTCGGTAAACCCTAAGGAACCTAGTTGGTAAACCCTAAGGTTATCACAGTCGGCTAATGAAGACAAAATGTCTACTAAGTGAAGTTTAGTATTCACCGAGTTGTAACCGAGCTATAACAGAATGCATTAAATGTTTACATGTGATATTTAATGAAAGAAGTTGATGAGCTGGAGTGGATCAATGATTGGCAAGCCGTAAAAGAAGTTTGTTAAATGAATCTAAGGCAATGGAAAGTCGGCAAGAAGATCTATAGCTCAGATTGAACCGCATTACCCTAACACAAGTTCCAAGGTGAATGTGCAAGTTCCAAGGTGGGGTAAAAAATTTTCAGATCGAAAGATACAATGAACCTGGACAAGATTGAAGATCTGATGGCTATGATTGATCATGGGAAATGTGATCAAGGAGATTAAGCAGTTAGAAGATTGTTTATAAATAGAAAACTGTTGATAAACAATGTATGCGGGCAAGTGTATGCACAGGGATGCTACATAGTGATTACCAAGCACAGAAGCTTGAAGACCTATTAGAATAACAGAGTATTGATGCCCAATAGATAGACAAAATTAGTTCTATGTCTAGATTGTATTGAACAAATAGGAATCTGCTTTAGCATTTTATATGTGAAGTTGCAGATAGATTGTATTACTATTATTTTGTGAAAGTGATAGGAAATCTCTTAACCGAGTGGACTTAGCAGTCTTATATGTAAATCCTCTAACAAGGTGACATTCTGATTGAGTGTTTGAAATCCTTTGACAAGGTCACTTCTAACAAAGTGAAGATCCTAACAGATCTAAGGGAAATCCTTTAACTGGGTCACATCTAGCAATGTGTTTGTAATCTTTAATAGGATTGGCTTTTAACCAAGCATACTCTAGAAGAGTATATTTCTTAGTGGGTTTGAAATCCCATAGTGGTTTTTCCCTATTTGGGTTTCTAAGTTAAATCTAGTGTTATGAGGTTTATATTGTTCATATGCTTTTGAGTTTGCATGTTTGACAGTTTTTGGTTATATGATTGATATATATGTTACCGAGGTTGAATCTAATGTTTTTATGGATGATTAAGTTTGTATGATTCACCCCCCCTCTCATCTTGTAGGCTATTGGATCTGTACTTATATTAAGTATCAGAACTATCAATTGGTATCAGAGCTTTGGACTCCGAAAGGAAAGTTTAAAGGCACTTGAGTTAAAGATCCAAATATGTATAAGAGGGATGCACCTAAGCTGAATAAGTCAAGTTTCTCTACATGGTAGAAAAGGATGAAGCTACATCTATCAGGAGTTGGAGAATATGCTATATACTATCTGGAGAATGATTTTGTTGCAACGAGCACCTATCCATTGACTATGGAAGAGATAAAGGCAAAGCAAGAACATATTCAAGCAATGATTGAAATAACATCTGCATTAACTGATTCTGAGTTTAATGATCTAGAAGGCTGCAATGATGCAAAGGCAATGTGGACTAAGCTCATATCTGTATATGGAGGAGATGAACATGTTCAAAGAGAAAAAGTTGATAGTCTAAGAGGACAACTTGAATCTATGAGGATGAATGAAGGTGAGAACATAACCCAGTACAGTACTAGACTAAAGGAGATTGTAAATCAAATTAAAGGAGCAAGAGGAACTATTGAAGAAAAGGATGTGACAAATAAGTTGTTAAGAACCCTTTTACCTACCTATGCAATCCAAGTCTCTGCAATCAATGAATTGAGGTCTGTACCTAATATGCCAGTTTCCTTGGATGCTACTATTGGTAAGCTACATGCATTTGAGTTAAGTAATTTTGATAACAGTGGGTCATCAGTAAACAAAGTTGAATCTACATTTAGTTCTTTTCATCTGAATGAATCTAATGATTACAATGAAAGAAAGCATAAGTACTCTGAAGGAGATCATAGTGGAGCTAGTGAAAGATTTCGGAAGAACATGGAGGAGGTACAAAAACTGTATGAAGAAATCAGAAAGCAAGAAGATTTTGAAGCACTATTGGCCAAAAGGTTACCGAGAGGCAAAGGTAAGTATAAAGGAAAACTACCTTTGAAATGTTTCAATTGTGATAAAATTGGACATATGGCTTCTAACTGTCCTGACAAAGATTTTACTGAAAAGAGAGATTATCGAGATGACAGATAGAAAGATAATCATTACAAAGGACACCGAGACTTCAGAAGAAGAGATAGAAAGACATGCTTAATTGCTAATGAGGAATCTAAAGATGATAAATCAGATGAGACTGATATAGAGGAAGTTGTTTATGTGGCTATCAAGGATGGATCAGATGAAGAAAGGTATGAAGAAAAAGCCCTAATATCTCACATAAACACTAATGATTCTTGGATTATAGATAGTGGATGCTCACATCATATGACAGGAGATAAACACAAGTTTGTTATGTTAGAAGATTATGATGGAGGCTATGTTAGATTTGGTAATGATGCACCATGTCTGGTAAGAGGTAAAGGATCCATAACACTTCTTGATAAAGAAAGATGCAATGATGTTTATTGGGTTGAAGGTTTGAAATATAATTTGTTGAGTGTAGCATAGCTAAACAACACAGGTTACCCAATAGAATTTCAGAAAGGAATTGTCAAAGTTCATGACAAGAATGGAAAGTTAGCTACTACCGGGACACAAACAAAAGGTAATACATTTCATGTTGACTCAACTCACAATAAGTGGTTGCATGCAAAGATTGATAATACCTGGTTATGGCATAAAAGGTTTTGTCATGTTAATTTTGATAATCTGATCAAGATAAGTAAGAAGCACAGAGTAAGAGGTTTACCAAGTCTTGAAAAACCTGAGAATGTTGTGTGCCGAGGATGCCAGAAGGGTAAAATGACAAGATCAATTTTTACAAGTAAGTCCTACACTTCTAAGGGAATATTAGATCTTGTGCACACTGATCTTTGTGGTCCTGTGAAAGTTCAAAGTTATTATGGTGATAAGTATTTCATATTATTTGTGGATGACTATTCAAGGATGATGTCAGTAATGTTTTTAAAAGAAAAATCAGAAGCTTTTCAAATGTTTAAGTGGTACAAGGCTAGAGTTGAAAATGAAATAAGAAGACAACTGAAATGTCTTAGATCAGATAGAGCAGGAGAGTTCACATCTGATGAGTTCAACCTATTTTGCATTGATCATGGTATTAAAAGACAAGTCTCTGCACCGAGAACTCCACAGCAGAATGGAATAGCTAAAAGAAGAAACATATCTATTGTGGATTGTGCTAGAACACTGATGATTGAGAAGAAGGTTCCACAAACATTTTGGAGAGAAGCAATAAGCACAGTTGTTTACACCTTGAACCGAGTTCAATTGAAGAAAGGTACCTTGAAGACACCTTATGAAATCTGGTATGGCAAGAAACCTAATGTAAGTTATTTTAAGATCTTTGGAAGTAAATGCTATGTTCATAAAGATGATAGGAATGGCAAGTTTGATCAGAAAAGTGAAGAAGGAACATTTCTAGGATATTCTTCTAGAAGCAAAGCATTTAAATGTCTGATCAAATCATCTAACAAAATAGTAGAAAGTGCAAATGTGAAAATTGATGAATTTGCAGAAAGAACTAATGAAGGGAATTCCAAAGAACCAGAAGACTATGATGAATTTGTCTATGTGCAACCGAGAAGTCCTATCGAGATAACGATTGAAGAAAATGAAGAAAATATCCAGTTACCGAGTGATGAAGAAGATCATACAGAGCCTACTGAGCCTGTATTAGCCAAGTATGTCAGAAGACACCATGCACCAAGTCAGATTATAGGAGATAAGGATGATCTAGTGATGACAAGGAACAAACTGACACAGAACACATCTTTGATATCTGAATTTGAACCAAGAATAGTGAAAGAGGCATTTAATAGTGAAGATTAGATAAATGCTATGACTGAAGAGATTGATCAAATCAACAAGAATGACACATGGACACTAGTCCCAAGACCAAAGGACAAAAATGTAATTGGTACAAAGTGGATCTTTAGAAACAAGCTAAATGAGAAAGGAGAGGTCATTCGGAACAAAGCAAGATTGGTTTGCAAAGGTTATGCCCAAGAAGAAGGAATTGATTATGGTGAAACTTTTGCACCTGTTGCCAGACTTGAAGGAGTTAGAACATTGTTGGCATATGCTCCTTTCAAAAACTTCAAGGTATATCAAATGGATGTCAAATCTGCATTTTTGAATGGAATATTAGAAGAAGAAATTTTCATTGAACAACCTGAAGGATTTGTTGATGACAATAATAAAGATCAGGTATGTAAATTAAACAAAGCTTTATATGGTCTAAAACAAGCACCTAGAGCATGGTATGAAAGATTGCACTCTTATTTGATTAAGATTGGTTTTAAAAGGACAAGTGAGAACAACAACATGTACATGAAGAATGATGAAAATGGAATACTAATCTCAGCCATATTTGTTCATGATATTATATTTTGTGGAAATGACTCTTTATACAAGAACTTTGGAAATAAAATGAGCAAAGAATTTGAGATGTCATTAATCGGTGAGATAAAGTATTTTATAGGCCTATATATACTGCAAATGAAAAATGAGATTTTCATTACTCAATCCAAGTACATAAAGGAAATCTTGAAGAAATTTGGAATGGAGGATTCAAAACCAGTAAGTACTCCTATGACTACCAACTGTAAACTATCAAAGAATGATGAATCTGCATCTATTGATGAGACACTCTACCGATCCATGATTGGAAAACTATAGTATGTTGTTCACAGCAGGCTAGATATAGCACATGCAGTAGGTATTGTTGCAAGATTCTCCGTAGATCCTAAGGAAATACATATGACAGCAATGAAAAGAATTTTCAGATACTTGAAAGGCACTAAAGATTATGGCTTAGTATATCAGAAAGGAAATGATTTTGATTTAAAATTTTATACTGATGCTGATTGGGCAGGCAACATTGATGACAGAAAAAGCACAAGTGGAGGAGCTTTCTTCTTAGGAGAAAGACTAGTGAGTTGGCTTAGCAAGAAACAAGGACGTGTTTCTTAGTCAACAGCTGAAGCTGAATATGTTGCTGCAACACTGAATTGTACCAACATTGCATGGATCAAACAATTGTTGGAAGGTATAAATGAGAAAGTTACCGAGCCAGTAACTATATTCTGTGACAATACTAGTGCCATTAATATTTCAAAGAACCTTGTTATGCACTCTAAGACAAAGCACATCTCTATCAAATATCATTATCTTAGAGAAGAAGCTCAAGAGAAGAAAGTGGTGTTGGAATATGTTAACACAAAGGAGAAAATAGTTGATATCTTCACCAAGCCACTACCAAAGGACACTTTTGAATATCTCAGAAGCAAGTTAGGGGTCCTACCCCTATCTTTTACTCACTAACCGAGTTCAGTGAAAGCATCACTTCAATGACTCTATTGAATATCTTTTGGGGAGCTGATGCTGGATTGATACACTTTAGAATGTTTTTCTGAAAGTGTACTAGAATTATACTGGGATAATAAAGAGAATGATATAGGGAATAGGAATTGTAAACAAATGCTCTGACCGAGACTCAATTGATACACAATAGCAGGAAATAAATTCTTACAGAAACACATTATGTTTTAGTTCTATTCTTTTTGGCATTGTTGTCAAAGGGGGAGAAGACCTACCAAGAAGAAGAAGACCTACCCAGGGGGAGAAGACCTGAGAAGATTGAGAGAAGACTACAAATTGAAATAAAGAATGAAAACAAAAGAGAAGTCTGATGAATGGGGGAGAGCATTTCAGCATTTCAGAATCACAACAATCTGAATTTTTTTTAAAGATCAAATCAATTGGTTTTGCCATCAATGCCAAAGGGGGAGATTGTTGGCAATATTACATTATAAGGATATTGAGAAGGTTGTTGATGATTATGGACATAACTGATTAAAGATTTTTTACTATCTTCATATTATTATTTTGTCATTGATGTCAAGAAATTGATTTTCTAATTCAGTATGATGTTGCCATATCTTAAGAAATATGATATGAATATTATAAAGAAGTCGGTAAAGACACAGGAAAGAATTTATGATGAATAAGGGGATAAGTTATTCAATGGGCAACTCTACCAAGTCAGACAATGATGAGATCTTGATGTTTTAGATTGTTTTAACATCATACATATTGTTTTAAAATGTAAAGGTTAATACTATACTATGTTATCAAGCAAAGAACCTAGTCGGTAAACCCTAAGGAACCTAGTCAGTAAACCCTAAGGTTATCGCAGTCGGTTAATGAAGATAGAATGTCTACTGAGTGAAGTTTAGTATTCACCGAGTTGTAACTGAGCTATAACAGAATACATTAAATGTTTACATGTGATATTTAATGAAAGAAGCTGATGAGTTGGAGCAAATCAATGATTGGAAAGCCGTAAAAGAAGTTTGTTAAATGACTCTAAGGCAATGGAAAGTTGGCAAGAAGATCTACAACTCAGATTGAACCGCATTACCCTAACACAAGTTCCAAGGTGAATGTGTAAGTTCCAAGGTGGGGTAAAATGTTTTCAGATCGAAAGATACAATGAACCTGGACAAGATTGAAGATCTGATGGCTATGATTGATCATGGGAAATGTGATCAAGGAGATTAAGCGGTTAGAAGATTGTTTATAAATAGAAAACTATTGATAAACAATGTATGCGGGCAAGTGTATGCACAGGGATGCTACATAGTGATTACCAAGCACAGAAGCTTGAAGACCTATTAGAATAACAGAGTATTGATGCCCAACAGATAGACAAAATTAGTTCTATGTCTAGATTGTATTGAACAAATAGGAATCTGCTTTAGCATTTTATATGTGAAGTTGCAGATAGATTGTATTACTATTATTTTGTGAAAGTGATAGGAAATATCTTAACCGAGTGGACTTAGCAGTCTTATATGTAAATCCTCTAACAAGGTGACATTCTGATTGAGTGTTTGAAATCCTTTGACAAGGTCACTTCTAACAAAGTGAAGATCCTAATAGATCTAAGGGAAATCCCTTAACGGGGTCACATCTAGCAATGTGTTTGTAATCTTTAACAGGATTGGCTTTTAACCGAGCATACTCTAGAAGAGTATATTTCTTAGTGGGTTCAAAATCCCAGTGGTTTTTCCCTATTTGGGTTTCCACGTTAAATCTGGTGTTATGAGGTTTATATTGTTCATATGCTTTTGAGTTTGCATGTTTGACAGTTTTTGGTTATATGACTGATATATATGTTACCGAGGTTGAATCTGATGTTTTTATGGATGATTAAGTTTGTATGATTCATCCCCCCCCTCTCATCTTGTTGGCTATTGGATCTGTACTTATATTAAGTATCAGAACTATCAGGAATATCATGTGAAAGGGTAATCTTGTTTCCTTTGTCATGCTTATCTTTTTTGGGAGATTTGGGATGATCATCTTCATCATCTAAAGGTTCACCTTTACTCATCTCTGTGTGGGGGAAAGATCATAAATAAAATGCATAACATCATCCTCTCTACATATGTTTTGGTGTTGAAGATAGGTCCTGGGAGAATAAGAAGGGTCTAAAGATGTAAGAATGTTAATATTTTGATTTTATTCCTCTTGCTCAAGGGTATGTGTATAAGAAGAAGATGGGTCCATATTGTTTTCCAATGCTTTCTCTTTTTACAGAGATCATTAGTTAATATAATAGCCCTCATCTTATTCACACAAGCTACCCTAGGAGAGGTACAAGAATTAGAATCTCTAAGATTGGGATCTACAAAAGCCTTAAGGTGATTAATGTATGAAATGCATTTTGTTAATAACATCACCATAATGCAACAAAAATGATACATGAAAGATTTAAGATCAATTTGGAAAGGAAATGAATTTGAAACCCTAGCAACACAATATGACCAAGTGCCATGAATGAAAAGAAGCAACATGAAATGAAGAAAGCCATTATCTGATACATGATTGTAATAAATGTATTTTAAAAACAATATAATCATACGTGAAATAGAAAATACATCTATTACATTGATCGCCATTGAATGTCACTTAATTAAAATTTCAATTTACTTGAGAAAAGATCTAAAATTAGGACCTTCTTATGAAAATTATCTTAAAATGTAAGAGTGTGAAAATTTGAATTTATATTTGACCTTAAGGGGTGCAAAAATTGATAAAGTGCGCCAATTTTTTTAATTTAAGCATAAAAATATAGTCAATTTCGACTCCCAAAATTTTGGGGAAAAAGATAGGGACCGTGTGCAAAGTGTACTCGGTTTGACCAACTTTTTTCAAAATTTTCAGGGATGATAGAAATTATGATTTTATTGTAGAATTCAAAAAAACAGCCGATTTGGAGATGTCTAGATTGGTCAAATTAGCAGTCAAAGGTGAAAATAGGAGATTCTTAAAATTTAGGGTTTTTCTTTTTAACCACTTAATTTTCAGAATTAAAAGACAAATTGGAATTGCAATTTTGAAATAGAACTCAGATCTGAAACAAGCAACTAAAATGCTACACTTCACAAGCTCAATTTTGTCAAAATGAAAAATTAGGGTTTTTATGCAATTAACCTTCAAAATATGCAAAAAGATCAAACTTGGAAATGAAAATTTGAAATTCAAATTGCAATTATTCAGATCTAACTATAAGAAATCAGAATTAGAGTGTAAGACGTCGGGTTCACCAAAATGTAAAGTGGAAAATTGAACCCTAATGACTCCCCACCTAGGAGAGAGAAAGGAAGTCACTAGGATGATTTTCACTTGGGAGAAACTTTACATTCAAAAGAGGGGCTTGAATCCACTAGATCCAAATCCAAGGGGAACAAGGATATGAATTCCAAGTGGATTGCAAGAATTGGAATGTGGTTTGCCCTCTTTTGCAAATAGATATGTTGATTTGTTGACTATGTAGAAAGGAGAGATAAAATGGATGAAATGAGGAGCTACCGGTTTGGGATCGCACTGTAATTTTGGATCAGAGATATTTAGATTGATATGGATCTACCCTGCAAATTTGGAGAAAAGTCAACATGACCAAGTTGAAAGTGCACACGGTCCTCTAAAAAATCTGCGTGCTGAAAAGGGTTTTTATGTCTCTGTAAATGGAGTCCAAACCTGCAATTATAGCTACACACCTGCAACCTACACACAAAAAAGAAGGGGAGAAGGGTTGTGGATAGGGGTTTGCCTTAGTCAAACCCCAGTTGAGACCTTGAAAGAAAGTAATTGCAAATGCTTAAATGTAAATGATAGAAATGTATACGTGTAGATCTGCAATCAATTGATGATGATTGCTTTGCTTCTTGAATGTAATCACAAATGTTGTATGCAATGGTATGTAACATGACAAAACCCTAACACACACATGCTTGCAAATGAATGTTGTAATGTTGCTCCAATGGATGAATGAAGAAGGCACATGAAGAAGAAGACTTGATGAATGCTTGAAGACTTGAACGCTTGATGAAGACCTTTTGTTTTAATTTTGCCTATCGTGTATTTTGTATATTCATGTATATTGTGTAATTCACCTCTATGAAAATGAGAATACTAACTCCCTTTTATACATGTCTCAGAGAATTAATTCATCTCACTAAGGGCCGATGTCAGGGAGGTTTGAAATCCTAAAATGTAGATAGGGCTAGAGGGACCTATCTTGGGGCCACCCTAAGAGGGGGGATAGGGGCACCACGCCCCTGTCTTGCCCTATCTTGGGGCCTGGACAGGGTCCTGAGGCAGTCTCAGGGCTGAAATGGGAGGAACTTAGGGTGAAGGTGCAAAGATGGGTCTCGACTGAGAGAGGAGATGTTGTCACCTAGGTGAGGACCTAAAATATGGTTGAAATTGTGGGGGTCGCAATTTCATGACGCTACATTCAACAAATTATGAAAACAAAATTTGGGTGTAAGCTTAGGGAATGTAATTCTTTTTTTTTCAAAATTAATGTATTTTCCCTTCACTTGATGATATTTCTTACAATTAAATAAACTTTAACAACTAAAAGAACTTCTTGACAAAGATTCTTAATATCTAGACAATCATGTAAGCTCAAAGTATTACATGAGTGCAACTACTTTAATTGCCACTATTTCAACTTGAATCTCAATTTGTATCTCAAAGTCTCCAAGATGTGATCAATCATTTCTAAAACTACAAGTAATTGGCAGCAATACAAGGCTTCCTACGTAATCACTTAATTGTCAGAAAATTTCCCAAATATGTAGATAGCACAAAGTCTATTTACACAATTAGAAAGAAGTTTCATTATTATTCACAATTTCACCAAAAATATTCAAGTGCATAAGAAATGATATGAGATCTAAAAATAAGAATGATTCCAATCATAATCACAATCTTCGGCCCAACACAAAGTTTGGAAACTAGCGGATTGCTATCTTTATTTCCTTGAATCAACTTTTACATCAAAAAAGCACAAAGTCTTAGTTGAGATAAAAAATTGGTAGAGTTTTGCTAAGCATAATAAAAAATAAATATGTACAAATGAGGTCCTCCTTATATAAGAAAACAGTGGAGAAAAATGTGTGCATAGTTGACTATTTCAACTGCACAGTCCCACTTGACTACAAGTACTGGATAAAATGAAAATGCAACTGCAAGAAAATTTACAGTAACTAAGAATACAACTACATGAAAAGATAGTGTCAATGGGGACACTTTATTCATCTTTCTCCTCCTCATGGTACTCCATTGCATTTCTTCCTCCATATTTTTGGCCTTTGGGTTGGTCATCACTGAATATCAGCCAATGGCTTTTGGAAATTTAAGGCCAGTCTTATGAGCTTGTGACCGCCTCTCATGTACATGATTCAATTGTCAAAATAATTCCATGAGAACAATTTTATTTGAAGGATACCTTGGCAGTATGAATGGTTCACTTGTAAAACATCCTATGTGGATATATGTGAAAATAGTAAGTTGAAGGAATACACAACCAAAGAAAGAAACTCTGTTGTATGCTACTTCTAAAAGTCTTCTCTTCTCTAAACCTTTGTTTAACATACACTTCCAGACATCAAAGAATGCATCATTGACCCTTCTGAAATGAATTCCCTGATTATTGATTGTAAGTTGGTCATAATAGTTCCAAACAGGTACTAACCTTCTATCATCCTTTGTAGACAAACCTGGATATTGCCTCATAGAGGTGGCTACATACACAAGGTATGAGGTCATATAGAACTTTAATGTTGTTCTGACCTCTTTCAACTATGCACAAAGTGTATCACTAATCTACTCACCCCAATCTATTTTGGTTGCCCCTTTTCTGATTGTGCTCATGTAATAGCACATCTAGTTCTGAAAGTAATGAGAATCTCTCAGACCTTTCACTCGTACTATCATAGTGACCATATCATTGTATTCTTAATTGAAATCACTCCTATGGAAGTATTTAGGCCATCTTGAAGTGGTGGAAACCTTGGCTGAAGATAAGAAAATTGTAGTAATCATCTTCTTACATTTCACTTCATTCTTCTCATAATACTCTTGAGCACCACCTTTGGTTATGACTACTACTTCTTCCACTGGAGAACCCTTAAACACACTATTAAAGAAAACATTTTCTAGTGTCATGACAAAATTTTAATTTACAACCTTCACATGTCTTGTATTAGGATCAAAATGATCCACCACTGCAAGTACAAAATTTGGATCATGAGCTGCTATTGGGAAAGAAGCATACTTATGCAACTCTAATTTGATTAAATTTTCCATATGTGAAGGGGCTTTCTCAACTCGATCAATGAAATCTTGCATGTCCACATGACCGATCTTTATATCTCTTATCTATTCGACATTGGAGTCAACTAAGCTCTCTGGGAACATATTCAAGTATTTATGATACTTGTACTTCATTTTTTCACAGATGGATTTCTTGGTGAAGGCTCTAAATAACTTGAAGAAGGATCTGATTTTCCTTGAGTAGGATTAGACATTTGCAAAGTATTGCATTCAATACTAATCATTAGTATTTTGAAGATCATCGACATCAGAAGGGAAAATTTCATCAATTGGAACAAGAGTCCAGAGCAGAAAAGGACTTGGGAAAAAAATTGGACAAAAATTAAAGTCTGATATGTAAATAAGAAAATTGAGATTCGCACATCGGATGATTGATGTGCAGGGAAAAACATCACAGATTGCACGTCAAACTTTAAAGTCCGATGTGCAAGTGGGAAAAAACAACTTTGCAGTTCAGAATTTAAAGTTTGACCTACAAGTGAAAAACTTGCTAAAGGTAGTTGCATGTCAGACTTTAAAGTCTGACCTGCGGCTAGGGAAAAACACATGTGATCTGCACATCGGACTTTAAAGTCCAATGTGTAGTCAAGATAAAGGTAGGTCTTCTTGACATATCAGACTTTAAAGTCCAACCTATCAGGAAAAGGAAGGAACAAGAGATCGACAAGTCGGACTTTAAAGTCTGACATGTCGATCGGGGAAGTATTTCAACCTCTTCACATCGGACTTTTAAAGTCTGATGTGAAGACACGGGAAAAACAACTCCCGCATGTCAAATTTCAAAATCCGACATGTGGGAGACTGTAAATTGGAAAAAACAAAGTTTCTAGGGTATTTGGATTTTTAAAATCTGACATACCCTAAAAATAAAACCAACAAAAATAAACAAAAACCCTAACCGACACTATGCACAAACTCAGGACACGCAACGAAGAGAAAAAACCTTAAAACATGGAAAATAAGAAATAAAAACCACAAAAATGACAAAAACCTACCTCAAATATGCAAATCCGTAGAACGAAGATCACTCAAAGGTATGATCACGAGAAAAATCCGCACAAGGAAGGAAAGAGGGCGCACACACAGAGGAGCAAATGACCAAAAATGACTTGGAAATGACTTAAAACTTGATTTAAACCCATTAAAACCTAATTAAAAGTTGCATTAAATGCAATTGCATGTCGTGCAAGTCAGACTTTAAAGTCAAATCTGCAGCTAAAAACCCCTGTAGGTTGGACTTTAAAGTTCGATCTGCAATTGAATAACCTGACAAGACTACAGGTCGGACTTTAAAGTCTGACCTACAATGAACTTAAAAAATGCAAACTTGCACATCAAACTTTAAATTCTGATATGCAAGTGACATGAAATATAAACATCCTGTTGGTTTGACTTGCAAGTAAAACTGCAAAAATCTACCAACTTAAAAATGGCAAAAATAAATGACAAAAAGAAGATTTCGACTAACCGATGGAGTCGATTAACCTTTCCCTAAGGACGTGAGGTATGAAACGGACAACACGTGGTATGCTACACTAGATAGATATATTTCTAAGCTCAATTTTAGTAAAGGTAATGCTGATAGTAACTTATATTATAAGATTGATCATGATGATATATTGATCATTGAAGTCTTTGTGGATGCTATCATTTTTGGAGGAGAAGAAATTTTATGCATGAAATTTGTTGATGATATGAAGTGAATTTGAAATGTCTATGATTGGTGAGATGAAATTTTTCTTAGGTTTGCAGATTACTCAGACTAGTAACGATATTTTCATTTGTCAAACTAAGTATGTGAAGGAATTGCTTAAGAAGTTTGGACTTGAGAACTCCAAACCTGTCCATACTCCTATGATAATCGGTTGCAAATTGTCAAAGGATGATGAATCTCCTAGAATAAATACAAGCAGATTCAAATCAATGATTGGTGGATTGTTGTACTTAACTCAGACCAGATCTAACATAATGAATGTTGTTTGTATTTCGTCTAGATTTCAGTCAGATCCTAGAGAAACTTATGATATTGTTGTCAAAATAATATTAAGATATTTATCAGTTATAATAGACTATGGGTTATGGTATCCAAAAGATTATGATTTAAGACTATGTGCATATACAAACTCTAATTGGGAATGAGATGTAGATGATTGGAAGAGCATTATAGGTGGTGCATTCTTTCTTGGAAAGAAATTGGTTTCATGGATTAGCAAGAAACAATCATGCACTTCATTATCTACTATTGAAGCTGAATATGTAGCTGCTGCAACTAACTGTACTTAGATTTTATGGATGAAACAAATGTTGAAAGATTAAGGGTAAGTTATGATGAGCCTATTGTTATTCACTATGATAATACTACTGATATTGATATGTCAAAGAATATAGTATTTCACTCCAAATCAAAACACATTTCTATAATGTATAATTTCTTGAAGGAAAAGGTTGAAGCAAAGGAAGTCAGATTGGTTTATATGTCTACTAAGAAATAGATTGTAGATATTCTAACAAAACCATTGCCTAAGACACTTTTGAATATCTCAGAAATCAGTTGGGGGTCACCACCCCTCTAGAAGAGACTTGGAGATGCAGGAATGCATAAATCCGGCGAGCTTATCAGACATTCTTTCTGATCTGGGTTGATGAGATGATGTTGTTGTTCAGGGGGAGTAGTCAGCTATTTGGTTCACTTTATTTTTGGTTTGGTATCCATCCTTTTTCATTGATGTCAAAGGGGGAGATGGTGTTCATGTGAAAAATAGTTAATCTTTGGAGGAGATGGTATTCATGTTAATATTAGGGGGAGATATATTTCAGATCAGTCTTAACAACCTTGGCACTTGGATGTTTTTCACATTCAATGTTGCCCTCAATGCCAAAGGGGGAGATTATTGGCAATATGCTGGATTTGGTTAAGTGTTGTCATTGATGTCAACACTGCATCCCAGTTGGATATGGTTCTGCTATCCTGGTTGGACCTATCTCGTTTGGACTTCATGTTTATCTTGGTTTTGGTTATGATTCTGATTTGGTATGATCAGATCCTTGGTTTTGGTTTTGGATGGCTATTTAGGATGTTTATATGCTTGTTGATTCATGATTTAGTGCTCTAGAAGCTATCCCTTATGTTCCCGGTACCAGTTAGCTTTACTAGTTAGCGATATTTGATGATATGATTTGGTGATTTTGGTTCAGCTTATGGAAATGGTTTCTAACATGTTGAAGGTGTTTGTTGATCATTTCCCAATTGTTTGGTGGCTTCGCATTGGCTGGCGTGCTGATATGGTGGTCCTATTTGGATTTGGTTAGATATTTTGTGTTATTGGACTAAGGGTTTCTACCAGTTGGAGAAACGTGTTGGAGATTGGTCTTAGCATGATTTCTAGCAGATATAATTGTTTGGGATTTTTTTTTAGGTCCATGATATGTAATGTAAATCATAATATTGGTCTGGTGATATCATGTAATGTAATTTTGGTAATTATGGGTTTAGGGTTTAGCCGACCTTATCATAAGGTTGATGATCTATATTTATAGGTGACTTATTCATGTAATATGTCATGGTATGGGATCGATGGTTATGTCTACATTATTAGAGGAAGGTTTATGTCCAAACAAGTGATATATCATTCAGAAGAAAGTTTTTGGTGTTGAAGGGTAGACATCTGTTCTTAACTAGAACTGTATCAAGCATTAGGAGATACTACTTTCACAGTTCATTCTTTTCAAATTGTAGTCTAATGATTTTGTAAGTCAATAAGACTTCTCTTTTGCGATGAGCAATGAGCTCTAGGATGTTGGACTGATTGTAAGTGCAATCCCCATTGTAATTAATTCACATACTACTGCAGAAGTATTATTTGATTGTGGGTAGGGTTTCCCACCATGGTTTTTCCCCTTACCGGGTTATCCATGTCAAAATTTTTGTTGTTGTGTGTGTTGTGCTTTCATATTTTATATTTCATTGTGATGGTTTCCTTGTGCTCTGGCATAAAGGTTTTAATTTGCAATAGTTTTGATTTCTTATAGTAAATTGATTCACCCCCCCTCTCAGTTTACTCCTGGTATTAGAGTTGTCTAACAATATGTGTGAGCAATAGTATTATAGGATGGTTTCTTGGATTGTATAAATTTGGTGTATAAATCAGAAGCTTCTCCTTTGAAAGTTTTTTTATTAATGGTCTTAACTCTCTTAGGAGAAGGAATTGCCGTTGTCACATGGATGTAAGGTCTCTTAGGCCTTTGTGGGGCCATGGAGACAACAATGACATTCACAGACCCTTCATTTTTGCATGAGGATGTTGTGGAGGATTAATCACCCTTTACATCTCTTTTAGGAGAAGGTGCTTCAAGGAAGTCATCCAAGACTTCATCCAACATATCAAAATCATCCTTCAAGAATGCCTTATCAAAGGCATCAAACTCCACAAGGAAAAGATTTGACATTAGGCATTCACGTCGAGTTCACCAAAATGTAGGGGAGGAGATTTGCCCCCTTGAAGATGATAAATCTTAGAAGGCAAATCTATCCACCGCTACCTCTTCGAATAGGTGCTAAGATGAGCTAGGGGATAACAAACAACTACGCTAACTACACTTGCAAGATATAAATAACAAAATTATAATGCAGAAATAATAAATACATAGAAACTGAATTTACAGAATGTTGCAATATCAAAAGCAAGTTATACATTCCGGATGGGGAGCTCTTGGGTTTATGATTCCAGTGCGAGGTTCGGACACCAGCGTGGCACGCTGTAGTCCATACAACCCCTGGACAGAGAAAGTCCTAGAAACAGACTTGCGTGTAGTTCTTTGCGTGTAGAATATGTACATCACTTGCACACACTAAGATGGGGAAAATTGTTGGGGCTGTATAGGGGCCTACCTCAGTCAAACCCCCATTTAGGTGTTTCCATCACCACAGATAGATAGATTGGAAAAATAAATTGGAACTTGGTAAATTGGAAAGTAAATGAAAATGGAAACTAAACTTTGTTTAAAAGAAGCCAACTCCTATCGTATGCAATAAATATTGGAAGATATTAGAATATTGGAAACAAATATTTAACAATGCAAAGGACTCATTGCATGTAAAAGAGATTGGTAAAAGAGAGAGAGAATGAGCATGAAGCCAAACCCCTCGTATTTGGATTCGTGAGCGTGATGAAGCCCACTTGATCGCTTTATTGGTAAGAAGCCACCACGAGATGATTGTAGCTTGATATTGGTAGAGTGTATGCCCAAGAGAATGAAGAAAGCAACAAGATATCAAGATCACAATGAGTGCCAAGAGCCAAGAACCCAAGATCGAGAACCCTTCTAAATGAGCTAGGAAGGGTTCTTAAACCCGAAAGGAGTGCGAAGAGCCATTATGGCGAAACACGAGCCAAAGGACACGCATCGGCTAGTGTCTAACTCTGTGCCAGATTTGAGATTCAGCTAGCTTTTTAGGATGTTAGCGCAATGCGCGAGTGTCCTCGCATCGCACTGACGTCCATCAAAAGTAGGCCCAAAGAGGCTTTCAAGGCATTTCAAGGCACCTTGTCTTTCCAGTCCATGATGCCAAAATAACATAATTTTGATCATGGATTCATCATAAATGTACTAGGCATCATGCGTAAGTGTCATAAATGCACTAGGCACATTTTAGGACACTACAAAATAAATATATAATGTTTATTTAATCCATTAAATCAGTTCCTCTATTAATTAAATTATATTTAATTAATTCCCACCACATTCCACTATTTGATTAAATAAAAATTCAATATTTTTAATTTCATTCACCTAGCCACATTCTAGCCTTTAATTAAATAAATCACCTTTATTTAATTAAATCCCCCTTTCCCATTTAATTAAATTCACATTTCATTAAAAACCCCATCCAATTTAAATAAATCAAATTTATTTAAATATCTCTCTAAATGGAAGTTGTCATCCACCTTTTTGAAATAAATCATTTTATTTCAAAATTAAATCCAAAAATATTTCTCCCACTTGTATCCTGCTACAAACTCACTTGCATATCTAATCCCCCTTCTAGATTCTTCTAAACCATCCTAGTTAGTCTAATAACCTCTTAAACATTTGCACAGTCCTTAAGAGAAGGTCACTTCTCAAAAACCCTCAAAGTCTTCATAAACCGTTAAAGGCTTTGTGTCTCCAACAAGTTAACCTCAAAAGTCTTCAATAACTATTAATGATTAACTCAACCTCAACCCTTGGTTAGAGACTTTCTTTCTAACTTAACCCTTCTTTAACCCATGGGTTTCTTCAAGCATTCATTTCTTTGACCATGGTTATCCATTAACTCTTGCACAAGAGTTTATCCTTTGGACAAAAGGATTATCCAATAACTCAACCCAACCTTACCCCCTAGGGTAACCACCATGTCTTCTCAGGCATTTAATGACACTCCTCTCTCCCCTCAAGCTATCTCATTTTGAGAATTGTCACCATTCACTAATACATTTGGGGTTAAATTCAGACGGAGGTTTCCGATGGACAAGGAGCATTATGTGAAAATTTGATTTTTTTTTTTTAAAATGCCCGTGTTCGTCAGAATTCCGATGACCTATGCCCGTGTTCGTCAGAATTTCGACGAACTTGGGCATTTTATTAAAAAAAAAAACACAATGTATTTTCATTTTGAAAGTACAAGCGGCGACCATCTTGCCTCCCTGCCCCTCCCGCTGGAGCGATCTCTGCACAAGCAAGGTAAGGTTTTTTTCGAATTAATCCATTTTGTGCATTCCTACAATCTTGGTAATGTATTTTATCATAGGTTGAAAATGATAGGCTAGGGATTCTTTCAAAATCGTAACCCCTTCAATTTCTTGCTATATTTCGATTGGCCTACAAAGGTGGAGTTCAAATTGTTTGAGACCATGCCATTATTTACTTCTCCTCACCACAAATCGGCTGGGTAATACTTTTGGTATTCATTTGTTTGTTTTGTTTGTTTTCATTTCACAGTTCCTGCAAATCGTGGCATATATATATATATATATATATATATATATATATATATATATATATATATATATATATATATAGTATCGATCTTTTATTGCTTAATTTCTCAATGTTGTCTCTATTCTAAATTAAACCCAACCAAATATGCCATTATTTTCGATCTACATTAACCTTGATTATTTTGTTTAGCACCGATTTGGCGAAGTACATGGGCAGGGATCGATTTGGTTTGTTTGAAGGCTTAATCGGTACCCATGAGGGTAAATTCACACCCTCCATATCTCCCTTTTTGAAACCCTATGTCTTGAATCTTGTTGGACAAGAACTGACCTATATTCCAATTCTCTCTTGATTATGCTTTGATGGATGTCCATACCTTGTTCAAAAGCTCCTATTTTGGCACACGCAGGGAGGATGCTGGCAAACATTTAATTATTTGCTATATGTCTATAAAAAAATTCTTTCATTGTCAAGGTAAGGTTTATTTATCAACAATAAATATGAGAAAACATTAGTGTAATCTCTGAGACAGTATCCAAAAGAGTAGGGTATAAATGAGGGAGAGATGAATGTCAAGACAAAACAAACACTAGTAATGATGAATTCTTATTAAGACAAATCAAAAGCCATCATCAGAATTCTTGACCAAAGACAATATTTTTGGAATCTTAGAGGGGCTCGTGGAAGTTGCAACTCTGAAAGTTTGTAATAGAAGTTTGTAATGGAAACAAGTGCATGGACCATTAGCTACCATTATAGTTTCTCACACCTATTAAGGAATAGTCTCCACTCTAGAACCAAAGGTTTCACATGGACAGACATCCTAACATGAGGAATTTGTACCATGAAGAGTGCAAATTAGTAGTCCATTGTAAAGAGCCATTACTACAAATAAGAGTGCAAAAGTGACAATATGAGAATAAGGATAGTATGTCATATTGTCATGTATTTTTGTGACGATATAGAGAAAAATATAACAAGAGCAAAAGAAAAAGCAATTTCCTAGAAGCTTTCAATTAGTTGGCATATCAATAGTACGGTCCAAATCTTAATGAGCAAGGATCATGCTAGTGACAATCGTAGAATTTGAGGATGTTCCATAAATGGAGGTCAATAAGCTATAGAAAGACAATAATGATCATCCAAAAACAAGGTTTATAGAGTCCATCAGATAGAGACAACCATAAACAACCAAACAAAAACAATGACACAATATTCAATTGAAATCGCCTTTTTTCATGCAATCACATGATACAGTGCAACCATCTAAAAACAATGATTAATGACAACCAAGTTGTTGTAGACAATGAAGATACCTAAAAGATTTTATATCTTGAAGAAAACCTATAGAAAGGACTTACAAGATTAGTCCTATGACTATTGAGATAAGAGCACATCAAGTGACCAGAAGAAAAAAACATATTATTTGTTGAGTCCATTAGCCTTTAGGAAGGCACAAGTTGTAACCATTCTCAAAACATCACTCATCATTTCAAAAAAAAATCTTTACATTTTCTATTGTAGGAGCAACTATATGTAGTATTTTGCTTTCAGTTTTAACATCTTTTCACCTTGTACCAACCAAATGATAGAGAATAAGGAGTGATTGAATCAAAGTTGACATAAAAAAACCCTTCAAAATTGCAAAACGCAATTAATTTAAATAAATGGCAATGCTAACTCATAATTGTAATGTATCCATCAAATAAAAATGTTTACATTGCATAACAAAAAATAGAAAGACATAAACTTGTTCGCAAAATGAAAGATAGTATAAAACATAGGGTCTTGCCCAATTTCATCAATTTGTGTTTTAACGATACATAAATGTCAATAAGTGTTTTGAAAATAATAAATTTCATTTTAATCTTGTTTAAGAGTCAAATCTAGACTGGATCCTACAAAATATAGACCGTCCAGTTGTCCTGCTTCTTCTCCTGAACAAGGTTGTGTAGTTCATAAATAGTAGATTAGATGAAAAATGATTGGCCACACGTTCAATCGAGTCACCATACACTGTAATTGTGGTTCGTCCTTGTGCATGGGTGTATGTAAATGTGCACAACAATTCAAACTATGGAAGAATCATGGGCCAAAAGATCATGGAAAGATGAATGTGCCACAGTTGTCGACCGACACCAACATGTGGCATGAGAAACCAATTCCAACAATCAATTTGAAAGATCGACATAGGGTCCAAAAAGTGTTGTATTTTGACACGGACATTCCACGCATCCCTATTGGGGTCATCAATAATTTTTAGAACAATGGTTCTCATTACATTATCAGGAAGTGCCAAAAGACGTGATAGATTTTCACTGCTAGCAATAAGAATTGCCAATAACCTGTAGATGAAGAGAATGAAATACTGTAAGTTTTATGTTAACTATAGCATTCAAAATAAGAAACAAATAAAGGCTTCATCTTGATTATAAATAGGGATAGAAAATCACAAAAATTCTTCGTAGCACACATGTAATGTACTTAATTGATGTGTCACTTAGATAGTGCAAATCACAAGCATGACAGACCTGTATCGACATATACATCAGTAGAGTGAATATGAGGTGTATATAGATAAATGTTATATGAATATGAATGAAATATAAACATGGAAAAGGAAAAATAGACATTTGAATATGTGGGACTTTTTTGTTTAAAAGACAAATCAGTGAGGTGCCAAGTAAGCCCAAACCGTTAAGTTTGACAGTCCATGTTGGATAAAACGTCATGTATCTCATTGCAAGAAATCAAAACATGAGGAATTGTCAAGCATATCTACACTATCACTGCTAATATGAAATAACGAGTATAAATAAATGCATTGTTTGATATAAAAATATAGCAGCGACCGATAATCAGTCATAAACAGATATGCAAAGTGTACTTCATGCCATGTAATGGCCAACAACAATTTTTCTACAATAAGGCACTAGAGAGGACATCTATCTATATATGTAGAGAATGCACGTTGCACCAATTGAATACCTTCGAATTACCTTCGATGGCCACAGATTGTTAACCTGCTAACATGGTATTTTATTTTGTCATTTATAGTCAATGGCATGTAATTGAGAGAAATCAAAATGTCAACCACTAATAACAGTCCTACATTACTCTTAGAAATCATGTGAATGTTGTTCGCCCATAGCACTATCAAAATCCAAACACCTACCTGGAATTCTTTGGGCAGAGTTCAATGATGACTTCAACACCAAGGGAGCAATTTTTGCACCATTTTCATCAACAACAAAACATAAAACATCTAAAAAGACAAGAATCATTGAATGTTCAAATACCCCTTCACTGTGACAGTTTAGAATTAACTTGTGTAGGATGCAATAGACCCAGAAACATTCACATGAGCTTCCTCTACTTCATCCATTCTCTTCTTCCTCTTCCTCCTCATATAAATTTATGAGGGGATCACAAACAACTCAAAATTAGGGACTTGTGTGTTTACATGTTTGTGCATCCTATTGAGAACCAACCTCATTGTTGAGGAACTCAATAAATGTGGTGTTAAGTAGAAGAATGGAAAACTCAAGAAGCTATGGTGACATATTGTGGCATTAGTAGGGATTATCTCTATTGACCACACCTTTCAAAGATAGTATCCCCTATTTCTCCTCATAGAATGGACCATTGGATGGCTCATAGTGGTATCCTATCCTACATTTATCTTGATGGCATTGCCAATAGTTGGTATGTGGTTCTTGGTACGGGTTTCCTCTTACCCTATTATCTTATTTATATCTTTGTTCCAACATGTGGAGATTGATTTTTGTCATGCTATGATGATTTTCATGTTTGCATGTGTTTTGACAT
Source organism: Cryptomeria japonica (assembly GCF_030272615.1). Classification (NCBI taxonomy): domain Eukaryota; kingdom Viridiplantae; phylum Streptophyta; class Pinopsida; order Cupressales; family Cupressaceae; genus Cryptomeria; species Cryptomeria japonica. The sequence goes on along the minus strand of NC_081408.1, from coordinate 710,078,932 downwards.
TATGCAAATAGATATGATATCACACCATACTTATATTTTGATATAGTGTAGGTGATGGTTACATGTTGTTGATGGTAGCGATTTGGGTTCAAAGACACAATTCCACACACACACACAAATATTTGAAGATGCATTTTATATTATTCCTTCTTAGTGGTGATTAGTGTTGGAAGATTTGCACACATGTAGAGAGGAACTCATGTTAGATACAATAGGTTGTGTTCGATAACATATGAATGTGCCTCATGATGTATACATATAGCTTTGGTGTGTGACATGCATGCACATTTTTCCATAAGACACATTGCTATGTGGCATGTGCCCTATGCATGTCTTCTTTGTGAGGCACGTTGCTATGTGCAATGTGGCCCTAGGTGTGTCTTCTCTATGAGGTGTATTGCCATGATATGTTAGGATTTGTAGTGTGCAGGCCACAAATGCATGCATGAGGGACTATTATTATAGTCATGTTTTTTGGGCATGTAGCCTAGGCATGTCTTCTCCATTAGGTACATGGCCATGCCATGTGGGAGTTTTTGTGTTCATGCCACAAATGCACACATGAGGGACTATTATTGGAGTCATGATGAATCTTCACTCTATTTAGCCACAATTTCTAGTCGTATAATTATGTAATGTGCACTTTTAAGGATTGTGAAGTTTCCTTCAATTATTGATGATCTCTCATCTTTGTTGCATGGGCCAACAATTTTATTTTATCTTGTTTGAATTAGTTTAATCACTATTGTGAGTTTTCTCTATTGTGTAGTTATTGTGGCTATGTTTCATTTGTTATTGGAATTGAACACATTTATTTGACTTATTATTGGTACTATTTTTTCTTTCTTTCAATATTTATGATCTTTGGTAGTTTAGTGAAACTCTTGCTATTTTTAAATGTTGCCTTCTTTGTTGTGATGTGATTCCTCACCAAGATCGATGTAGATAACCTTGGATGAGTGTATATAAGGAATCAAACATTGGGAAAATTTGAGGATAGGGGTAAGTGTTTGTTGTATGGGTAGCTATGTCCACTTGTACATTCTTAGTGATTATTGACGGCTATGTCTTGGAGGCTAATCCCATTAAACAAACAAGGGGGAAGTCATACATAATCGTATGGATCCTCCCTAGCTGTGTGTGGATTCAAGACCATCATTTCATATGGTTCTTGGTTACTTTGTGAGACCATGGCATCCTCTTAGACCAATATGTGAGCCTTGTATTGTTATCCCTGCAGTGTGGATGAATAAGTGTATGTTAAAATAAATGCTTTGCTTAGAATACTCAAAAATGTCTCTCAGAAAGTCTGCAATAGGCAAACTTTTAGTAAGAATTTGCAGACACAATGCTCAGAAATTCACACAATCAGCTACATTAAATATGTTCTCTATTAAGTTCAATGTTTTAAGATGAAAAAGAAGAGTTAAATGGTTTTGGTTCGATTTGCAATTTTTGTGAAGCTTTTGCACTGAAGTTTCCATAGCCTAATTTTTTTGCTTGTGAAGAAAGACCATGTCAGATAATATCAGCAAAGAACAAAAGAAGGAGACAATTGCTAGATTATGGTCTAACTTGAAAAGAAAAGGTGATGGGAAATGTTATTGTCCCTACAAAATTTGTAAGGGCTTAAAGACTAGAAGAATTCTAATCAAAACAGCTAAGAAACATTGTAGGCAGCATGGTCACATTGAAGGGGGACATGATTATCATCCACTGGTAAGTTGTTCATTATATTGTTTTAACAATGTATATACATAAGAAATCACTTGATAATGAGATCATGATCATAGTTTATTTATGTATATCAATTTTATATAGGTGGAGCACCCCGGAGCACATGGTATGGATCAACAAAACCCTAAGAATATGGTTTTCGAAGTGGAGGAACATGGAGGTGTGAATATCGAAGCTGAAGATAATGATCCCATGGAAGATGACGATCATGCATCAGAAAACACAATTGAAGATGATGGTACAAATACATTGATCCATGACACATTTAGTACTGGCACAACTGATCATGATGATCAGGATGACCTTGATGTTCATGATTTACCTCTTCTTGAGAAGGCATATGAGCCCCTTTACAAAGACTCCCAAACAACTCTTCTCTCTGCTGTATTGTTGTTGGTGAACTTGAAGGTTATGAATGGTCTATCCAACATAACAATCTCACGTATGTTAAGGTGTGTCATACATGTCATTACAATTAATAAATGGTGAATCATGTACCATTAATATTCTTTATATTCACACCTCAAACTTTTTTTTCTGCTATAGATTGATAGGTGAGTTTTTCTTACCACCATCAAATATTCTACCTCACTCATACCGAGAATTATCTGCCATTATGAAAGATATTGGAATGGAGTATCAAACAATAGATGCTTGTCCCAGTGATCATATTATATATCATAAACAACATGAATTTGGAATAGAATGCCCTGAATGTCATATCAGTAGATATCAAACAGATCAAATAACAAAAAAGGTGCCTCGCAAGGTTCTTCGTTATATTCCCATTATTCCACGCATGCAACGATTATTTAGGTACACTAGCTTGGCACAATTTATGGATTACCATGCACGCAATAGAAGTTGAGATGACATTATTCGAATTCCTGCGGATGGTTCAGCATTTATGGACTTAGAGGAAAAGTGGCCACACTTTAAAGAAGAACCTCATAATCTCAGGCTTTCATTGGCAGTGGACGGTGTCAATCCATTTGGAGAGTTGAGATCTGTTTACTCGATGTGGCCTATTTTTGTTATCAACAATAATATTCCTCCATGGATGTCAATAAAGAGGGAGCACATAATGTTGGCAATGATTGTTCCAGGTATTTTATCATTTAATAGTCATCTACATTTAATTATAAATATTGCAGTAAAATGGTCATAATAATTACGTAATGTTTTTGTTCATTCCACTAGGCAAGTACCAAGTTAAAGATATGAATGTATATATTGAGCCTCTTATCGATGAGTTGCTGGAGTTATGGAATGGTGTGACCATGTATGACATCTCTAGACCAATAGGACAAAGACAATTTCAATTCCATGCAATGCTTGTACGGACAATACATGATGCCCCAGGGCTAACACATTTTTGTGGTACGTTATAGTGTTCAAGTTGCACATGATAATTATAATTATAAAAATTAACAGATTTAATAGAATTATACATTATCTTGTAGGTCTTCAAACAAAGGGAAAATTTGCATGTCCAGTTTGTGGTCCAAAGATGAAATCCCGTCATTCAAAAAGTTTAGGAAAGCAGGTGTTTGATGAGTATAGGCACTTCGTTCACAAAAATCATAAGTACCGGAATACTAAAAAACATCTTTTCAATGGGAAAGAAGAGACTACATCAAAGCCATGAAGAATGACTCCTCACTTATGGAAGTTGGAATATAATAGAATTAATCGTCAAGGTAATGTCATTCCATCTAATGGTTTATGTTTGGAATTTGAATTTTTCTATCATGTTTTGTTTACTGATGATGTAATTGACGATACCGAAGGTCGTCAAGGCATGGATGGCCACCTTCCAAAGGGACTAAAAAGTTATCCCAGACAATTCAATAGGTTGCCTTACTATGAGAAGCTACAAATTGTGCATTTGTTTGATACAATGCATATTGGAAAGAATATAACAAAGACGTTATGGAAAATATTAGATGGAAGGCGTGACAAAGAAAAAATTGTCAAAATTTGTAGTGACGTTGTGGAATCCAATCATGCAATGAAAAATGTCATTCAATCAAATAGCAATGGAGATCAGATTAATATAAGTGCCCTTCCTTGGTTATTAACGAAGCAGCAAAGCAATTCTATAAAAGAAGTCATACGAAAAATTCAATTTCCCATAGGATTTTCTGCGAACATAAACAATCTCATATCAAAGAAGAGTGAATTTGGGCCAGAGATGAAAACGCATGATTGGCATACCTTCATTAAGGTAATTTGCGTTCTTGTGTATTTACTATATATTTGTATACGGCGCATGTACTTTTCATTGTATTATGTTAGAAAACAATGAAAAGATCATTTTATAATTGTTGCAGTACGTTCTACCTCTATCTCTCCCAGACCACTTTGACAATAATATCAAGCAAGTCATATATGATCTTGGAAAATACATGAGATAAGTAGTGATGTTTGTTCAATTTGTTGTATAGATATTATATTTTCCATTTGTTTTACTTGTTATGCAATATATTGTATATTATTGTGTAAAGTCTCGTTTATATATTTTTGCGTCTTCAATCTCTTTTAGGTGGTTGTCATCTAAAGAAATCCACAAGGAAGATATAAAATATTGGAAGAGAAAAATCCCTCATCTAATGTGTAAAATGCAAAAGTGTCTACCTTCAACTTTTTTCAATGCACAAGAACACTACCTCATACACCAAGTTGAGGAGATCAAATTGTGTGGACCTGTACACACTAGGTCAATGTGGATGGTTGAGAGGCACTTGAAATTTTTGAAGGCTTTGGTTCGACAAAGAGCACATCCTGAGGGTTCTATGGTGGAGGGATATATGGTATACCAAACTATGGTGTACATTACTGAATATCTTCCTAAGTTTGTAGCAAAAATCCACGTAGATCGCATTTGGGATCCCAACCCCATTAATAAATTCGAAGGGGAGCACTTGATGGGGAAAGGTAGACTGAAGAAAGTGAGAGGTAATTATAAGATGTTATTGTAGTAAATTAATTCTTCATCTTTTAAATAAATCAGTTGTAAGTGGTCTATTAATCATTTGTACAGTTGGTCGGGAGTGGGATGCGCTACATTTGTATATTGCAAATAATTTTTATTGGATGACGGTGTGGATTGAACGATGTCAACATTTTGGTCGCACATTAACATGGGATGGTGTCACTTCATTGGTTAAAGAAGCTCATCGTAATGGAGATTCCAATGTTACACAAAGGGAAATTGATTTAGCATATGGTTTAAGAGATCAACAGGTATGTATAATTTTATTAATCACCTGCATGTTTATCAACTCATGATGCAATAATTTTAATATGTTAGACATATTGCAGGTCAAACACCACAAGGCTATGTGCTACAATGGTCATAAATTTCGCAACAAATAGTTGGATGACACGAAGAAAACTTGTGATTCTGGGATAACTGCACTCTTTGAGGTGACCAATATTTCATCTAGAAACGACATACATCCTCAAGAGTCTCAAAATTGATACTATGGCATTTTGGATGATATACTTGAGTGTGACTTTAATTCCTTCAAATTAGTTCTATTCATCGTCAAATGGTATAGGCTACGACTGAATAAAAATGATCCTGATAGAACTGTTAGCAAACATGATAATGGATTTACAATGGTTAATATAAGGTCGTTTGAACAAGTTGGGGATGAGCCCTATGTTCTTCCAAGTCAATGTGAGCAGGTATTTTACTCGAAGGTTCCACATAAACCGGGTTGGTCATTTGTTGTTAGACATGATCCAAGAGGAAGGCCGATAATGTATAATGTGATGGAAAGAAGAAGATATCAAAGAAGTAGAAGATGATATAGATGATGATCACGATCGACAGTTAGTCGATGATGTTCCTGATGGAAATGTACACGAAGAAGAAGCTGATGATGATGATGCTGCTGCTGCTGGTGATGGTGATGGTGATGGTGATGGTGATGGTGATGGTGATGGTGATGGTGATGGTGATGGTGATGGTGATGGTGATGGTGATGGTGATGGTGATGGTGATGATGATGACGATGACAATGACGAACATGATGATGACAACAACGATGATGATGTCGACGACGATGATGATGATGATGATGATGATGGTCATGATGATGAGTTGGATGAAGAAGAAGATCAATGACATGAATGAAATGTATGAGATGCGATTATTAAATTATCTATTTAATATTGATATCTTGATAGAAATTGATTTGACTTATATGGTTACATAAATAATTCATATGTTTTGAATTCTAATGCCATTACTTAATTAATTCATGATGCACCTCTAGCTATGTGATAGATGGTGATTTAAAATACATATGTGATGGATTACATGCTTATGATGATACATGTGACATTTTTTGAACTTTGTGTTTATTTATGGAATGTGGACTACTTATTAGCTATGTGATGGATGGTGATTTATGATACGTATGTGATGGATTACATGTTTATGATGATACATATGTGATTCTTATGATGCTCAATTACATATATGATGATACATATGTGATGCTTATAATGCTTATGATACTATAGTATTTATTGTTTATCAAATTACAAATGTAATGCTTATGATGCTCAATTGTTGGTGCAGGAACCTGAACCCCTTTGACAAGGATCCTGCACAGTCTCATGGATCGACAGGTATAAGTCAATACACCTTATAGAAATAATATATTTTTTAAAAATTACAAGAAAAACAAACTTCCTCAGTTTTTCAAACCTCAAAATTAGCAGCAAATCTAATACAGTTATCAACACTTGAGGCCCCAGTTGGACTTACTCAAATTTTAATCTCAACATCAACTTTATGGTCGACTTCTTCATCAATATTACCCTCATTTGCAAAATATCTCTCTCATTACCAACTAACTCTCTCATTTGATGGTGCACAGGTATCACCAAATAGGTATTTGTCAGATGCGTCTTCCTCAAGTGAGGGAAAGGAAGGAATAGAAGAGGAAAGTGAGACATGTAGTAGATCTCAAATAGGGAGATCAACTAGAGGTCAAAAGATTAGAAGAAAATTCAATAAACACATTGAATTTTTTCTTGCTCAAGGGGGGTCATGTTCTTATGATGATGAGACCAAAGGCAACATTGAGGTGCCCTTGAGGTACAAACATCTACTGAAACAATGTGTACCCAAGGAACTTCCTCCAATAAACACTGATTTTTGTGTTAATGAGAGGATATATTGCATAGCACCTTCATCGTTACATGGTTTGGGCCTATTTTCCATGGACAACATAAAGGTCTGTTACAACAAAGTTGCTAAATTGATGGAGTCTTTTGGACCTTGTTACAATTATAATGATTGGATGCAGATTGTTCAATATAAAAAAAGTATGCATAGGTATGCACTGTCAGCCAGTTATATACAACAAAAAGATAATGATCAAAGTAAACGAGTGGCTGTATACATTGATGGAAGGCCAAAAGCAATAGGGAATATTGCAGGTTTTATAAATAGTACATGACCTGGGTCAACTAATAAGCAACCCAATTGCATATTTGAGGCACGTGAGGGAAATTGTGTGTTTGTATGTGCGATAAAATCAATAAGTGCAGGGGAAGAGCTGCTAATCGATTACAATTTGAATTGTATAGATACAAACAAAGTTACTATCATGGGGGTGGTACGTACTATATATATACCATTTAAGCCAACTTCCAATTAATGAATCCAATAAACCATTGTATTATTAAGTTTTTTTGCTAAGTCTATTGGTTTCATTTTGCTAACATTTTTATATTTTTTCTTTGTCATAGGGCCACATGGATCCACCACATAGCACAGATAGGGGTGTAGGTCCCGACACTTCTACGGAGCAGGTAAACCTCATTGTAATTGTACAAATTAGATATAAGAAAACTATTAAATTATGATCTTTTCTTGAGTGTTTTGAAGTAATTTTGATAGTGTTAATTATATTCTTGTCACAAACGGATGTTCAGGATAAGGGAAAGGAACCTGTAGTACCTCAGAACCTCCATAGGGATGTGGGGTGCTCGATAGTGTTATGCACTGATGACATCGCACTTAGCACAAACTCTATGCAATTTGTACAAAAGAATATTAGAAAAATTAGGCAAGAGATTGTTGATTTGGCAACCATAAGCCCTCAGACTGATGAGATAACAAAGAGGGTGCAACTATTGTTGACGAGAATGGAAAACTTGCAAGTAAGCAGTAATGAAAGCTTTAATCATAACAAAAGTTCAATAATGGTTTATATTTTTTTCTCTTTTATGTCATTAACTAAAATATGTATGTGTTGTTTTTACAGAAATTTATAGGGCCTCATCATCCTAGTGGCGATGATCAGGGTATTGCGGGTAGTTTAGGTGATGACCATGTTCTATATATTAAAACCACTCCTTTGGACTTGTGAACTTGCTTTTTTAATGTTTTACATATTTAATGTATTACTCTTCAGGTGCTGACATGGGTCCAAGGTCGACCCCAACTATATTGCCGACTGCAATGTCAGCAACACGTAGCATGCAGACATTGTCTGTTGCACCGTCTCGTGTTGACCCGCCCACTGGTGGTAGATCCCTCTTTTTATCTCTCTTTCATTATGTGTTTATTACCCTTGAAGTGTTCTTTCTTGGAGGCATTTCATAGTGGATTCATTTACTATGGCAGGAGATGCACATGAGGATGCGCCAGAGGCGAGTACTAGTGATAACATACCATCACTTCCTGGATCTTCCCGTATTGCTAGTACGGGAACGTTACAGGCCACATTGGTGGTGAGCGATGAAGAATTGATTCCCTTGAAGATACAGAAGGTTCTAGGTACTTTAAAATTATTATTATATATAGTCTAATTGTAATTTACTTACTGATCACTCATTTTGGACTAATGATCCCATGTTTTTTTTGCAGGAAATGATATTTTTTATAAAAATCTTAATGACATTACATTGCAGATATTTGGGCCCACCATACGTAAAAGGTGGAACATCATACGTGAACTAACCCTTATCCACTATTTTGATTTCATATCATTGCTAGAATAGTTTTCCTTTTATCCATTTCTTGAACTATATCAAAGGTAGCTTTAGTTTCTTTCTAAATCTAATAGGTTTTGTTTTTGCTTTAAAGGTGGAATGACCAAGAAAAAAAGTTAAAAGATGAACTCACAAACCGTATGGTAGGGTTGTTTGGAAATGACACATTTGACAAGACTAAGCTCCTAAAAAAAGCTGGCACATATCTAAAGTATGTGAGGGACCAATATAGGACACATTTAGAGAAGAACATAAAGTATGAGTGTCCCCCCATGATTCCAAAGAGGGAGTGGAAGGACCTGATTTTGGATGCAAAGGAGAGAATTGAAAGGAAAAAAGGAAATACACCACCAGACGTTAGAAGAAGGTATGTGATACTATTAAGAATGTAAATATGTACTAATTATTCATTATATTTATATAATCTAACATATTTCAAACTTTTCATAGATTGAGTGACATGTCAAAGGCAACCAAGGCAAGACAAGAAAAGCATGGGCAACAGAAACTCGGCTCTAGTGGTTATATGAAACTTGCCGCATGAATTGTAAGAATCAATAAATTAAGTATCACATCAAAATATTTATAAATTGTAAACAATTTTTTTTTTATGAAACAATACAAGCAAAATTCACAATACTAAGCAAAAATGCAGGGCTCTGAATTCAATAGAGCACCCATGGAAGATGACAAGAGAATTGGCTACCAGCAAGGCTATATAGTCATGGCTGAATGGCTACGAGAATTGAGTGGGCAAACACGAGATTCTGATGCATCTGTCACAATGGTAAATAAGCTAAATGAAAATTATTTCAAATTGAATACTTAATCAATAATCTATTTGATGTTAAGTTTAAACATAAAGTGACTTATATTGTTTTTAAATAAGCAAGCAATGATAACACTGCGCATGACATTGGAATGCAGCATGATAATCGTGGAACAGAACCTATACATGAAGGTTTGGATGTGCATCCTAGTAGTGGAGGTATTCATTTGCTATTCAAATTTTTTTATGTAATTATTAATACAATTAAACATATTAAATTGAAAATTAGTGTAGTAATTAATGTAACCTTTATTGTTAATATTTTAGAGCATGTAGTTGGTGGTGACCAAGTGGAGCATGATCCGGGTAGACAACATCAAGAATGTGATGTTCCCCAATCAGGTAAAGAGGGCCACTATTATTCCTTTAAACAAATTTAATTGCAATTGGTGTATTGATTAATGTAACGTTTCGTATTTCAACTCCAGAGGATCTAGAGGATGTTCAGCATGTCGAGGTTGAGGCTAGACAAAATGATGTGGAAGATGATGTGGCCCTATCAAGTAAAGAGTGTAACGGTTGTGTTCTTTAAATTAATGAAATACTTTTAACAATAATAAAAAAATGTTTTGAATTTAACCCAATTCTTTGTTATTGCAGAGGACCCCCCTTTGGGTCAGCATCCTCGTCCTTTGTATAGGACTAGGCATACATCAAGAGCACGAGAAGAGGGCAGAACATCCGGAGATGAGGGAAATGATGAAGAAACCGATGCTCCACTTAGTCTTTTCATAGCTTCAAAGAAAAAACAAAGAAAGAAATGATTGTAATCTACCTTATTTGATAATGACTGATTTTTATGTGTTAATGAATGTAATTATGTGCTAATGAATGTTCATGAATGATATGTGTTGATGATTATTGATGAATGCTGCATTTTAATGAAAGTTAATGAATTTTATGTGATAATGAATGAATGTTATATTTTAATAATGGATGAAAGAATGAATGAATGTTAGATGTTAACAGGGAATTTAGAGTGATGTTAGGGGGGGGGAGGGGCCAAATGAGCTTCCACCTTCATGTGGTTGGCCCTGTTAAGTAGAGAATATTAAACTATTCTCGAAACAAAGCGAAGCTCAATACGATAACACACTTTTCAATATTTCATTATGTTGCACAGTTAATCTTATTGAATAATGTACATATATTGAATCTTAATTGTAGGGTCCAATAGAGCCAACATAAACAACAACATGGTGTGACTACAAAAGTTGTGAATATGCCTCATCATGAATAAAGCTGAATTAGCGCATTCTCTGTAAAATCTCAAATGCTCTATACTTTGGAAGTTTTGAAATTTTTATGATCATATCGGTCCCTTGCCTAAAACTTTTTTCCTTGATTTATTTGTGATACACATTGAGAGATTTTTGTTTTCCTTTTATTTATGCATGTCTTAAACATTCTCCACATGCTTCCCATTCTTATTTAGATTGTTGTATTTTTACATATGTTGGAATCTGTAGTTCTATGTACATGTTTTCTATGTTCTTTGTAACTGTATGAAAAGGTGTAAAATGTGGGTATAGGCCAAAATCTTGATTACCAACAAGCTATTGTTGTTTAATAGTTCTAGTGTTTGTATTAATTGAAACAGTTTAACCCTTTTAACATGTTTCATAGAAAACCTGCACTTTGTATGCAATCTTATCGTTACAGTTCAATTACTGAGGTGATGTGATTTATCTTGACAATAGAATGTCAGAATTTATCTGAATTTATCTTGACAATAGAATGTCGGAATTTAATACCATAATCCATGATGAAAACTGCCAAAAATGGAAATTTATCTTAGTTCGCAATTACAAAATGCTTTCGTATAGGTCTCTCAAAGATTAAGTACATCAAATTGAGACTTTATAAATTGAGTGTATGTATTAGCAATCTCCCAAATTGTTCAATGGTCTCCAAACCTTGTCAATTTTTTATTTTTATTTTAACTCAAATATGTATGGTATAGGCATATCATTGGTTGTGTGAATTTTTTTTCCTTAAATGCTTCTATGACCAAAAGAGACAAGTTTTAGATGAAAATGGGGTCTTATGGGCCTTTTTGACACAATGGTAGGTTCTTTAGACCTGAAAATGCCCCAAAAACTAGTCAATTGCCTTAAGTTACAAACAAATCCTTGTTTGTGAGCATGCTTCTTGATCTCCAATTTTGGTGGAATGAAAGATAATATTGAATTTATGAAGCCTTTTGGATGCTTCGAAACCACCAAAAAAAAGCTACTTTGATCATTGAAAAGTTGTAGCGACTTGGATAAAAAAAGAAAACTAAGTCTAAACTTTAGAAGTTAGTTTTTTCTTGTCAAATTGTTTTCAATTTTCAAATCATCCAAGGATGCAAGAGGAGTATATTTTGTTATGACAAGATAAAAAAAAAACTTAGAATCTTTTGAAACCATTGAAACACGGGGACCCCTTCCCCACCTCCAAAATCCCTATTTTTTCAGGATGCAATACTTAGGGGAAACATCCCCTTGCCGCACCACTTAGGGATGCCCTAGGGACTCCAAGGAGTCTCTTGACCATCTTGAGGATGCCTATGAGTCTCCCATGGCCCCCAATTAGAAACTCCAATTCTAAACAAAAATGGTGAAATTATTGTGAAAATGTCATCCATATTAAAGGTTTGGCAATGCCCCCTAACCTTGATGGGGGCTCTGCCCCAAACCCCCCATAAGGGGCACTACCCATTGACCCCAAACTTCTACCCACCATTCTTATTATTAATGCAATCATTTCCATTTTTTTTATGTCGACTAGTTTAAACACTTAGTATGCCAAAGTTTCATCTGCAATTCTTATACTTATTCTTAGTTTGTTCCCAAAGTTCCAAAACTCTACCACCATTGTTAATGTTCAAATTTCAATGCAATCATTGAAATATTTTTAATGTTTATTGTAAAATTTACATAGTGTGGCAAAGTTTTATTTACACTTGTTATACTTATTCTATACACATCCTTTTATAATTAATTTTTTAAGTTGTATATATATTTGCATCCCACACCACCCCCTTCATCATCCCCTTGTCGTCCCCAAACTTAAGCCCTTGGTATGTTAAGATTTGAAAGCTTACAATAGTTTCATTTGATATGTTAATCGAGGAAAAACCTACAATATATAGCTTCCAAGATTCCAAACCCATGAGGATCATGAAGAGGTAGAAAACCAAAAAAAGAAATTGCTTATCCAAGTTTCCAAATTTGTGACAAGGAAAAAGTAGAAACTCAATCAAAGAAGGAGAATGTGCAACTCATTATCTTATTCTACCTAAGTAAAAATATTACCTAATTAAGCTTTTTAATAGTGGAATATCACACTTAGGATAAAACATATCCAAGGTAAATAAAATATTACATTGATAGGCTTCTTTGGTTGCTCTAAAAGTGGTGCCTTATGAATTATGTTCTTGGATACTAAAGTTTCCAAATTCTGGGCACTCTTGATAGCTTCTCATAGAGATTGTGATTCAAAGGCTTTAACCAAACCTTTCAATGGTTTCTATTGATGTGTTTTTTATGCACTATGTAACACAAAATAAAATACTAATTATTCTATCCTCTCTTGAACAAAATCCTCCCAAGTGCTAGAATACGTGATCAAATGGGATGACTCCAAGATTCCAATAGTCAGGTCTTGACTTTATATTGTAGATAGACTCAATGATTGTGATGTGATATCTTCTGGAATCACAAGGGGGACTTACGTTGCTTGGGTCAAGACCTATCCATTCTCATGTTTCATGATTGATTTACACTCCATGATTTAGGTCATCCTTGAGCAACATCTCGAATTAGCCAAATTTTGTTTTTTGTACCCTAATTCTTTAATTTTGACCCCTTACTAGCATTTCATTAGGTTTTATTGGAATTCTTGCTTCTCTAGCATGGGCACATTTCTAGGGTTCATTCACACAAATTGCTCTTGATGAGCAAGCTAGTATCATGACCATGACTTAAACAAAATTTTAACTTAGTCAAATTATCTCCTCCAAAATTCTATGAGTTCATTGGCTTCATTCTTCATCATTTGGATGTCTTTTGTCATTGGAAGGTAATTCTTGACCACCATACCTCAATCTTGACCTATGCTACCCTAAAACCCTAGAACCTAGTCATGTTTACAATTGAGATCTTGGTGACTTGATCACTTAATACAGCTTAATCATGCAGGTCTCATCTAACTCCGACTCCAACACTTAAGAAAATCAACCCTAGCAATCAAGTACTTTGGGAAATATCTTGCAACTTGACAACATGGATAATGATGGAGGAATGGAAGGTGAGACCTATAGAGGTGTGAGAGAGAGAGAGAGAGGGTGAGAGGAAGAGATAATGACCTGGAGAGGGTAGAGAAAGAGAAGTAGAGAGGGAGAGAAGAAGAGAGGGATGGAGAAAGAGACCTAGAGAGGGGAGAGAGAAGAGAGATAGTAGAGAGGGATAGAGAAGAGAGATAGAAGAGAGATACCAATGTCAATCTTTTTCTATAAATTTTTTTTTTCTGAGAACTCGGCCTATCATCAGAATTTCGACTCCACAGGGTAAAATTCCGACAGAGGAGTATCGTTAGATGCACAGCATCCTTGTTGGAACTCTCCTGGAGGCCATCGTAAATTTTGACAGCCTCGAGGAGAGTTCCGATGAGGATGCTATGCATTCGACGACACTCCTCTGTCAAAATTTTACCCTGTGGAGTCGGAATTCCGACGATAGGCTGAGATCGCGACGGTATTCTTTCTGGGTATGAGCATCCATGGTGACCGTCAGAAAGGTTCGGGGTGATGTCGAAATTGTGACGACCACAAGGATAGTCGGAACTTGCAACAAAAAGTTTTCGACAGCTTTTTTTGTCGATAGTGCGACGAAATTTCATCGAAATGCCGACGATTTGCCATCGAAATTTTGACCCGGATGTACTAGTGATTTCATTGGTGAAAATTGTAAACATGGATTGGAGATCATTCAATCATATCCCTTGTTAATATTACTCAATCTTAACCATCCAATTGCCCATTTATTCTATAAATAGGCCTCATTTCTCTCATCATTCCTATCCAAGTTTCATGCATCAAGATTATAGTCTACTTTCATCAGGCATTTTGCCTCTTTTTGATAGTAAAACATTTTAGTCATTTAGGAGCATATTAACATATCATTTTAATCATGAATCATGTTAGCATAGCTTGTTAGTTTCTTTTATCATATCATCATCTTCATCATAGAATAATATCATATCTTAGCAAGACTTGTTATTCCATGTAGATCTAAAATTCATTTCATATAGATCATTTACATCCTATATCACTTTCTCTTGGAGTTGTCATTCTAAAGGTCAATTGATCAATGATTTGAGCAAAACCATTTACTAAAATAATCCTTGGAGATAGAGAACAATAGAATGGTTTGGAAAGATTTTTATTTGAACTTGTTTTCTTTGTTATATATTTTCATATAATGTTTTATTGGTGTGCTTGTTTGTCTTTTTCTTAGCTTTATCCAATAAAACTTCCCACATGGGATTGACCACCATGTTTACTCAAACATTTAATGTTTCTTCCCTCTCCTCTCAAGAAATCTCATGGTGACACTTGTCAACATGGGATTGGGTTGAAAATATCACATGGATTAAAAATCATTCAATCCTAGCTCTTCTTTAGACAATTCAATCTTGGCCATCCAATTGACCATTTCTTTTATAAATAGCTCCCATTTGTTCATAATCTGGATCCCCAGTTATTTGCATCCAAGCTATAGTTAATTTCTTGTGTGCAGGTTATCAATGAGTCTTATTTTCTTCCTTTTTGCAAGCTTAGTCATTTAGGAGCATTGTAGTAGTTAATAATCATGTTTAGCATATCATAAGCATATCATGTTAGTAGTATATCATATTAATATCATCTTCATGCTAGTTTAAATATCATCCAAATCTCATCATATTGCACCATATCATAACTAGTTTCATATCAATATCATGCTAAGATCTTAGTTGCACTTGCATTTAGATATTTTATCATTTGTATCCCTCCTTTTTTAAATAGTCATCCTGGAGATCAAGTGCTTATCCAAGCTAAGAGCCACCTTGATTTGAAGGATCCTTGGAGATAGAGAACAATGGAACAATCTTAGGAGATGGATGACTAACTTGTTTTGTCATGTAGATCTTTGTTTTGTTATGTTTCATTGGTATACTTGATGTGTTTGCTCTTTTTTGGCTGATCCACATTTTCAGGTGTACATTTCTAGCACCCACCGTGGGGCATCCCACTCTTTCTAACAATTTTTTCTGCAAGGTCAAGCCTTGAAAATACAAAGAAAAGATTTGGCGCATATAACATTTCTTGTGGAGCATGTATACTCTTTTCTAGCGCATCCAAACTATCTTTTGGCGCATATAACTTTTGTTTTAGCTCATACAATTTATCTTTTGGTGCATATAGCTTTTGTTCTAGCACATATAATCTGTCTTTTGGCACATATAATCTCTATTTTTGCACATACAAATTTTCTTTTAGTGCATTTAACAAAGAGAGCAGGAAAAAATTGTAACCAATTGGAAAATTAGGCTTGTAAAGCTCCACCATTATTATGGATTTTTGGCTAATTGGTTTTGTGCACGTTCTAATAGTGTTTTACAGGTCCAAAAGGAGTTAAATTAGTTCTTTCTTTCTTACTTTCCTTCAAAGTAAATTTAAAGAGCTCATTTTTCTTTTTATGCAAAAGGTAAAAAGAACTTCATTTTCATTTAGTGCTTAAAAGGAATCAATTCTCTTTTGGTTCTTAAAAGGAACTACATTTTTGCTTTCTTGTAAGGATAAAAAGAACAAATCAAACTTCTTTTTGTAATGATAGTTCACATTTTGTTTGGGCTCTTAAAAAGAACAAGACAAACTTTCCATTTTGCAAAAAGGTAAAAAGAATTCACCTCTTTTTCTTGCAAAGGTAAAAGGAACCTCATAGTCATTTTGATGCTTAAAAAGAATCACATTTTATTTATTGCAAAGAGGTAAAAAGAACAAGAAATCAAACTTCCATTTTGCAAGTTAGGTTCACACTTACTTTTGGTTCTCTCTAAAAAGAACAAAGACAATCTTTCATTTTGCAAGGGATAAAAGGAACACTTAACATCTCTTTGTGCAAGTTAAAAAGAACAAACCACATTGTCATTAGCAAAGTGATTTTATTTTGTTGATCGGGTTTGCTTTCAAAGTAAAAAAACAATTGCTATGTGGGACTAAAATGAACACCATGTTTGTTGGAGCAACATCTCCAAATAGAAGTTAGATAATAATTGCAATGAAGTATTAAAAAGAACAAGCTATAAACCATGTCTCGAAAGTGATAGGTATATGATCTCCCCTTAACAGGGTGATCAAAAAAGCCAAACTCACTATTTGAATGATTTATTTTAATACTTGCAATAAGATAAAACCTTTAGAAGACCTATCATCCTAAGAAGCCCATAAGGCCGATGAGAGGGGAATGACCTAAGTGGGGAACGACTTAAAGACAAGTTTACCAACCCACTATAATCAAATGTGGATGGAGATGAAAATCACATCCAACAACAATCTGCATTGATAGCCTTCCCCCAATATCCTTGAGATATGAAAAATCTTTTTTTTAAAGGTTGGGAAGCCTCTTGAGGGAGTTCTTTCGACATGTTGAACGAAAACCTTATTACAAGTCTTAGAATTAGAAATCTTTATCGAGTCAGTAAGCAGAAATTTGTAATATCATAGTGCAAGGGTGGGGAAGAATCCACCCCCAAGACACTCACCATACATCTCCCTAGAAAATAATCCAATAGGGGAGCAATCATTTTTTGTTTAACTTCTAGAAAAAGGAAAAAAAATGGCCGCAACCTAGGGTGTGATAGGGTTGTTTGAGCTGAAGGAGTATCGAGTTGTGGGCTATGATATTATTTATGACCCTTGAATAAAGACTCTTCTTGGTGTGTTTTTCTTGTATCAAACCAGTGAAAACATTAGGTATTTGAAAAGATCCTCAAAAGAACATACACTTCATGTTAGATTAAGACCAAAACTACTATTGTTCTCATGAGTGTTTGTTGTGTTCTTGTCAGATATCAAACAAACATCTTGCAAAAATATCAACAAAGTCAAGAATCACTTTCCAAATTGCAGAAATGAAGTTTCTTCCAACAAAATCAAATAAATATCAACTAGTGATCCAAGTTGCACATTTTTAACCAATATCAACATCAAAATACTTAGTCTAGATATTCAAGTTAGTCAAATCAATCTCATTCCCAAAATTAGGATACATCATCCTTCATTAGGGAGCTTTATTATATCATTTGACGTACTTAGTCACATCAATAGAGGGAACATCAAACCCTCTATTTTACTTAGTAGGCTTGAGTATCCAAGCAAGGTATTTGTTATCAAATCAACCTATCAACAACATGAACTTTGATCACTTGTATGACCACTCCTCAACCTGTAAGAAGGAATAATCTCCGTCAAAAGACCAAGTTAAAAAAGAAGATGCTTAGTCAAAGGAAATGAGTCTTAGCATAAATCAAGATCACGATATCATTACTTTCCAATTTGATCCCATTTTCGATCAAGATCCCGCCTGTCAAGAATCTTATGATGATCCCCTAATATTTTGGTATTCCATCAATAATGATCCTCTTTTCTCTTAAGAGTAGAGTGTCCTCTCAAGTCCCATTCAACACCCACTTCCCAAGCAAGATCATAATATCCCTTCCATCTCCATCAATGATCCAATTCAAAATCAAGAGAAAAGCACAAACTCAAATGATCCTATTCCAAGTCTAGATCAAGGTGTCTCTTCCTTTTAAACCCCACATAAACATCCCCCTTCATCCTCCAAATCCATTTTAGGTCCTTTCATTCCAAAGTCAAAGCCTTCCTTTCTTCTATCCATCTTAGGGCATTACATCAACCTATCCACAATAACTCCATATCATTAATATCCATCCATGAATCTTATTCCCTTTTGGAAGAAATTTGGATGTCAAGAATATATTCCATGAGCCTAAATATCCCCATGCACCCAAAGATCAATGTGTCCAATCTTAAAAACGTGTCAAATAAAAGAAAAATTTGTTCCAAAAGAAAAAAGAAATATCCAAAAGGCTACAAAATCCCTTTAAGAAAAAGGAAAAATCAAAAACTATGTGGCTTCCTAAGTCACCCATAAAAGCATTACAATCCAAAGAAAAATTAAAATTGGCATCTAGCCTTGCCGCTCCAAAAACTTCCTTGAATCATCTACCTACACATCTTCCACTTCCCAATTATATTCGTCCATCATCTCCTTCATCCATTTTGGGTCCTTATGTCCCGGAATCTACATCCACTCTTCTCTCAAAATCTCAACATCTAAAATCCACGTTTCTCTCATCACTCCACCACCTCTCAAGGTGTGTGCCAACATTCATCTTGAAGACATTTCCATCTATCCTTGTGTAAATATTCCAACATCTTATCTATTATCCAACACCTCTTTTCCATCCTTCCATCCCTCCCATTCAATCATTTGCATAGATCTTTCATCTGTGAGATAGACATTTATGTCATTTTATCACATGCTTGCTCATGCTCGATCTTATGTTCAATCCATTTCCTAGATATCTATTCATAAACGCTTTAAAATATGAGATTATTCCTCTTCAAAATTATCTTTTAGTTGGGATGCACACTCAATCCAAAATAGAACCACTTATTATATCTTGGTGTCAACATCTTTTTTATTACTATATTTCATACACTTAATCAATTGCCCAAGGTCATTGTGATTATTTTTTTTAGGTGAAGACATGGCTAGTCAAAAATCTAAAATCCTACTTCAACGCCACTGTAACTCTCAAACCCACGTAAGTTTCATTTCTTATGATTCAATGCACAAAAGAATCAGTGACAAAGAAAAAAGAAATATCAAAAGATCAAAACAAAATCATGAGAAAGAAAATAAATATCAAGAAAAGCAAAAAAAATACAATGAAATGCACATCAAAATGCTTGGCTATGGGAACATGCGAGTAACTCCATCGGGGCTATGGAAGCCTAGCTGGAAATGGAGCAATATTCATGAGATTACAACAATAACCTCATTGGAGCTATGGATGCTTTCTAGCAGCGAGGCTCTATCTAGGATGCTTTTGAAGTCAGGGTAACTAATGTAGCTAGTCACGTTGGATTCTAAAGATTACCATGATTATTTGAGATGGAATAAACCCACTTTCACACACATGGGTAATCAAAGAATAAGTACCTTGATCCAATTTGGGATTCTTCTTACCATTTGAGTATGCTTCCTAGTCACTAGACATGTTCAATTGAATTTTCTGGAGGTTCTAAGTGTGGGTTGGGTCTCTATCGTTGAAATGTTAATGAACATTTATTCAGCTGGTGCTAGATGATGTGACAATATCACATATTTCCTTTTTACAAATAGAGACCTCTATACTTGGGGTCAATTTTTATCCACTCTATTCTTCCTACCACATCTCCCATTATCCTTCCTCCAATATCCATTACATTATCTAAATTCATCATTATCTATATGATATTGCTTCTATTATCCATATCCATATCCCCTTCTCCTTCCTAGATCTTGATCAAAGCTAAGGACAAAAAAATGCATAGACCATCCATCAAATTAAATCAACAATAGGAAAATTCTCAATGTCTGCAATCGAAGTAATTACAGGTCATGTTAATCAATCCATCACTCAAAATCTATCAACATCAAAATTTCTTATACAAGGAAAGGTACACTCAAAACCAAAAGGATTGGTCTTACATGGGGTACTCACTCTTTGAAACCAAACATCATTATCCACCATCACATTGAGCAATCAAAAAACAAAGACACTGATTAGTATCCATCTAACTAATATACCATCTCTTCTATCTATTAGTACATATATCATACCTTTTACATCCATATGATCTCAGCCATCAGCACAATACATGCATCTTGCAAAATCTTTAATGCATACAATCTTGGACACACTTAGCATAGTCACTATCTTGCATCATTTACAATAGCTTATCCGTATAATATCTTACCATGGCTTGGTGATTAGTGTATATATCCATATCGACAGTTATGTCTAGGACTAGGGGTAGAATCCTGACCTCTCTAGGGGCAACTCACCTTTTTAGGTTTAAATAGGAAAACAACCACACAAACAAAGACATATCTCACAAAACAAAGATCGTAAAACCCAATGATGAACAATCAAAACAAGATCTAAACACACCAAGGGATGTCCATAAAACCAAACAATGATCTATCTAGTAAGATGGTTTTTTTTTATTCTGACAAGTTGCATAGGTAAGCATTCATGTTCATCTATAGTAGTTTGATTTTTGTTATCAAATCTCCTAAGCAAATCAAGTAATTCTTGGAACTAGAGAAGCAAGGAATGATTTTGATATTTTCATTTGTCTAGTGTTTGTGAGTGAATCCTTAATACTATGAAAATTTGTCTCAAGAAATGATTGGTCACGCATCATTGAGAATATTTTGGATTTGCATAGCATGAAGGTTAACTCTTGCCTTTTTACACAAGCAACACTCTAGTCATCTTGGTTCAATTATACCTCAGCGATTGTGTCATCTTGCAATATCAAAATCCATGTAAGTTATACTTAGGTCATCATGGTTCAAATATAACATGTTGCTTGTAGTAATTTTCAATATTTTAAAAGCTCAATGATGATAGAAAGAGCACAGACAATTGACTAATAGAATGACAACGTGACACAATTAGACTTGTAGAGATCATTATCATTAGCACATTTAGTTGCATTCATTATTAATATTGCATTTAGTTGCATTCATCATCATTATTATTGCATATCAGTTACACATAATCATACATAAGCACATCTAAATCTACCTGCAACGTGATATCAACAAAATTTCAAGTTCTTTATCATCTAATCCAGAGTTTTGATCATAAACTCTTATCAATCAAATTCATAAGCTCTTATCAATCAGGAGGTTAATCACACCGATCCTATCAGTGACGTAGTCATGCGCTCATCAAGTTTGGAGTTTCTATCATAAACTCATAAAATCATTCTTCCCTTTAATATCTTCATCATTAATCCAATGATCATCTATCATTTTATCTTACACATGATGTATCCTTCCTGAAATCAGACACGATCATCTATCATTTTGTCTTATATGGGATGTATCCTTCCTGAAACCAGACACGGTCATCTATCTTTGTCTTACATAGGATGTATCTTTCTTGAAACCAGACACAATCATCTATCATGTCTTATACAAGATGTGTCCTTCCTGAAACCAGATGTTTTGATCATCTATCTTCATCTTATATAGGATATATCTTTCCTGAAACCAGACATTTTGATCATCTTTGTCTTATACGGGATGTGTCATTTCTAAAACCAGACATAATCCCAACCTCATCAATCCAATCAAAATAATCAATCTTATCAATCCAATCAAACCCGTGCATGTCATCAACTATCCACTCTTCTATCTTTCATATAACATTCTTCTTCTTTTGAGAGATCATTCATGCCTTTAATGCATGAACAATCTCTCGAGGGGGCATCCTACTTCCATCTCTCAACATACTAGGACAAATCCAATAAATCATCATCATCATATTGACATCAAAATCAATATCTCGGGCACCATATCAAAAATTTTGGCAATGACA
Organism: Cryptomeria japonica; assembly: GCF_030272615.1. Classification (NCBI taxonomy): domain Eukaryota; kingdom Viridiplantae; phylum Streptophyta; class Pinopsida; order Cupressales; family Cupressaceae; genus Cryptomeria; species Cryptomeria japonica. The sequence continues at coordinate 710,056,638 of NC_081408.1, read as the reverse complement.
TCAAAATAAAAAAAATTGGCAACATGTATCGAGCGATTTTTCTTTGAACTAACGTGTGCACACACATCACTTCAAAGATGGGCAACATGTAGATGTCTAAATGTGACCACCTAATTCAATAAATATTTAATGTTTATTTAATCCATTAAATCAATTCCTCTATTAATTTAACTTATATTTAATTAATTCCCCCCACATTCCTCTATTTGTTTAAATAAATTATTCAATTTATTTAATTTAATTCACCTAGCCACATTCTAGCCTTTAATTAAATAAGTCACCTTTATTTAATTAAATCCCCCTTTCCTATTTAATTAAATTCACATTTAATTGAAAACCCTATCCAATTTAAATAAATCAAATTTATTTTAATGTCTCTCTAAATGCAACCACCTTTTTGAAATAAATCATTTTATTTCAAAATTAAACCAAAAATATTTCTCCCACTTGCATTCTCCTACAAACCCACTTTCATATCTAATCCCCCTTCTAGATTCTTCTAAACCATCCTAATTAGCCTAATTACCTTTTAAACATTTGCACATTCCTTAAAAGAAGGCCACTTCTCAAAAACCCTCAAAGTCTTCATAAACCATTAAAGGCTTTGTGTCTCCAACAAGTTAACCTCAAAAGACATGGTGGTTACCCTTGGTTAGAGACTTTCTCTCTAACTTAACCCTTCTTTAACCCATGGGTCTCTTCAAGCATTAATTTCTTTGACCATGGTTATCCATTAACTCTTGCACAAGATTTTATCCTTTGGAAAAATGGATTACCCAATAAATCAACCCCAACCTTACCCCCTAGGGTAACCACCATGTCTTCTCAGGCATTTAATGCATCTTCTCTCTCCTCTCAAGTGTCACCATTTCATTGGTAAAAAATGTAAACATGGATTGAAGATCATTCATTCCTAGCCCCTGTTAAGATTACTTTATAAACCAAAAATTTGGCCGACCTCCCTCATTTGCACCTTGAGGAGCTTTGGGAGTTCAACCGGACTACCTAAGGAGCTTATTCCCAGCCCCCAGTTTTCTAGGTAGGTTCATTTTTTTTGCTTTTTTTTGTTTGTTTTGTATTTATAATTTAAAAAATTAATATATTTATTGTTATAATTTTTTTATTTTGTAGTTTATTGGTTTTTTGAAAAAATTTAGAATGAAAACATTAGAAAAGTGTTTAAAAAAAATATGCACATATACCTATTAAATTAAAAAGAAAAATCATTTTCTCATCACCCTTACATATAAACCATAAAAAATTATAATCAATACACTACATATAAAATTAAAAAACCTTGTACTCATAGAAAGACATAGACACATAAACCTACACCTACACCCACACCCACACCCAAACTCATGTGCACATACATACAAATATGCATACACATGCATACATAGATGTACATGTTTACGTATGTGTATGTGTGTGTATGTATGTGTGTATGTCCATGTGTATGTATATATGTACGTGTATATGTATGCATAAGTATATATGTATGTGTGCATATATGTGTCTATGTGCATGTATGTTTGTATGTGTACATGTATGTATGTATGCATGCATGTGTATGTGTATGTGTATGTGTATGTGTATGTGTATGTGTATGTGTATGTGTATGTGTATGTGTATGTGTGTCTGGGTGTATGTGTGTGTACACATGTATGTATGTATGTGTGTTTATGTGTGTATACACAAACACATACACACACATACATACATATATACATATAGACACATAAACATACATACCCACATACATACTGTAGACGTCTAAAAATGGTCAATGCTTGCGGAATCATACTTTAACATTGACGCATTGCCTTATTTTAGGGTTTTTGCGTCGCATTAACATTTCTCCTATGATTCGCACTTGGTCTTTATCATTTGCGAGCATTGGGTCATTCTTCTGCATTCTTCATTTGTCTCGCTTTTGAATTTGGTCTTGTCGATAACAATATTTGTCATGATTTTGGTCAATCTTATCTTGTCGCATCAATGTGTGTGCTCATTTGTCATCATTTTGGACATCGTCAATCCTAATCGATGATAGAATTAGGGTTTTGTCCTCTTATCAATCTTGTAATCTTGCGATCGATTTGTCATCGATCATGGTCATTTTCAATCTTGTCATTTTGCAATCTATTTTGTCATCGATCCTTGTCTTCTTGTCAATTTTGTCATTTTTGCGATCAATTTGTCATCAATCGTCGTCTTTCTCAATCGTGTCAATTTGGATCAATTAGTCATTGTTCCTTGTCAATTGGCGCATTTATCAAATTTGTTTGTCAGCATTGGTCCTTTGTTAGTCAGAATCATGATCAAATCGAATCGATATCAATGATCCTTTGTCAAGACCTAATTGTCATCCTTGCATTTTCTAATTCATCTTCTAGAGTTTCATGATTTATTCATTTAACCTTGTTTGTCATTTCTCCCTCTAGGTTAAATAATTTATTTATTTATCCTAAGTCTTCTTGTCACAATTAAATGTTTATTTAATTGGCTAACTAATTCTTCCCTCTTTGTGAATTAATTAATAAATGAAAAATTGTTAATTAATTCACTTAATTCCTAATTTCCTCATTTTCTAAATTTCTTAATTCCTAATTTCCTCATTTTTCTAATTTCCTAATTTTTAATTCATCTAATTTCAATTCTCTCCTATATTTCTCCTAATTTCATGGGAATGACATTTCAAGTTGTCATAATTTGTCATAATTGACAATCAATCAATTTTGACATAGAAATTTGTCATAATTTTGTCATAATTGACAATCAATCAATTTTGACATAGAAATTTTTCATAATTTTGTCATAATTGACAATTAATCAATTTTGCATAGAAAGTGCAAATTTGTCATAATTTGTCATGTTTGTCATTCTTGATTTGCAATCTCCATTTGAATCAAATCCATGCTAATTTTGTCTTTTCTCCAATTTGTCTATAAATTGGATGAATTTCTTCAATCAAGGTCCCCTGATCCCTGGTCAAATCAATCACGCTTCGAGTATTCTTGCGCTATCATCTTGTCTACTTGCTTTCACATCATGCTTATGCACTAGTAGGTGAGATCCACAAACAAAGCTATTTGAAGGAGAAAGGACAATGGAGCCACATGAAGGGGACATGCAAGTTTGCAATGGTTTGCGTTTGAATTGATGTCTTGTTTTCATGTCTTTATTGAGTGTAATTAGGATTGTTATCATTGCATTTTAGTTTTCGTGATTGAACTAGGCTAATATTGCTATTGCTTTGATGATTTCCAGATTCCTATCTACATTAATTGGTGAACCCAATGTGAACTAACCCCCTAATCATGCTTTTGAGTGCTTTTGAGTTGATTTGCAGGTGAAAAACCCAAGAAACAAGGTAATGCAGGGTTTTCTAAGAACTTTTGCGCCTGTGTGAGACAATCTGCGCCTGTGTCAAGCATTTTGCACCTGTGTCAAGGACTTTTGCGCCTGTGTCAAGGACTTCTGTGCCTGTGTTACTGAATTTTGTGCCTGTGTTACTGCATTCTGCGCTTGTGTGAGACATTCTGCACCTGTGTAGGGCCAGAAATAGAGGTAAAAAGTAGTGCTTTTTACTTACAAATTGTTTTGTTTTGCATTCTATTTCTGCTTTTTGGTTTTTTGGTACTGATTCTTTGTGCAGCACCTTGGCATTATGCATGGAAAAGACAAAGATGAAACTACTAACGAAGTTTATGTAGGTTCGCTAGTCAAAGATCAAGCAAATTAAACTTCTGACTTGGTGGTTTTGCAGGTTGCCTTGGACTCCAACTAAACTTTGTGTTTGTAATTCATATTTAGGCACCTAGTATGATTTCTAAATAGGATGGAATGAACGTGTGTTTTTTTTTATTGTTGAGTTTTACATTGGAGTAGGAGAGTATGCTCTCATCCTTCTTAGGGTGATCAGAAATCCAAATCTTCGATACCATTCTCTTGGTTTAGATTGTTTGTTACCTTTAGAGGGCCTGCCTTCCTAACCATTTGCTTTCTTTTGCAAGCAAGTGACAATTGTGAGAAGGGAATGACCCAAAGTGAGTACAGGTAGAATACCTTGTCATTCTAACTCACTATAAATAAATACCTAATGGGTGAAAGCTTTGAAGGAAGGGTTACGTGGGAATTGTAGTTACTTGGGAAGTGATGACCCTTGGACTCTTTCTCATATCAACATCTAAGTAGGGCCTTAAGGTCTAAATCATGCTTGCGTGACTACATTTGTTTGGTATCTTGGTGGGCTTAATGTCTCAATCACGCTTGAGTGACACCAAGGAGTAACGCTTAACAGAAATCCTTACTAAACACCTTGTATTTAGAGGCCAAAAATCCTTCTAGTTGCTTGAGAAGGATGAGTTCGGATACTTGGAAGAGATAATAAGTTTTCCATGGGGATATTTCCATGGGGACTGATGCTTGGCTGCCCTGAGAAGTGAGTGCCGTGGAGGGGAGCCCGTGGGGTCAAGCATCTATGTATTCTCCTTGAATCTCATAACGAGTCTACCTCTCAAGTACCTATTGTCCTTGCCTACCATAAGAAATGTGTGAATGAGGATGATTGTCTTGAGTTTAAGTTGAAATATCTTGTCTTCTTTGTTTGTCAAAAGTTGAGTTGTGTCTCATTTCAAAAACAAGACAAATTGATTCAAAACAAGGTTTTAAAAAGAGAACATTCATTCAACAAAGTTCAAAACACCTTCAAACATGGTTGTCAAACATTTTTCAAAATCTTGTTTCAATATTTATGTCACTTAGGTTTAGGTTCATCTTAGGTTTGTAGTTTGCAAAATTCATTGTCAATTACCAAGGTTAAGTTTCACCTAGGTCATACTCCTTTGCATATCAATAAGGGTCATCCATTTGCATATGTCCTCTTTCATTAGAGTAATACAATTTCATAATTCAAACTTAGGTTGACATTGTCATACATTTGCATTTGCATACCCTAGGTCTCTTCATCAAGTTTAGGTCATTATCATATCATATTAGGGTCATTTGCATAGTAATTGTCCCTTTGCATATAGTGTCAAAACTAGGTTTTGTCATACTTGAGTAATCCAAATCTTTGATAAACCCTAAGTCATTGTTAGGAAGTCTAGACCTTATCAAACCTTTTCTCTTTTTGTCATTATTGTCATTTGGTCAAACCTAGCTTAGTATCCAAGCATATAGGGGAGACATTGTCATTTTGTCCTTTTGTCACTTGGTCCTTTTGTCCTTTGAGGTCTAGACATTGTTTCAATTTCCTAAGGGTCTCTTTTTAGATTTGCATTCCAAAAAGTTTGTCAAAATCTTGAAAACACCAAAAACATAGATTGCATTCTTGCCATAGATTTGCATCTTCATTTATTTAGTTTGCATTTAGTTGCATATCATACATTATCCTTGAAAAATTCCAAAAATATTGCATTTTCATAGTGACATGCCTGTTGAAACAAGGTCAAAATCTAAGAAGATGGGCGAACCAACGTATCAACCCATTGACAACATATCAAATTCACAATTTCAAACTAGTCAAACAATACAAATTGAAGGTTTGTCAAACACATCATTACCACCATATGGAATGGTTCAACTTGGACCACCTCCATTATATGAACCAGTATTTGTTCCCATGAAACCAGGACATGGGAGTGTTCCACCAACACCAAGAGGAAACACACCTTTCGATTGGAATCAACCAAACCTGCAACATGAAATTCAAACATTACATGAGGAACAAACTCTTTCACAAGGATTTGGTTCAGATCAAGGCATTCAACAAGAAACAAATCAAAACATTTTACCAGGTTCTTCATCAAATTCTGATGCTTCTGATGATGTTGATATGTTCCTTCAAGATCCAAAGTTGACAAAAAAGATGGATAAATTCTTGAACAAGGTCTTTAAGATGTTCCCACAAAAATATATTGACATGATGATTAATGTGACCTCCTCAAGTGAGCAAATCAATGTGCAAAAACAATAGGGCGGTGAGCTATTAGTTTCTCTCCACATCCAAATGAAGAAAATGTGCAAGAAGAAACTCAACCTACCTTGATGAGTAAACGTGCTTCAAAGGCATTGACAGTGACTATTCCTCAAAAGTCACCATTTGAGACAATAAATAATCCATTATTTAACACAACACCTATAACACAAGATCAAATGAAGACCACACAAATATTGACAACTGTCCCTCAACAAGAAGTGGTTCCTCACATGCATAAAATTGGATCAAAATCTAAGATGCAAGAAAGCTTCACGACTGGAATGCCTAATATCACCAATGTCCAAAACAATTCCACAATGCAACAAAGTTCTTATGCCCCATTAAGTTCAATATATTTACCAAACACTCAAGTACCTATTATGTAGACTATTGTGACAGATCCTTCGATAATGGTGACACAAAGAGCTACAGATAGTGGTTTGCACCAACAACAAATGTTGCAACAATTGAGTAATACACAAAAGGTACAATCAAATGTGCAAACAAACAATGTACAACAACAACAATACCGTATTCGACAACAAGTTGCAGTGCCTTCTGCCCCATTACAAGTTAAGGCAAACTTGCAACCACCACAATGGATTGGACAAAAAACACAAGTTAATGCAAGTGCCATACCCCATCCTAAGGAGAAACAACAAAAACCACCCAAACAAAGATTTTTGCAAATGATGGGATTTACACAGCGACAACAATTGGCACAAAGTCAGCAAATTCCAATTCGTCAGCATCAACAACAACATGTGCCTCAATATGTGCCAAGACAAACAAGCTATCATACTTCACAACTGCAATTGACACCTGTGCAATATCAACAACACCCTCAATTGCAATATCAACCTAGACTACATATGATGATGCTACCACAAGAAGCACAACAACAAGGTCAATATCAAGGCATGGCACAACCACAACAACAAAAGGTGTACCAAGAACATTATATGCCAGAGACACCAAAGACGGCAATTTCAGAGCATCAACAACCGATCGGAAACATGATGTATCGACAAAGAGTACCCACCAGGATTAATGATGGACCTCCAAAATCTAATACAATTGCACAACAGCTTGAGAAGTTGCAACGACAAGTTGACACATTGGAAACTAAAGGAACAAAGAAGTTGTACACAGATCAAGATTTATGTCCTAATCCATTTGACAAGAGCTTATACATGCCTCCATTCCCTAAGCATTTTGAGGCACCTAATTTTGAGAAATATAAAGGAAATGGCAATCCAAAAGATCACATTTGAGCATTTTTCACGGCATGTACTAAAGTGAGTTATGAGGAAACATATTTAATGTGCTTATTTGCATGAAGTCTCACTGGACAAGCCATGGATTGGTATTCGCATCCGCCAGGAAATATAAAGACTTGGTCAGAATTGGCTCAAATGGAAAAGTCCCAGTACTATTGAGAAACTCATTAAGAAAGGGATGAACATTGAAACTGCCCTTGTAGCTAAAGGAATCATTAAGCTCAACAAAGATAGTGACAACACAAACAATTCTGGGGACCGAAATAGATTTTGGTACAAAAACAAGAATGTCACTAATGATGGAGTTGTTGATGCAAGAGTGGTGAATGCAAATCAACCCCCATTCACAATAAAAAAAATTGAGTGCTCCTAATATGTCAACTATGGAACAAAATCAAACACCAGCGAGCAATGTTACTCAACAGCCGCAATACCAACAGCATCCTCAACAATATAATCAACAACAAGGTCAGAAACAAAACTAGCAATGAAGACCTTTCTGATCAAGGGATGGGCCTCCTTGACAATTTACGCCATTGGGAGAGCCTATTGAGTCAGTAATGAAACAATTAATACAAGCCAAATTTATCAAGTTACCAGATATCGAGGCAGAACCAGTGGTAAAGCCGCATTGGTGGAATGATAATGCATATTGTGAGTACCATCGGTCAAAAGGACATAAAACCGCATCATGTTTTCAATTGAAACATATGATTCAAGACTTGTTAGAGCAAGGAGTAATTGAGGTAGATCCGTCCAACGCGACCTCTAACACTGATCATACAATTTTCAAAACTCCTTTGCTTGATCATGACAAGGGTAAAGCATCTTCTTCAAACTCTACCCAAATAGAAACTTATGCAAATACTAGTTATAATAATGTCATCAATTGTTTTCGTGCATCAAATGAGTATGTTTCCACCCTAAGAATAAAGGGACAAGATCCTTCTTGTGCAGTCACCACTCGTCGATCCAAAATAGTCCTGAAAGGAGCTCCTGCAGTTCCTCCCAAATCAACTCCTGTGAGTCAGTATAATCTCCTAGATCATCTAGGAAAGACACCTGCACAAATATCAATCCTTGAGTTGTTGAAAATGTCCCCCATGCATCACGCAGTCCTGGATAAAGCTTTAATTGAGTCCACTATCCCGACAGACATTGATGTTGACCAGTTTCAAGCCCGAATTGGACATCTAGTTGTTTCCCAAAATGTTGCATTTTCTGATAATGATATCTCACCTGATAAGCTCCCTCATAATGATCCTTTACATCTTGAAGTCTTTGTCCATAATTGCAAAATCCGACGAGTCTTGATAGATGGTGGAGCAAGTCTTAATATTTGTACCTTGAGAGTGGTCATTGGCCTTGGTTATATAGAAAATGACATTGATGCTTCTAGAAGAATAACAATCAAAGCATATGATGATGCTGAGCACCCATCTAAAGGGATAATTACATTGCCTATCAGAGTCAGTCCAGTGACAGAAAACACTTTCTTGCAGGTCTTAGACCTCGATCTGCCTTATAATATGATTCTTGGTCGTCCATGGATCCACGCAATGAAAGCAGTTCCATCCACCTATCATCAATGTTTAAAATATCCTTACAATGGAACTGAGATAACAATTCCAGAAGATCCTAATCCATTTCAATTTTGTGCTACTCTAAAGGATTCCCCTTAGCAGCAAGTCCCAGTCAATAGAGAGGCCCACTCACATAGTTATGTGGATCCTAAAGAATTGTTAGATGCTGTCAAAGGAAAATTGAAGATACAAGACCAAGGATGCAGAGAATATTCAATGGATCAAACATTCCTCATCGGGAATTTACCAATATCTCCAAAATCATATGGCAAACCACATTTGTTGCAAAAGGAACCCAAGGTAGTTATTCAATATTAGCCTCCCACTACATTTACAAGATGGGGTGAACTTCACAAAGAAACTTTAGATGATGATGTCATAGATTGGCTTTATAAAGATCCAACTGAGACCCCACCTATCAAGTTTTCGGTGGAATGGTATGGCAAAGGATTTACTATGCTGCAGAAGAAAGGATATGATGGCTGCAGTGGCTTAGGCCCGAACAAGAATGGAAGGCTAGAAGCTATTATACCTGAGATGCGACCTCCAACTCTAGGGTTAGGTTTTGTACCATTGTGAATTGGATCTTCATCTACCAAAGTGACCATGTGTGGAAAGGGGTGTGACTCTGATGATAAAATAACACCTGAGGATACCCGACCTGAAACTGATTCCAATGAATGGGAGTGGAGTTCTTTTTCTTCTAGCTCCTATGCCCTTGACAATGTTTTCCTTGACCTTGATGATTTGCCTATGGAAGACAAACATGAAATAACTTCTCTTCCCAAAACATGTCCTAATGCTTGGATAGAGTCATTCTGGGACCCAAGCTTCGAATCAGATACAAGAAGTTCAGACAGTGATACCATGGATGTTTACATCTTTACCGTCTTAGTCCTCTCTCTCCTTAAAACTGATGATGACATGCCCCTCATTTATCCCCAGCTTATCCAACATGACCAACAAGAACCACTCACATTGGATTGCTTTCAAAATGACGAAGCAATTGCAGAATTCCTGGGACTACGGGAAGGCATACCACATGGTGATCATAAGGCAGGATTTGCTATTGATCTAGATTCCACAACATATTTTGGGGAGTCAACTCCATCTTCCAGTCATCAAAATGAAAAAAAGAAAAGAAAAAGTAAAAAATCAAAAGAATAGGTCTTTGAGTGAAAACCGTAAGGCACTCTCTGATCATGAAAAAGTAAAAATAAAAGACGTACCTGTGGCTGAAAACCTCTCTGAGGTGCCCAAAGGCGGAAGATTGGACATACCCCTATCAAGTCAGGATAAATCAACATTGCTTGTGGAAATGACCGAAGAAATCAATTTGGGTACAACTAACAACCCTAAGGTCATTCATTTTGCTGCTTCTCTATCAAAACAGGAAAAGATAGATTTTGTCAATTTCTTTCTTGAGAAGAAGATCAGTTTTGCATGGTACTACGTAGATATGCCTGGCCTTGACCCAAAATTAGTCCTTCATCACTTGCCATTAAAAGCAAATGCCAAGCCTATCAAACAGAAACTTAGAAAGATGCATCCCCAGGTGGCTCTCTTGGTCAAGGTAGAACTGAAAAAATTACTAGATGTGGGCTTTATCAGACCCACTGATTATGCAGACTGGATTTCAAATTTGGTACCAGTTAGCAAAGTAACTGGGGGCATCAGAATCTGTATAGATTTTAGGGATCTCAATAAAGCATGCCCTAAAGATGACTTTCCACTGCCAAATATAGACATCATAGTTGACATGAATGCTAGATATGAGATGCTCTCATTGATGGATGGTCTCTCTGGCTATAACCAAATTCGCATTGCTCCTGAAGATCAACATAAGACTGCATTCACATGTGCTTGGGGTACCTACTGTTGGAATGTGATGCCCTTTGGTCTTAAAAATTCCGACACAACATATCAAAGAGCGATGACGACAATTTTCCATGATTTCATGCATACTTTGATGGAGGACTATGTTGATGACTTATTATGAAAATCCATCACAAGAGATAGTCATCTAGCCATCCTGGGCCCAATCTTTGATCGAATGGAGGCCTATAAGCTCAGACTCAATCCAAAGAAGTGTGCCTTTGGTGTCACAGCTGGCAAATTACTAGGGTACATTGTTTCTCACCGAGGCATCGAAGTCGACCCGGCCAAGGTTAAAGCAATAATGGATATGCCTCCTCCTTCCAATCTCCGTCAACTAAGAAGTCTGCAAGGAAAGCTATAGTCAATCCACCATTTTATAGCTCAATTGGCAGACAAATGTCATCCATTCCAGCATTTATTGCATAAAGGAGTCGCTTTTAAATGGACTGAGCAATGTCAATTGACATTTCAAACTCTTAAGGACTATTTGCTCTCGCCACCTATTCTAATGCCTCCTATAGAAGGAAAGCCATTTATATTGTATATTTCTGCAACTGAAATAGCACTAGGAGTTCTCTTGGCCCAACAGGATGAGAACGGAAAAGAGCGAGCTATTTATTATATCAGTCGGACACTAGTAGGCTATGAGCTGAATTATTCAACTATTGAACGGGCATGCTTAGCAGTGGTCTTTGCAACACAGAAACTCTGACACTATATGTTAAATCACCAAACATTGCTGGTTGCAAAAATTGATCCCTTGAAATACTTGCTTAGCAGAGCAACTTTGACGGGTCGCCTAGCAAAGTGGGTTATGATCCTCACTGAATTTGATATTGAGTACATGGAGTGAAAGGCAATAAAAGGACAAGTCATAGCAAATCAACTTGCAGAGGCTCCTATTTATGATGATCATCCCATGTTGACCGATTTTCTGGATGAATCAGTCTTTGCTCTTACATCTTCTAATGAATGGAAGTTATACTTTGATGGGTCCCATACCAAGTTTGGATCCGGAGCAGGCATATTGTTTGTCACCCCTCAAGGTGATGCTATCCCTAAGTCCTACAGAATAACTTTTCATTGTACCAATAACATTGTAGAGTACGAAGCTTTGGTCACAGGACTCCGAGTAGCGGTCCACTAGAACATCACACATTTACAAGTCTATGGAGATTCTCAGTTAGTCATCCGACAAGTGAATGATGACTATGAAACAAAAGATGAAAAGCTTATTCCCTACAAGCATATGGTAGATTTCTTCAAGACAAAATTCACAGCTATCCATTTTAGTCAAGTTCCAAGAATGCAAAACAAGTCGGCAGATGCGATGGCCACGATTGCTTCCATGTTAAATATGCCCCACAATATGGACAAATGTGAATTTTTGGTCGAACAGTTGCTTGTCCCTTCTTTTGACATTCCAACAGCAGATGTGATGTGCGTTCTTGTTGGTCCTAACTCCCCATGGTACAATGATGTATATCAATATTTGAATTCCCAAACATTACCACCTAACCTTTCCGCTAACCAACGCCAAGCCTTCATCCGACAAACGGCCAAATATGTCATCATGGCCGACACCCTTTACCGTCCTTCCTTTGACCATACCCTCCTCAAGTGTTTGGATTCTGATGAAGCACAAATGGCTTTACACGAGGTTCATGATGGTATATGTGGGGGCCATTTCAATGGTCTAAGCTTAGCCAAAAGGTTGATTCGTGCTGGGTATTATTGGCCCACTCTAAAAAGAGATGTTCACAATTTTGTTAAGAAGTGCTACAAATGCCAGATACATGGAAATTACATTCATGCACCAGCCCAAGAGCTTCATTCTGTCATATCTTTGTGGCCTTTTTCTCAATGGGGATTGGATCTTATTGGCAAGATTCACCTGACATCTGCAAATGGACACAAGTTTATCATTACAGCCACAAAGTATTTTACAAAATGGATCGAAGCTATCCCCATGACCTACATCACTAGTGTGCAAATTTCAAAATTCCTATTGAATTATATCATATGCCGATATGGGGTTCTCCTTGCCATAGTCATAGATAATGGTCCTCCCTTCAAGAATAAAGATGTCAAGGAACTCTGTGAAAAGTTTCATATCCAACACCATTTCTCTAGTCCATACTATCCACAAGGTAATGGTCAAGCCGAAGCATCAAATAAAACCATTATCAAGATCCTAAAAAGGTTGTCAATGATGCTGGTTGAGATTGGCATGTACAGTTGAATCTAGCACTATGGGCTTATCGCACTTCTATCCGCACACCTACTAGCGCAACACCTTATTCCTTGGTGTATGGTGTGGAAGCCATTTTACCCTTGGAAGTGGAGATTCCTTCTTTGCGTGTTTCCTTGCAACATCTGATTGATGATGAGACGCACAGAGTCTCTTGGTTGCATCAGCTTGAGATGTTAGATGAGAAACGTCAGACAGCCCTGACACATTTGCAAGCATATCAAAACCGTCTCTGTTGCTCTTATAATAAGAAGGTCAAAGGGCGACACTTCGAAGTGGGAGATCTGGTTTTAAAGGCAAACCCCAAGAATGCACAATCTACTGACATCATCAAAGGCAAGTTTGAACCTAATTGGGTTGGGCCTTTCATAGTGACTGCAGCATATGGCTCGGGGGCATATCAGCTTGCCACCCCAGAAGGTGAACCTTTGTCCGATCCTGTAAACAGCATGCACCTTCACAAGTACTGGGCATAATTTTCTATCAGCACTTCTTCAAGTATGATCTTGAAAAAATACAAAAAAATCAAAAAAGCAAAAAAAATACAAAAAAAGCAAAAAAGCAAAAAAAAAAAAATAAAAAATAATCAAAAAAGCAAAAAAATACAAAAAAATGGTGAAAAACAAAGGAAAAGAACAAAAAAAGTAAAGAAAAATGATTCGTCCTCTAGTGAAAACCTGGCAAATAGGCGCTTTGGGCAAGTACCTTGGTGAAAACTTGGCAAATAGGCGCCATGTGTAAAACACGATCATTGCTCTGTCATCTATCATGACCCCTAGCTATGCTTTCTCTCTGAAGATTTATCGTGTCTATCCTTGTCTTGACCCAATGTCCTGTTTCAGGCTTGTGATTGGTCAACATCATTGTCTTGCATACTCTATTTCTTGTGCATATATTTCGGTCCTGGTTTCTATATATGTCTTTCAGATGTGCATTGGGTGCGTTCCCCTTGTCAGGATCAATCACTGGAACTTTTAAATTGAAAAATGTCCTGAAATAATCCAAAAAAATTGAAAAATGTCCTGAAATAATCCAAAAAAATTGAAAAATGTCCTGAAATAATCCAAAAAAATTGAAAAAAGTCCTGAAATAATCCAAAAAAAATTGAAAAATGTCTTGAAATAATCCAAAAAAATTGAATAATGTCCTGAAAAAAATCCCTAAAAATCATATAATGTCATGAAAAAATCCCTAAAAAGTCAAATAAAGTCCTGAAAAAAATGAACACAAAAAAAATAAAATTGTAAAATCTCGAAAAGCAAAACCAAAAATATATCCTCTGTGCATAGACAGATCGCTGAGCATGCATCCAACGACACGCAATCAAACATTGTGCTTTAATGAAATCATGCATAAAACGGATGACCTTTTTTTTCAATGAAACCAGACATTCAAACTGATCGCAATTATCATATGAATCAATCAACATTAATATCATTCATCCTTGGCACATTATCATGGGTCTTATATAGGGTATGGTATACTTGAAACCAAACTATGTCCTGTCTTAGACGAGGTACCGCATTTCCTAAAACTAGACAGCATGATCATCCTATCAACACTTTCAACTTTTGACAATGAAGATCAAGATGTTTGTTTGACTTATTGGAATTAGTGAGTCTTATCTCTTTATTGATTTATCTTTGGCTTCGATCATGTTCCTATGTTGCTCGATGATGTCACTGAGTGATTTAGAGTGACCGGGATGGTTCATGGTCCCTTTCTTTTTTGTTGTGATTGCTGTTTGTCTGCGATGTGTCTGTCTTTTGCAAAAAAGGGTTGCATTTCAGCTCTGGCCTTCAATGCCATGATGCTACGCATCCATTTTGCTACATTAAATAAAGGTTCTCACCTACAAAGTGCATTACTAAAAGCAAATTTTTCTTTGCCTCTAATTGTCCTTTGTCTCATTTCTTCTTACTAACATTTCTTCCGTCAGTTTGGGTATTCAGTTCGGTCTAGTGCTCCGATCTCCAAAACATGTAAGCCGCATCCTGCATTCATCGGTTAGTATGTTTGCATCACATCAAGCATTTTTATCCATTTCATATCATAAATGCATAAAAAACACATAAAAAAATATATCCATACATGTTCCACAATGGTACATCAACGGTGCATAATAACATAAGTCATAACACATTGTATCCCATCATATCGATGCATATCATATCATATATCAAAATAATATCGGAGTACAAAAATTGGACTGTCTGTCCTAAGTATGGCCTGCAAGCTGACTACAAAATATCACACTACATAATGTCAATTGTCTGTCATAAGGAGCACATGCCTCTGTCACTGGGTGCTCCCTTTGTCCTCCTCATCCCTGCCATGTCTCACAGATGATGTCCCTCCTATCCCTGGTCCTAGCTGTGGTGGTCTCATAGGTCCACTCACCCCCATGCTGCTCACTGACCTTCGAGAGCGTGGCCTACTCTCTATCCTCGATCGTGCCCGGTATGATGATGCTCTCTACTCTGGTGGAACTGCACTCTCATATAGTGTCCTCCAATGGCGTATCTCCTCTCCGGTCTCTACCAACATCTGTGCCATCTCTCGTGCACTGGCATCCCTAATTGACCCAATATACTCAGTGACTCTCTGTTCTTCTCGCTGTGCCTGAGCTATTGTTGTATCTCAAGCCGCTATAAGTCTAGCTATCTCTGCTCTAAACTGATCATGCTCTGTCCTCAAGATGGCATTTTGTCTCTCTAATGTTGCAATATGATTGTGCTGACTTGCTATGGTAGCCCTGCACATCTCCATCTCCTCTATCCTAGCTGTCTTCGACTCTATGGGTATTTCCTATAATGATTCCTAATTAGCTGAATCTAGCTCATAGTCATCATCCTCATCATCTCCATCCTCATCACCACCCTCATCCTCTTCGTCCTCATCTCTATCCTCATCATCTTTGTCCTCATCCTCTCCTGTGAGTGGGAAGTCCTCTTGTCTTCTCAGTACCGGAATATCAGGATCTATCAATGGCACTGGCTGTCATCATGCAAACCATCGCTCATACTCCTTTGTCATCCCAACATCCACCACATCTGATCTCCAATCCCATTGTCTCTATTGTAGCTATGTGAAATCAACATAGGCTATGTGTGGCTGAATCATACTCCCCCACTGACTCATCTCTCTGTGAGATCGGGCAAAGTGTGCAGTCCTTCTAGGTACATCCTGCCTCTCTCCAAATTGTCGTCTGACTCTCTCTGGCAGGTACATCTCAATCACTCTCTGGTGATTCATTGGTCACCCAATCTGGTATCTTTGTTGTCTGCAATATGATAGTTCAGCACTATCATCTAGCCATCTAGGGCAATCAAGATATGGCCTCCATGTGAACTCTCTCAATCTGTCTAGCTCATGTCGCCAATACAATATGTATCCGAAAGGACCTTGTCTCATTGCTCCTCCATTGCAATACACATATGGTTGGTGTGGTAATACCTGTCTCTCTACAATTGGTCGACATATGGCTATGTGCTCAAATACCCATACCTATAACAGTGTGACTCCATAGCTCAAAGTCTGCACTCCCTGATATGCTATCTGATGCAGTTGAAAATATAGCATAGCAAGAACACATGGTCACCATGCGTACACCGTCCCCTTTGTCGCCATCCACTCTAGCACTCTTCCCCATCCAATAGGGAATCCATGTCCTTGTCTGTCCCCTGCTAGTAGGCATGCTATAACCACGACTATCACCAAATATCACTGATCATACTCTGATGCCATGGTCTCCCAGCCAATCTCCCTCTCTGTGATATCCAGATCATCTGCGTCGCACTCAAATAATCTACACAAAGCATCTCTCCCTATCACTAGGTCATACTCTATCATCTCTCCATGAATCAGAATGCGGAGGATACATCATACATCCTCTAGTGTCACAGTCGCCTCTCCAGTTGCCAGATGGAATGAGGAGGTCTCTGAATGCCATCGCTCTGCCAATGCGGTAAGAAGTCCTGTGTTTGCCTTAATATTGGGCTTGAATGTGATATAGTATATCCCAAGTCCTGCTAACGTATCTGTATCCATGCTTCTGAGTCTATGTCGTAACATGAAGTAGTCAGGTTGGTTCTCCCGCGTGATCAATGGATACTGTCGACTCTGCATCATAATTGGGGCACATTTTGTCAGTTTTAGGGTTTTCTCCTATGGGCTGCATTTCCTTGTTTCATGTCCAAATCAGGGTGTTCTAATCTATTTTGACCTATCCTACCCTTATCCCCCCTTTTCGGATCATTCGCATGCTATTTTTGGCCAAATTAGGGTTCCCAATGCACACCTGCGCCTGTGTGATAAGTCTTGTGCCTGTGTAGCGCAACCTGCACCTCTATACCCTACACAAGCACAGGATACCCTACAGAAGTGCAGGATGCACTAACACAGGCGCAAAAGTCAGTTTTTGCATTCCCTGTGGGCCCCGCAATGTCCCACAAGCGATCAAAATTCATAAAATTGACAATATGGGTTTTTGAGATACATACCGCTACTCCCGCATCATCCGATCGTCTGTAGGTGCGTACACATCCTCTGAGGTGATCTGCCATTGGAATGTTCGCCATCTCTCTGCAAGTGTCCTTTTCCAGAGCAACAAATCCTCCTCTTTGGCTAGTGCAAATGAGCAATTTTCACTCTCTTTGTCTCATTTATAGATCTTTCTCAGTGCATAGATGGACGTGCACTCTCTCCATCTCATGTTGGTCATGGTCTTTTGTGCTTTCAATTGCTTGTCCTTCATGCATCCGATCTCTGATTTTCAGTATGTTTGCTCCTATCATTTTCTATCATTCTTATCGATCAATTGGCCTCTTTTCTGGACATTTTCGACCAATTCCTCGAGGGGGCATCCATATGTCATTGTCATTGTCTAGGGCATTTTCATTATTGTTCTTTGAAACAATGCTTGAAATTGCATTGTCTCAAAGAGGGGAAAAATGTAGACATCTAAAAATGGTCAATGCTTGCGGAATCATACTTTAACATTGACGCATTGCCTTATTTTAGGGTTTTTGCGTCACATTAACATTTCTCCTGTGATTTGCACTTGGTCTTTATCATTTGCGAGCATTGGGTCCTTCTTCCACATTCTTCATTTGTCTTGTTTTCGAATTTGGTCTTGTCGATAACAATATTTGTCATGATTTTGGTTGATCTTATCTTGTCGCATCAATGTGCGTGCTCATTTGTCATCATTTTGGACATCGTCAATCCTAATCGATGATAGAATTAGGGTTTTGTCCTCTTATCAATCTTGTCATCTTGCGATCGATTTGTCATCAATCGTGGTCATTTTCAATCTTGTCATTTTGCAATCTATTTTGTCATCGATCCTTGTCTTCTTGTCAATTTTGTCATTTTTGCGATCAATTTGTCATCGATCGTCGTCTTTCTCAATCGTGTCAATTTGGATCAATTAGTCATTGTTCCTCATCAATTGGTGCATTTATCAAATTTGTTTGTTAGCATTGGTCCTTTGTCAGTTAGAATCATGATCAATTCAAATCGATATCAATGATCCTTTGTCAAGACCTAATTGTCATCCTTGCATTTTCTAATTCATCTTCTAGGGTTTCATGATTTATTCATTTAACCTTGTTTGTCATTTCTCCCTCTAGGTTAAATAATTTATTTATTTATCCTAAGTCCTCTTGTCACAATTAAATGTTTATTTAATTGGCTAACTAATTCTTCCCTCTTTGCGAATTAATTAATAAATGAAAAATTGTTAATTAATTCACTTAATTCCTAATTTCCTCATTTTCTAAATTTCTTAATTCCTAATTTCCTCATTTTTCTAATTTCCTAATTTTTAATTCATCTAATTTCAATTCTCTCCTATATTTCTCCTAATTTCATGGGAATGACATTTCAAGTTGTCATAATTTGTCTTAATTGACAATCAATCAATTTTGACATAGAAATTTGTCATAATTTTGTCATAATTGACAATCAATCAATTTTGACATAGAAATTTGTCATAATTTTGTCATAATTGACAATCAATCAATTTTGACATAGAAAGTTGTCATAATTTTGTCATAATTGACAATCAATCAATTTTCCATAGAAAGTGCAAATTTATCATAATTTGTCATGTTTGTCATTATTGATTTGCAATTTCCATTTGAATCAAATTCATGCTAATTTTGTCTTTTCTCCAATTTGTCTATAAATTGGATGAATTTCTTCAATCAAGGTCCCCTGATCCCTGGTCAAATCAATCATGCTTCGAGTATTCTTGTGCTATCGTCTTGTCTACTTGCTTTCACATCATGCTTATGCACTAGTAGGTGAGATCCACAAACAAAGCTATTTGAAGAAGAAAGAAAGACAATGGAGCAACATGAAGGAGACATTCAAGTTTGCAATGGTTTGCATTTGAATTGATGTCTTGTTTTCATGTCTTTATTGAGTGTAATTAGGATTGTTATCATTGCATTTTAGTTTTCGTGATTGAACTAGGCTAATATTGCTATTGCTTTGATGATTTCCAGATTCCTATCTACACATACATACACATACGGTCCACATATATACATACATACACCGACATGCATATATATAGATATACATGTACACACATACATACAAATACATGTTCATACATGTGTATACACACATGCATACATACACATGTGCATGCCTACACAAACACACACACACACATGCATGCAATACACATACATGCACATACACACACATACACGTGCATGTATGGGTGCATGTATGTGTGTACATTTATTCTTGTATGCATGCATGTATGTGTGTATAGTATGTATGTATGCATGCATGTGTATGTGTATGTGTATGTGTATGTGTATGTGTATGTGTATGTGTATGTGTATGTGTATGTGTATGTGTGTGTATGTATGTGTGTTTAGATGTGCATGTGTGGTGCAGGATCACCTCAACAACAAGCTATTCATGACCCTAAGGATTAATACTAGGATCATTAGGGTGTCTTAGTGTGTCTTGTGTTTCATGTATGCAATAAACCCCACCATGTAAGCCCATGTCACTAATTAGGCAATTTGAGAAGCCAATTGGGACAATGTGGTAAAAAGGGGTAATAGATGGTCGAGATTTGTGTTTGATAGGTTTTAGACATGTTTTATGTGTGTTTGGTTGGTCCATGTATGTGGATCCCAACATTAGAGAGTATGACAACATTTTGTGCAAAATTGCAAAAATGCAACTTTTGTAAAATGCAACTTTTGAGTGCAAAAGTGTAACTTTTTGTAAATCGGTCGAGGCAAGCCTTTCAATGGATCCAACCTACTCCAAATTCAGTGGGAAACCATTGGAGAGACGTATAAGCCTTGTGGTCTTGATTCCCAAGGTTGATGTTGTTGGAGTTGGAGTTCTGAGAAGCAATAATACACAAAATACTATAGTTTTCTAGAAATCCTGAGTTTGCAAGAGTTGCACGTGCCTGCATGGATTGATCTGAATCCCACCATCCATGGATTAGATATAAAGATGAAATAGATTTCTTTTGGTGGAGGTCCGAGGTCTTAATTGTTTCGGAGTAGAGAGAATCCTCCATTTTTCTGACTGTAACCCGGAAATTGAGGGTTTGGAAAGGGTTTTGAACAAAAATGGCCTTATCTTGCACTCCATCCATTAGAAGACTCTTCCTTTGGAGGGATTTAGGATAAGCCAATTTACTTTAGTGTTTTCATGGTTTTCTGCAGGGGAAACTTTTTTGTGTGGAGAAACGAACAAGATTAGGTAGGCATCTCTATGTGACTGCCTAGGACACAATTTAGGACAGTCATCATAAGTTGTCATAGCGGTGGATTCCAAGTGTGCAACCTTGGAATTAGAGGTTTATCACTATCCCCCACATTCCCATAATTTTTTCTTTCATTTGGTGTACTGGTAAAGGTAGTTGCTTTAGAAAATAGGGCTAATTGCTCCTATTAGGTCTCTTAGCCTCTGAAGGGAACAGACCTTGTATTTGCAAATCTGGACAAACCATTTTGGGGATCAGTACTTCCAAAAGGGTGTTTGAAATGGTATTTTTTTGTATGGGTGTGTGGAAAATTTTTGGGTTAAGGTCCATTCTGTTGCTAAATAGGGCTACAAGCCTAGGGGGGTAGATTTCTAAAGAAGGTACCAGGAATAGGTGCCCAAAACCAAAACCAGTGTTTGGAATAGTTCTTAGATGTCAAGTATTGACCAAATTCAAAATCCCAAGGAGTAGGGGTCACCAGTAAAGCATGTTTGAGGAGTTGAATCCTTTTAATCATCTTGAGTAGGCCTAAGCTTAGTGAATGTGTTTTTAGTTTCATCCAAGGTGTAGAGTCCTTCCTTGTAGGACCCTTGTAGTCATTTGAGGGGTCACTAGCCTAACCTTGTTTGGAATTGTCCTTAGGAGTTTAGGTAGTCCTCTACATCAAGTGGTATCAGAGAAAAGGAGTGTCCTTTGGAAGAGAAGGAGAAGACAAGATGTTGGAATAAGAATGGTCCCATGAGGCACCTTCAAGAATGACCAATGCAGAGTTGAATGTACTAGTGAAGAAGCAAATGGCAGAGAGAAGAGAAGTCAGGGCTAAGAATCAAACCTTGAGAAATGAGATGGACCAGTTGAAGGACAAAGTGGAGAGGGGAGAGAGAGACTATGGAGAAGAAGGGGATGAAGAGGAGATCCCTATGTAGGAAGAGCTAGAGGTACCTATGGACTAGAGACCCCTGATGAGTTTCCTCAAGTCCATGGAAAGAAGAAAAATGGATGTAAAGAGGGATCTGCCAGTATTTGTAGGCAAGATGGAGCCTGATACAGTGATGGAGTGGATAGACTCCTTGGATAATTTCTTTGAGAGTGAAGACATACCAGACCACCAGAGGGTGAAGATGGCCCAATCCAAAATGACAGGGGTTGCACTAACTTGGTGGAAGTTCATCCAAGATGAGAGGGTGAAAGAGGGAAAGAGAAGAGTAGCTACATGGAAGAAGATGATGTCTTTGGTGAAAGAAGCCTATGTCCCAATGGACTACAATATCCAATTGCATAGGAGGAGACAGAATATGGGCACGAGTTCCTATACTGAGGAGTTCATGAAGTTGTGTGTGAGGACCAAGGTGGAAGAGAGTGAAGATGAGAAGGTGGCAAGGTATCTCAATGGGTTGAGATTTACAATCCAAGAAGACTTGAATATCCACACACCGGAGACAGCCCAAAAGTGCTTTCAATTGGCACTCAAGGTGGAAGAGAAGTTGAAGAGAAGGAAGGATCAAAATGGTAGAGGTAAAGGGAGACAACAAAGAGGAGGAAGAGGCCCTTTTAGAGGTAGAGGAAATGGTTTTGGCTACCAGGAAGACTCTAAGCAAGAAGGAAATAGAGGAGAGAACAATTACAACCAAGGAGGGGGATACAATCCAAGAGGGAGCTTTAGGGGTAGAAGAACACCCTCTAGAGGAAGATCCCAAGGCAGAGGACCTCCTAGATGTTAAAACTGCAACCAAGAAGGGAACATGGCCAATAGATGTCCAGAGAAGGCTTCTAGATCCATGGGAGAAAGGACAAGCAATTTGGTGCAGGAATCTAATTGTCAAAGTGTGGCAAGTGCAAACACTTATCAAAGTGTTAATGCTCCTGATAGCTATGGCTATCCTGAAAGAGGAGAGGCTTTGATGATGAGGAGATAAATAACCACCATGAAGGTACCTGATAAGGAGCCTACACAAAGGAAATATCTTTTCAAAACCACTTGCAAGGCAAGAGGAAAGGTATGCAAGGTTCTGATAGACTCTGGATCCACTGAAAATTTTGTATCACTTGAAATGGTAGAAAAGATTAAACTTAGGAAGTTGCCTCACCCTTACCCCTATAAAGTCTCATGGCTCACCCAAGGTCAACAAGAAGTGGTGGAAGACCAGGCTTGGGTGGAGTTCAGATTGGATCTTACAAGGATAGATTGCTATTTGACATAGAAAAAATGGATGCATGTCATCTCTTGTTTGGGAGACCATGGTAGTATGACTTGAAAGCTCATCATGATGGGTTGAGAAACACCTACTCAATCACTAAAGATGGGAAGGTGATAGAACTCTTACCTCTGATAGAGGAAGAGATGGAATCAAAATGGAAGGATACAAGAGTGCTGATAGTAGAAGGTAAGCACTTCATGAAGGAGATTGTAGACAAAGGTGTAGTTTTCTATGCCCTCATGCCTAGTCCCAAGGTGACAAGGAAAGAGCAGTTTGGAGAAGAGAAAGAAGGAGGACCAAAGCACATAGACCTGGCAATCAGATAGTTGCTTGATAAGTATCAAGGCATTATCTTAGATGGAATGCCAAGGTCCCTACCACTGGTAAGGGACATCAGTCATTGCATATATCTAATCCCCGGATCTACTCTCCCAAATAAAGAAGCCTACAAGCTCACCCTAGACCAAAATGCAAAAATGGCAAGGTAGATTGAAGAGTTGCTTGAATCAGTGCTGATTGGCAAAAGTCTAAGCCCATGTGCAATACTGGTAGTACTTGCACCCAAGAAAGAAGGCACTTGGAGGCTTTGTACAGATGCAAGAGCCATCAACAAGATAACCATAAGGTATAGGTTCCCAATCCCTAGAATAGAGGATTTACTTGATTTCTTAGGGAGTGCTAAGTATTTTACTAAAATGGATCTAAAAAGTGGATACCATTAGATTAGAATAAGGCCAGGGGATGAACGGAAGACAACTTTTAAAAATAATGAAGGGTTGTATGAATGGAAAGTCATGCCATTTGGGTTGTCCAGTGCCCCTAGTACCTTTATAAGGTTAATGAATGAAGTTTTGGTGGAATTCATAGGAAAATTTGTCATAGTATATCTAGATGATATCTTGATCTTCAGTCACACAAGGGAAGAGCACCTCAAACACATAGATATGGTTCTCAAGAGGTTACATGAAGAGCAACTAATGATTAATTTGGATGAGTGTTTGTTCATGCAGGAGGAAATCATCTACTTGGATTTTGTAATATCACAAGATGAGTTGAAAATGGACCAAGAGAAGGTAAGTGCTATACTATCTTGGCCTACACCTATAACTATGAATGATGTCCAAAGTTTCCATGGGTTAGCAACTTTTTATAGGAAGTTCATAAGAGGATTTAGTCATGTTTGTGCACCCATGCTTGACACCATAAAGGGAGGACAAAAGTGCAGGTTCAGTTGGACCAAAGAGGTAGATGATTCATTTGAGACATTGAAGAAGAAGGTTGCAGAACAACCATTCCTTGCCTTACCAGACTTCAATAAGATATTTCAAGTGGAATGTGATGCAAACCACATGGATATTGGAATAGTTCTCAATCAAGAAGGAAGGCCTATTGCTTTTTTCAGTGAAAAGCTAAATGAAGCTAAGAAAAGATACTCATCTTATGACTTGGAGATGTATGCTCTAGTACAATCTTTGAAGAAGTGGAGGCACTATTCATTGCCTAAGGAGTTTATAGTCTTTACTGATAATCAGGCACCCAGTTTCATAAATAGCTAGGAGAAGCTAAACCATCGGCATATGAAGTGGGCAGAGACCCTGCAAGCCTTCACATTCACCCTCAAACACAAGAAGGAAGTCAAGAACAAAGTTGCAAATGCTTTGAGAAGGAGGGTCTAAATTATCAACCAAATCAAGATGGAGAGTGTTAGTATTGATTCCTTCAAGAGTATGTATGTTGCTAATGAAGACTTTGGAAAGATCTACAAGGTATGTGAAACTTTTGGTGATCGGTATCATATTGAGTTTTATGAGTTTCTGATACAAGATGGATTGTTGTTCAAAGGAGTGCAGTTGTGTATTCCTAAGTGTTCCATGAGGTTGAATATTATTAGGGAGAAGAATTATGGAGCTATGGCAGGTCATTTTAGCCTTGACAAAACCCTAGACCTTGTGAAGAGACATTACTTCTAGCATAAATTACAGGCAGATGTAAGAAAGTTTGTGGAGACATGTGTTATATGCCAGAAAGCCAAGGGGGAGTCTACAAATGCAGGTTTGTATCAGCCTTTACCCATTCCTTCTAGGCCATGGGAGAGCATAAGTATGGACTTTTTTTGGGGTATTCC
Organism: Cryptomeria japonica; assembly: GCF_030272615.1. NCBI lineage: Eukaryota > Viridiplantae > Streptophyta > Pinopsida > Cupressales > Cupressaceae > Cryptomeria > Cryptomeria japonica. Next base: position 710,031,584 of record NC_081408.1, on the reverse strand, counting down.
TAGGACAAGGAGAGGATGTGACAATGTTTGTGTAGTGGTGGACAGGTTTAGTAAAATGGCTCATTTCTTGCCATGTAAGACTTCTTGTGATGCATCATATGTTGCAAACCTATTCTTCAAAGAGATAGTCTGGATACATGGATTGCCCCTAAACATTGTTTCAGACAAGGATGTGAAGTTCATAGGTCACTTTTGGAGGACTCTTTGGAGGAAGTTGGGGACTAACCTAGCTTTCTGATCATCCTACTATCCTCAAACGGATGGGCAGACTGAAGTTGTCAATAGGTCATTGGGAAACCTATTATGGTGTTTGACAAGGCAACATGGAGAGAAGTGGGATAACATTTTGTCACATGCAAAATTCTCTTACAATGACACCATAAATAGGAGTACTGGTAAATCTCCTTTCTAGATTGTTTATGGCATCCACCCAAGGGGAGTGTTGGAGTTAAGAGATTTACCCAAAGAAGAAGCCATCAGTGCAGATGGTGAATCTTTTGCATCAACCATCAAAGAGGTGCATGACCAAGTCAAGTCTCATCTCCAACAATCTACAATGAAGTATAAGGCTCATGCTGATAAGAAGAAGAGAGATGTATAGTTTAATGTTGGGGATTTGGTATGGGTACATTTGAAGAAGGAGAGAATCCCAAAAGGTAAATACACCAAACTCATGCAAAGGAAGATTGGACCATGTCAGATATTGAAAAAGTGTGGACAAAATGCCTATGAGATCCAAATTCCTCCTGATCTTGGATTATCACCCATTTTTAATGTGTGTGATCTTACACTTTTCAAAGGTGATGGCAATGAAGAAGAAGAACCAATGCAGGTTGCAACAGACAATGACATTCCAAGGAAGGAATCACTTAAGTTGAGCAAAGTGTTAGACACTAGAGTCACAAAGAAGACAAGGAACAAGGAGTACATTGAGTACTTGGTATCTTGGCAGGACAAACCAGACTCTAGGGTAGTTTGGATGACAAGTGAGCAAATATCTAATCATGGTGCAGATTTACAAACTTTGATCTCAAGTGGGCTTGAGATCTCTTCTCCCAGGGAGTATGGTGCAGGAGAACCTCATCAAAAAGATATTCATGACCCTAAGGATGAATATTAGGATCATTAGGGTGTCTTAGTGTGTCTTGTGTTTCATGTATGCAATAAACCCCACCATGTAAGCCCATGTCACCAATTAGGTAATTTGAGAAGCCAATTGGGATAATGTGGTAAAAAGGGGTAATAGATGGTCTAGATTTGTGTTTGATAGGTTTTAGAAATTTTTTATGTGTTTTTGGTTGGTCCATGTATGTGGATCCCAACCTTAGAGAGTATGACAATTTTTTGTGCAAAATTGCAAAAATGCAACTTTTGAGTGCAAAAGTGCAACTTTTTGTAAATCGGTTGGGGGAAGCCCTTGAATAGCTCCAACCTACTCCAAATTCGGTGGGAAAAAATTGGAGATTTTTATAAGCCTTGTGGGCTCGATTCCCAAGGTTTTGTTGTTGGAGTTGGAGTTTTGAGAAGCAATAATACACAAAATACTATAGTTTTCTCACAAATCCTGAGTTTGCAGGAGTTGCACTAGCCTGTACGGATTGATCTAAATCCCACCACCCATGGAGTAGATAGAGAGGTAAAATATATTTCTTTTGGTGGAGGTATTAGGTCTTAACTGTTCTGAAATAGAGAGAACCCTCCATTTTTCTAACTGTAACCCAAAAATTGAGGGTTTGGAGAGGGTTTTGAACAAAAATGGCCTTATCTTGCACTCCAGTCCATTAGAAGACTCTTCATTTGGAGGGATGCAATATAAGACACTGTAATTTAGTTTTTTCATGGTTTTCTGCAAGGGAAACTTTTTTTTGTGGAGAAAGGAACAAGATTCGGTAGGCATCTCTATGTGACTACCTAGGACACAATTTAGGACAGTCATCATAAGTTGTTATAGTGGTGGATTCCAGGTATGCAACCCTAGAATTAGAGGTTTCTCACTATCCCCCACATTCCCATTAATTTTTTTTTCATTTGGTGTACCGGTAAAGGCAGTTGCTTTGGAAAATAGGGCTAATTGCTCCTATTAGGTCTCTTAGCCTCTGAAAGGAACATACCTTGTATTTGCAGATCTAGCCAAACCATTTTGGGGATCAGTACAACTTCCAAAAGGGTGTCTAAAATGGTAATTTTTTTGTATGGGTGTGTGGAACATTTTTTGGTTAAGGTCCATTCTATCGCTAAATAGGGCTACAAGCCTAGTGGGGTAGATTTCTAAAGAAGGTACCAGGAATAGGTGCCCAAAACCAAAACCAGTGTTTGGAATAGTTCTTAGATGTCAAGTATTGACCAAATTCAAAATCCCAAGGAGTAGAGGTCATCAGTAAACCATGTTTGAGGAGTTGAAGCCATTTACTCATCTTGAGTAGGCCTAAGCTTAGTGAATGTGTGTGTAGTTTCATCCAAGGTGTAGAGTCCTTCCTTGCAGGACCCTTGTAGTCATTTGAGGGGTCACTAGCCTAACCTTGTTTGGACTTTTCCTTAGGAATTTGGGTAGGCCTCTGCATCAATGTGTGTATGTATGTATGTATGTATGTATGTACCTGTACAATATGTATATGTGTGTATGTACTTGTGCATGTGTATGTGTATGTGTATGTGTATGTGTATGTGTATGTGTATGTGTATGTGTATGTGTATGTGCATGTGCATGTGCATGTGTGTATGTGTATGTGTATGTGTATGTGTATGTGTATGTGTATGTGTATGTGTACGTGTATGTGTATGTGTATGTTTATGGACATGTATTTAATTTTAATGTTTCTTTAAATTAATGTGTATCAAATATTTCAATTACTTCAAATTGTACTTTAAATTACAATTGTATCATTTTCAAATATGTTTGAATTAGTTTTAAATAGTTTCTAGAATTAGTTTGAATTATTTAAAAATAGTTTTGAATAATTAATTTTAATTTAATATTTTCTTTTATTAAACATTCAGATATTTTCCACATGGATGATCATACATAAGATGCTAGTGTTCATCCTAAGGGCACTGACTAGACATCTATACAGTCTGGTTCAATGCCCTCCACTGATAGTCAACACAGGGTTCGGCTTTTTGCCAAGACCATTCTTTCCCTACAACATGCACTAGATTATCTTGATTCCATATTACTTGTTGTCACTACCCAACCAAATAAGGAAAGGGCACTGACTATTAGGGATCAGCTGGTTTGTATGATTGACACTATTTAGACATATAATCCTTATGATGATATGTTTGTTGATTCTTTCTATATATCCCTTTCTTGTAGTGTGACTAGCACAGTGAAATGGGACACCGTGAATAGGGATGTATCTTCCACACAGGTCCATACCATGTTCCCTGATTATCTGTTGGCATTTTTTATGCTTATGTTGTGATTGTCATTGATGGACACACACTTGCATTGAGATCCCCTTTATATGTATGAGTTAGAGCACAACCAGTATTTGTTCCAACCGGTATGTTGTATTATAGTCTTTAGACTATTGGTGTTTTGCAGAATGTGTTTCCCGGTCTAAAGCGACATGTTGACCTCAAGCGGTACAAGGGATTAAAGTGGCATAACACATTTCTACCAGTCTTCATTTTTGTCAAACCGGCAACCGACATTTTGTATGAACCGGTAATACTCTGTGATGAGTTACCAACCGGCATTTTGTGATGAGTTACCATCCACCGATTGTTTGACGGTGCTGACACTTTAACGGTACTTTTTGTGTTGTGTTGCCAAGTATGTCTAGGTTCATTTAACCTAGGAAATTGTAATGTAATCCTATTGGACTGACATGAAATCAGATTCCTTTATAAGGACATCATGTCTAGGGTTTTAGAGAGTTGATGTTGTTGTTGTTGCGATAGCTGATATTGTGGCTAGGGTTTAAGGTGGTTGAGGAGTTGGAGAGAATATGAATGTGTAGAAGACTGAAGTAATGCTGGAGTGCATTAAGAACGAGCCATCAAGGATCTAACCGAGCAGTCTATGCTATTAGCTAGATCAAACACTTGTTGATTACTCACATCTTTGACAAGTCTATAGCCCTTAACCGGGTAGGCCCAAAAGTCTTTTGTAAATCCTCTAACAAGGTGGTTCACATCTGTGGATCTAAAATCCTCTAGCAAGGTAGTCTTTAATTGGACTTATCTCCTAACAGAGATTGAGATTCCTAACAGGATTTGTTCTGGTAAATAACGACTGAAGTAATGCTAGAGTGCATTAAGAACGAGCCATCAAGGATCTAACCGAGCAGTCTATGCTATTAGCTAGATCAAACACTTGTTGATTACTCACATCTTTGACAAGTCTGTAGCCCTTAACCGAGTAGGCCCAAAAGCCTTTTGTAAATCCTCTAACAAGGTGGTTCACATCTATGGATCTAAAATCCTCTAGCAAGGTAGTCTTTAATTGGACTTATCTCCTAACAGAGATTGAGATTCCTAAGAGGATCTATTCTAGTAAAGAACATTGTAAGACCTTAACCAGTCTGGTTCCTATTCTACAGATAGTCACTTGTGAGTTCCATCTCACCGTGGTTTTTCCCATTTGGGTTTCCACGTCCAAACCTCATGTGTTATGGTGTTTGTGCTTTTGTGGGTGAATGCATTATTTGCTATTTGGTTTGCATGTGTGCTAACTGGTTTGTCTGGTAAACTGTTTTACCGGTTTACTGTTAGTCTTGTAAAGTGTTTAAGTGCAAAGATTTTTGGCATACTAATTCACCCCCCCCCTCTTAGTATTCATCATTATCACAGTTTGAGACAAAAGAATATTAGGAGCTATTTAGTTACCAGATGCACTGATCTGATTGTTTCCCCATTCATATATCCTAGATGGCTAGCAGCTCATCATATGTGGTGATAGAAGGATGAGTTGCCACTTTATTTCTGCAAACAATTGTTTGTAGAGTTTCACATGGGCCTAGATGTCGATTATACTAGTATACCAACGAATACTAGACAAGGCAAAGGGAGGCTTAGTGATAAATATAAATGACCTGATGCACCGATGCTCATTAATAAACGAGCATTAGTTATTCCAAACCTTTTGGTTCTACCAAAATGTTTTGAGTTATCATAGGAAGCCGATGCAGCAGCTAATGATGCCATGCGAGATATCTACTCGAGCATTGCAGACATTTCCACTCAGGTCTTCCATATGAAATCTAATCATGTTGGGAGATATCTCTTACGATCACAAACTACCATTTTGCAGGCTACAGATGCGACATCCAACAATGGCACTGATGCTTATTCCCATGTGGACATACCATCTCCACTTGACATTGCACGGTTGACAGAAGTTGATCCTTTATAGCGGATGAGTGCATTATTGTCCAACGACTTATTGGATTCATATACGACTCTTTCTTTGCTTCTTGGGATCCCACTCAAGGATGTACTGGTATAGGTGAGATGACTTGTACATGGAGATGATGGTGGTAGAGCGTCTCAAGGTGATATGGAGAGAGAGGAGGGAGTTACAGTGCACCCTACAACCCCTCCACTGCATACTATTGTTGATTCCACACCTCCTCCTTGACCTACACTAGTTGATCTAGCACTTGAGCCACCACAACCTACATTTTTGTGGCCTGTGACTTTTACACGTCCTGCTTGAGCTCATGGTCACTATACTAGTATGCCTATTCATGGTTTTGAGGATGCATCCCTGGATCTAGATATTGACAATGTTTCCTTCCATCCATCTTAGATTAGCAAGATTGGGAGAGCCTTCGAGTCTCGTGAGGTACACATTATCTTTTTTGTAAGGTCATATCATTTATTTGATTTTAAATAGTGGATTTCAACTTCAAAATTGTTAACACAATTTGAATTTTGAATTGTTTATAGTATCCTACTACATTGGAGACATTAGGAGATCTATAGCCTCCTTCTGCTCATGCACATGGTCACAGTCAGGTACACATTGTTTTTTTTTTTGTAAGATCATATTATTTAATTGTTTCTAAATAGTGGATTTCAACTTCAAAATTATATATATATATATATATATATGATCTAGGTTTGCGGACCACATTTGAGTTCTTCACCTTGGATACTCGTGGCCCATGCACGCTCTACTGGTGGACATGGTGGATCAGACCAGGTAAAATTTGCATGTACTTATGTTGAAGTAAAATTTCCATACTTTAGTTAGATAATATTTGCATGCTCTTATATATATATATATATATATATATATATATATATGTGTGTGTGTGTGTACATATACTTTCTTGTGCAGGGAGAGCATTCAGAACATGGATTAGTGGAGGGCCCACCGAGCTAGTTTATGTGCATGTGATCATTGTTTGATGATATTATATGTAGAGTGCATGCACTTTTTTTTTACTTATATGTATCTAACACTTGTTTGATGAGATTATATGTACATATGAGACACTTGTACATGTTTGTTTATGTACCCAACACTTGTTTAATGAGATTACTTGTTTGTTTATTGCATGTGTTTATGAGCTCATATTATATTTTTATAATTAGTTCAAGCTACTTATAGAATTGATCATGTTATTGTAGATGATAAATCTTGATATTAGCTAGTTGAATTGTTGATTTAATAAATTTTATTATTAAATCAATTAGATAGTTGAATTGTTAATTATTGATTTTATTTAGTTAATTGAATTAATTAATTAAATCAATTAATCGATTTTTTAGTTATTTGAATTGTTAATTGTTGATTTTATTGTTAATTGTTCATTTGATCTAGTTAGTTGAATTAAATCAATTAATTAAGTGATTCTAATCAATCCAATGAAAATTCAAATCAATTGATCAAATCATTTCAAATCAAACCAATGAATCAATCAAATTAAATCAATCCAATTAAGTGATTTCTAATCAATCCAATGAGTTAATCATTCCAACGAATTTTAATCATTTAATTAAGTGATTGTAATCAATCCAATCAATTAATTAAATCAATTATATTAAGTGATTCAAATCAATCAAATTAAATCAAATCAATTAATTAATTCAATTCAGTTATATTAAGTGATTCAAATCAATAAAATGAATTAATCAAATTAAATCAAATCACTCTCTTTATACATGAACTCTTTGTAAGGCAATTCACTATCTTTTAACACAATTTTTTTTTATTCAGCTCTTGACTTTCTCTGGTATTTTTCATATTCAAATCTTTTCCATGGAACTTGCACTGAAAGATCAACATTGTTAATTTGTACAAATTTCTTCAAATTTCCTCAGTTAGCACATGTATTTTTTATACATTGTACATTGTATTCATCTGAACCTTCTAATTTGTCACATAAGATAGACTTCACAAACTGTGTTGTACTTGCAGGGATGAGTACATTTGGATTACTTAATGTCATTGCCTTTTTATATGACTGGAGATGTAGCTGAAATTCAATGTTATTTCGACAACAACAAGTTTCACGTACCTTATTGATATGTACAAAACATGGTCATAATCCCTCAAACATTCTTTGACATATCTTGACATCTAGAAATTCTTGTTTGAATGCTTCAAACAGTTCACTCTGTGTTGTGTCTATAAACTATTTTGGATGTACAATTCTTGTACCATTTTCATACCTAATATGTATAGTGCCTCTTCTATTGGAAGAAACGCGAGAGTTACTAGTCCAATATTCAATAACAAGTCTTTTTATATCTTCAACAATTCTATCTTTTTGAGGAACCCTACAAATATTGACCCAATTCTTTTGAATATTATCATCCAACCTATTTCTTTTCCTAATATATATTTGGACAATTCTTCTAGACACATTCAATAACTAAGAAATTGCTTGAGTTTGTCTTCTTTGTGATAATTTCTTACTAGAAATCATAGTCATTAATGTTCTATGTGCAACATTCAAATCAGCAGTTCGACTTGTGCTCTCAATACATTTCAGAGTTTCTTGCAAATTTTCAACCACTGTCTGATTTACTGATCCCTCTAATGATTTCTTCTTGTTATCAACACCCAGCAACTCCAAAACGGGGGTAATTTCTTTTCTCCTTAAAAACTTTACAAACAATTGTGCTCTTCCAATTAGATATTTATCTTGAAAATATTTGTCCCAAACATTTTTGGAGTGTAATTTTAATGTGCTTTCTGGTACCATATCCTCAGCTGAAATCTCATCGAAAAGAGTGTCTTCATCCATCTCCATCAAATTGGCCATACCAAAGAAAAAATTTCTAGATTGACTAGGATCAGTTACTTCTCTTTCCTGAATCGGGACCACTTCATCGTCAATGGGAACTTGTTCTTGAGCAGGTGTTGTATCCCTTTTTTTGTCTCTTTTATTCAATCATACTTTCGTAATCTAGTCCTTTTATTGCCCATTGGACAAACTGCTATTGAGAAGCAATCTAAAACTGCAAACCCTTAAATACACATGCTCACATGCACACATATGTCAAGTCAATTGGACCCAACTTTAAATATAAATATACACATATACACAATATATACACACATACATATATACACATATACATAGTATATACACAAACATATACATAGACACACATACACATATGTACATATATACACATACATACACATACACACACATACACATACACATACACATACACATACACATACACATACACATACACATACACATACACACATACATACACACATACATACACACACATACACATACACATGCACACATACATACATACACACACATACACATACATGCATACATGCCCATACGTACACACATTCACACATACATACACACACACATACTGATGTAGGAGCATCCCCGGTCGATGAGCAATCTTGCATCAACCAATAATATTTCCTTTCAGTTTTGTTCTTGTTTAGTTCTTTATGCAGTTTTTTGTGTTCTTACTGGTTGGCACCAGTAGTTGCTTGTTTTTTGTGGAAGATCTTATTTTTGGTTTTCAGACAGTTTCATGTGCTTAATTCTATATTTCCAGTTCATTTGGGTTCTTTTCCAGTCAATTATCGCTTCCGGTTGACTGTTTTTGGGTTCTAGGATAGTTCTTGTGCTTACCAATTGGTTTTCCTTCTTTACTGATGCGATTCTTGGCATGTGGATCTATCTTGGGTCTTGTTCGATTTTTTTTGGCATGTGGTTGCCCTTCCTTCTGAACCGCACTTCGTTGTTGTTATTTTTCGGAAACATTTATTTAATTCTTAGGGCTGACCTAATTACACATTTCATCTTCCTACATTGGTAAATGTAATCTTATGAGCCTGACCCGAATATGTTTCGGTGGGTATAAATATGATTTTATGTAATCATTTGTAGGGGTAGATGAAGTAGAATTGAGAACAAGGATTGAGATTCGCATTTTGTGATCTGGTTGATTCTTAGAGTCCTGGATTGGATTGTATCTAGTTGATAGCTTGCATGTAACCAGTTAATTGTCGGATGTTCTTTGATGATTATATGATGATTGTCGCATGATTGCTAGAAGTTCTAAGGCATTAATATGATCTGCTTATGCAATCTTGTTATGTTTTCTTGTTGCTTTCATTGTGTTTCTCTTGGTACATAAGCCAGTTGATTCTCTTTGAGGGTTTTACCGATTATGGCTACATCAAGTGGTATCAGAGCTGGTTATGGACTGGATAGTGGAAGAATTGTTTGCAAACATTGAGGCATTCTTATGGGTGGACAGATCGCCGATTGGAGGCAGGTTGTGAGTGTGTTCAATAGATTGCCGAGGGGAGGCAATTGAAACCAACAATCAGATCATCGAGAAGAGGCAGTTCACCGGAGTGGAAGAAGAGATGCCACCAAGAAGGACAAACCCTCGGAGGGTAGAGAAGATGATGGAAGACTTCAAGAATGAAGTGAGGAATGAAATCTGAAACGCTTTGGCTAGTTTGTGGATAAATCTTGATTCTGAGGATGAATATGAGGAAGTCAATGAAGAGCTTGAGGAAGTTAAAGGACTAGAAGATGAAAGAGAGGAAATATTCCTAAGAGCAGTGGCACAAGCGAGTAAAGTTCATAAATTTGAAGTTTCCAACTTTTTCGGAACACTGAACCCAGAGGATCTGATCAATTGGATCGAAGAGTTGGAGGATTACTTTGAGTTTGAGGATGTCAAGGAATTGTAGAGAGTCTAGTTGGCACAAACTAAGCTAAAAGGGCATGCTGCCTTATGGTGGAAGGAATTATAGAAAGATAGAGTGGAGAATGGTGAATTGAAGATCACCCGGTGGAGATAGGTGGTTACAAGATTGAAGGCCAAGTTCATACCGAGAGACTATGAATTGGATTTGTTCAAGAAGTTGCAGAACCTGAAATAAAGAAACATGACTGTGAAGGAATATATTGACGAATTCTACAAGGTGGTGATTAGATTTGGACATAGAGAGATCAACAGAGAAAAGTTGGTGAGGTACATCAATGAACTTGCTTTTAACATTCAAGATGAGATGAGTATGTTGAAGGTTTCCACAGTTGAATAAGCTTACCAGTATGCTTTGAAGGTTGAGGAGAAGATGAGAAGACAACCGAATAGGGGAAGGAGAAACTCAAAGGTCATATGAGTGACAGTGTAAAGAAACTGGTTGAGTAAGATGAATCAAAACCTAAGTAGAGTAAAGAACCGAAGCAGAAGATACAAAGGAAAGGTAGTAGTAGTACCGATAGAGAATTTCCTAGCAAATGTTACAAGTATGGAGAAACAAGACATAGATTCTATGAATGTAAGAAGGGAATGGAAAGAAGTAGTGTAGAAAATGAGGAACCGAAAGGTGATGGTACCAGATCTGACTGTGCACTAGAGCAAGGAGAATCCCTTATGTTTAGGAGAAAGGATACCAGATCTACTCAAAAGAAGAGTGTTTTTTGGACTGTGTGTAAATCAAGTGGTAAGTGTTGCAAGGTTATTGTAAATAGTGGAAGTACTAACAATTTGGTATCTAAGGAGATGGTTGTGAAGCTTTGATTGAAGAGGCTTAAGAATTCTTGTCCTTATGAGGTGAGTTGGTTACAAGATGATCAAAAGATAGAGATAAAGGAGCAATGTTTGGTGAATTTCAACATTGGGCCTTTTAGAGATGAAGTTTTGTGTGATGTTGTATCTATGAGTGCTTGTCATGTCTTGTTGAGAAAACCTTGGCAGTATGATAGAGGAGCCATTTATGAGTATAGAAGAAACCTAGTCACTATTGAGAAGGATGGGCAAAAGTTCACATTGATTTCTTTGAAGGAGAAAGAGAAGGAAGTGAATAATCTGAGTCCCAAGAAAAGTTGCAGTACTGAGAAACCGGTAGTAGAGGTTATACTGGAAGGTGACTTGAAGAAAGATCTGATGGAACTAGTTGTAGAAGTTATACTAGAAGGTTTGAAGAAATATCTGATGGCAGAGGTTATACCAGAAGGTTTGTGGAAAGATCTGATAGAACTGGTTGCAGAGGTTATACTGGAGGGTGACATGAGTTTGTAGAAGGATATGACAAATGAGCCCCATGGATAGATGGAGCTGGATGACAAGGAACTTATGTGACAAACCAGATGAAGTCTTGTGGTAGAAATAAATCAGGGTTGTAGAAGAAAGAGAGTAGTAAACAGAGACAATGTGCAAATATGAAGCAAAGGAAGAGAAACAAAGAGAGTGAAAGGTTAGAGAAGCCGGTTGAGGCACCATAGGAGCTAAAGAAGAGGTTGGTAGATAAAGAAGATGTTTGGATCAGAAATGAGCATGGGGTCTTTATTCTGAATCCTTTTAGATGTTCATGAGTTGCCTCTCATGGAACATATTTTTCTACCTAGGTTGTCTGATGCAGGAGCATCCCCAGTCGATGAGTAATCTTGCATCAACCAAAAATATTTCCTTTTAGTTCTGTTCTTGTTTAGTTCTTTATGCAGTTTTTTGTGTTCTTATCAGTTGGCATTGGTAGTTGCTTTCTTTTCGTGGAAGACATTATTTTTGGTTTCCAAGTAGTTTTGTGTGCTTAATTCCATATTTCCAGTTCATTTGGGATCTTTTTTGGCTAGTTATCGCTTCTGGTTGACTGTTTTTGGGTTCCGAGATAGTTCTTGTGCTTATCAGTTGGTTTTCCTTCTTTACCGACACGATTCCTAGCATGTGGATCTATCTTGGGTCTTCTCTGATGTTCTTTGGCATGTGGCCGACCTTCCTGCATTGGTAAATCTAATCTTATGAGGCCAACCCAGATAATTTTGGTGGGTATAAATATGATGTTATGTAATCATTTGTAGGGGCAGAGGAAGTGGAATTGAGAACAAGGATTGAGATTCGCATTTTGTGATCTAGTTGATTCTTAGAGCCCCAGATTGGATTGTATCTGGCTGATAGCCTGCATGTAACTGGTTAATTGCCAGATATTCTTTGATGATTATATGATGATTGTCGGATGATTGCCGAAAGTTATAAGGAATTAATATGATCTATTTATGCAATCTTGTTATGTTTTCTTGTTTCTTATGTTGTGTTGCTCTTGCTGCATAAGTCAGTTCATTCTCTTTGAGGGTTTTGCTAGTTATGGCTACATCACATACACTCATACACACATACACACGCACCTACTTACACACATACACATACATAGATACACATGCACACACACATACACACATGCACACATACACACATACACACATACACACACATACACACATGCACACACACATACATACACACACACATACATACATACACATACACACACATACATGCACACATTCACACATACACTCATACACACATTCACATATACATACACACATACATAAACATGCATACACATACGCATACACATACACACACACATACACACACACACATACACACATACACATACATACATACATACATACATACCTACATACATACATACATACATACATACATACATACACATATTCACACATACATACACACACATACACTCATACACACACACACACACACATACTCACACATACACATACATACATGCATACATGCATATACATACACACATACACATACATACATCCATACATGCATATACATACACACATACACATACATAGATACACATACATACACACATGCACAGATACATACATACACACATACACACACACACATACATACACACATTCACACACACATGCATACACACAAGTACATACACACATATAGACCCATACATGCACACATTCACACATACATACACACACATACATTCATACACTCGTACAAACATTCACACATTCATACATACATACACACATACACACACATACATACACACACATACACATGGATACATACATACCCATGCATACACATATTCATACATACATACACACACATACACACATACACACTCACACATACACACATACACACACATCATACATACACATACACACATACACATACATAGATACACATGCACACACACATAGATACACACATGCACACATATATACATACACACATACACACATACATACACACACATACATACACACCCATACACAACCATACATGCACACATTCACACATACACTCATACGCACATACTCATACATACACATACACTCATACACTCACATACACATACATACATACACACATACACATACATACTCACACATACACATACATACACATACATACTCACACATACACATACATACACATACATACACATACACACATATTCACACACATACACATACACATACACATACACATACACATACACATACATACATACATACATACATACACACACATCCACACATACATACACACATACTCACACATGTAGACATGCATACACATAAACACATACTCACACACACCCATAAATGCATACATACATACATACTCACATATTCACACACACATGTACGTGCACATACACATACATACATACATACATACATACATACATACATACACACATACATACACACATGCATACACACACATACACATATATACTCGTGCACATATATACTCACACATGCACACATGCACCCATACATGCATACATACATACATACATACACACACATATACATACACACATGCACACATTACATACAAACATACATACACACACACACATACACACATGCACACACACATACATACACACACAAACGTACATACATGCACACACATGTACATATACACACATATACAGACACACACATGCATGCACATACATATACAAACATACATGTATATACATACACATACACACATGTACACATACACACATACACACATACACATATACACATACACATACACACATGTATTCATACACACATGCATGCATACACACACATAAACACATGCATGTACATATATACATATATAGAAACACATATACATAAAGTTTTTGTAGCCATTTAGATCAAACATCGTAAACAAGAAGACAAAATGATTGTTACAACTAATGATACTATACAAATTAATGTGACCAATGTGTATGTTCATAAGCCAAATTCAACCCAATTTCCATGAGTCTAAACACAATCTAAAACACATCAAACACTTTCTTATCCTAAGGTCAATGTTCTCATGGCGGCAACTTCAGCCCACAACCTGGAATCTCCATCAGCTCAAGTGTAGGGACACCTTGAGGGGTGTATTCACTAATATTGCCTTTTTCATGAGCGAAAAACTAGGGGCCTCCAGGACTGGAAGGATGACCCTATCACCCTCTCCCCAGAAAACTACAAGTAGCTTATGCTAAGACGAAGATTTTTGTCTCATCCCACGAGAGCCTTATGGTGAGTGTCTTGGGGGGAAAACCATCTATCCCCTTGCATTGAAGCTATTGTGATGTTAAGACAAAAAATGGTGGCCCACTACTCTAAGGTGTTTAGTAGGGGAACTTCTGTGGAACTTGGTGTCTACCCATGTGATGACAACTCATTCAAGAACCCACTCCTCATTCTCCACACAAGTGCGTACACATAGTGTAGATACTAGGGAGTACCATCGGTGTAGATACATGTCACCAAGGTGTCACGGCTTTCGCCTTACATATTAATTTATATAGCGGGCAGAAGAAAGTATCACTTGGATCATTCCCCTCTCACCGACCTTATGGGCTTCTCGGGAGGGCAAGCCCTTCTACCTAAAAAGAAGATGATAACAATTTCTCTTATATACCTAATGCCCAATGGAAGATGAGGGGAGTTCAAATACTTTTGTTATCATCTTTAGGGTTCTATCTAAACACAAAGCATGTCAAAGGCATAAAACACCTCAAACAAGTTAATTAACCCCAAAATGGAATAAAGATGTGAGCCTAATTAAACTAGAAAGGAAAAAAAACATACATGTAGACAAACTTTCTAACAGTATTTAAATGAAAAATGGGTAAAAACTCAAATTATACACGTAATTTAAATATTTAAATATTAATAGATTAAAGTTAACATCAAAAATATTAAATTAAATAAAAAATAACTTGTAAAAGTCATCAACAATATGTCCAAATGGTCGCCAAATAGACCCTGATAACCTAGCTAGTTGACTTCACAAATAAAACAAAAAAACAAAACAAAAAAATCTAATTTTGCCGCATGGTCGGATGGGGGTCCAAGTTGGGCGGGAAGGAGTCCGGTCAGACTAGCCGATATGGCCTGCCATGTGGCACCAAAATGACCATTTTCTTTGCATTTTTACCAAATTGAACTTCTAGCCAATTTTTGTCACATAATTTTTTTTTAACAAAATACGAAAAATACACTTTTGTAGAGCTCGAAGTCACGAATCCAGTCATATAATGTTTTTACTATTTTGACCATTTTTAATATTTTTTATTACTTAAACATTGCGAGTAGTTTTTTAATGTTAAAAAAGAGGCTGATTAGAAATAAAAAAAAATATTAAATGAAATATATATATATATATATATTTCACTAGTTGAGAGAATCTTCTCGAAAAAGGGTTTTTATTTATTTATTAAAGAATAAATTTAGTAGTCAAAAGGTGATGCCGAACAAAAATTTTTAAATTTAGCTATGTTAGACTTCAAAATATTATAACGAGAAAAATATACATAAAAAATAATTATTTTTTTTAACACTGCATATATATGTTCTCTATTTGGAAAAAAAATTCCGAAAAAAACAAGTCCATTTTCATTTTTTTGGGTGGCGGCAACAAGAACCCCTAATTTTCAGCATTTTTCAGCAATAAAAAATCTGTCTTTGAATTTATAAAAAAAATATCAATTTTTTTTTTTAAAAATAGACATAAATTTCATTAATATTTCTACATTTGATCAGTTTACATCATTTTAAAATTCAATTTAGAAATGTCACTTTTATGCGGTCGAAGTTAAATAGTTTTAGTTTTGTTGGTCGGTGCCTTTATAAAAGTGTGACATGGCATTGTGCTTTTACCCTTAACCTTGAGGCGAGCAAAGATGTGTGAGGGCGATGTGTGGTGCAAGAAGCAAGTTTTGATGGTCGATGAATTGGATGGGGGAAATGTGTAGGGTGAGGCTCAAAGCTCATGTACTATTGTTGGGTGTAATGGAATTTTCAATCTTTTCGCACTCAACAAATTACATCAGGTTTGGGCATGAAGAAGTTGTAGGGTAACAAGAAAGCCCTAGTTTTTTATCCATTTGGGGTGACCTCAAAAGAAAACATTACCATATGAAGTTCACCATGTTCCCCTACTTCTAGAGCTCTTGCTTCCCTAATGTTGCCTCCCTTATCCTTCAAGGCATGTAAGAACTTGAAGAATACCTAGATCATGAGTGTAACACTTTCTGGTAAAAATAAATTTTGGCAAACTATAATCCTCTTCTAAATCCATCAATGAAATTAGTGGTGAATCACCATCCTTTGGTGTTTAGCCTTGTTTCAAATCTTGCACCCCCTCCACCCTTAGGTAATGTCTCTTTGTATTTGGGTGATGCACAAGTTACCTTTGCAAATAAACCAAGTGTCTTTCATATCTTCGATTCTAGTGTTTCTATTGTCTTCATCGATGTTCGGAGTCGATACCTTATCATTTGTCTCCTTAGGAAGCACTCACCCTTAGTCTCTTTAGTAGAATGGAAAAAATCAAATTAGAGCAACTTGACTCATCCTACTATTGAACTGGTAGACTTTCGCTTTTTCCTTCTTTGGTTCAACTATGTAGAGGATTACAACTTTGTGAAGTAGATAAGCATGTGGTCCTTTGGGCAATCTAACATTTTCATTACTTCTTGGTCCCCATTTTTAAATTTAGTAGCTACAAAAATCACCTCAATCTCCATATGGATCAAACTATATAACTTCCCTCTGATTATGCAAGATACATATATCCTCAATTTTTGGTTGATCAAGTTGGTTCCTTTATCAAATAGGCCTCAGACTCTTTGGATTCTTCTCATAGATACACCAACGTCTACACCATGGTCAATGTTTCAAAGCTCATGCCACGCTCCATTAGATTGCATTCCTCTTTTGGCACATGGGCTTAATTCCTCAACTATCACGGGGGATTCACTTAGTGAACCTGGGTTATAGCACATGTGTTCATGGCATACTAAAGATTCCCCCTATTTTCAAAAAATATTGCCCTAAAATCCTTTTTTGTCACCCCCTCCCAATACATAGCTCAAATTAAAAGCTCCCCTATTTTCACCAAATATTGTATTTTTCATAGCCCAAATTAAAAAACCCCCTATTTTCACCAATAGGCAATATATTGTACCCTCATTTTTGGGATATTAAACCCCCCAATATGAATGCAAGCGATATAATATTGCCTAGCTAGTGAAGCCCTTGTGTATACTATGAAGGGCTCCCTTTAGATGCAACATGATGAACATAAGATTAATGTTTGCTCTATTAAATGGGTGCCTAGTTCTAGGAAATTCAATCTCAAAAAATGGATTAAGAAACTTGCTCCCTTGATGCATATTTCATTAAGTGCAACCAGGGCAAGTTATTGGAACCCCAAATGGTACTAAGATTGAATTTGGTGACTAAAGTAGCTCCCTCAAACCCTCCAATACCTCCTCACACATGAAGCCCTCCAAAAGGAGTTTTAAATCCTATTCTTGTGGGAGAGGATCCTCACTCTGATGTCAAGGATACTTTTCCTTTTATGGAGGATCTTGATGATGAAACATTGAAGTTCTTTGACCATGATGAGGTGGTAGTCCCTTTAAGGAAGGTCTGCATTACACAAACTGAGTGGTATTTAATTTTAAAATATTAGAATCATTTCTACAAGTGACCCGAATCACTTCCACAAATCTAAATTTGACTCACGACAAAAAAAATTAACAATTTTTTTAGGAAAAAGGTAAAATATTTGTGAAACATAAAAAACAATAAATCTCAATTTATTTATCGACTTTCAACTACAAATGACCCACTTATACATTTATTATTTTTTAAAAATTAACAAAAATAAATCAAAATAGAAACTTCATTATCTACAACAATGTCAACCATAGAATAGTTCTTTACATTTCTTAAAATTAAATGCTTTCAGATTGAAAACACAAATGTGAGACTTGATCACAAGTCCTTTTTATTTCATTTTAAAAGGTTTATATCACAAACGAAAGAGAATCATGACCATTTTCACATGATTAAAATAGAAATATATTATCAATTATATAAATTTTATAAATGATCATTTTCACATGAATAAAATAGAAATATATTATTAGTTTAGTAAATAATATATCAACTTTCAACTACAAATATATCAACTATACACTTATCATTACCAAAGAAAAATGATCCATTTAGAAAATGTTAACCACATAATAATTCTTAACATTTATTGAAATTAAATATTTTAGAATTGAAAACACAATGTGCAACTTGATTGGAGATCATTTTCATTTTATGTTAAAAGTCTTATGTAACAAATGAGATAGAATGATAAGATTACCAAATATATATTTTTTAGTTTTTTTGTTTTAATTAACCTTTTTTATACATGATTAAAATATAAATATATTATTAGTTGACCATTTTCACATGAATAACCCCATGTCTCCATGCGGTTGCTTATGAACATTTTTTGCTTAAATTTAAATAGCTAGAGCGTTCCCATGTAAAATTTTAATTTTGAAAAAAGGATAAATTGGAATCTTCCCCTATTTTAGTGGAGTAGTAGCTGCTTAAAAATTGAAAATAAGCTTTGAAAAAAAAGGCAAGGGGGGGGGGGGCTGGAAATAAAGTAGTTGCTTATTAAAAAAGCTAACTTGTGGCTTCACCTTATTTTTCCTCTCCTTTTTATTTGCCTACAATTTTGCCTACAGATTTTATTTGCAAGAATATTATTAATAATTTCATTTACAAAAATAATTTAAGAAGATTGCTTAAAAATAAGCAATGATTTTATTATCCATGGGGCCACTTGCTCCACAAATTGCTCCTGAAAAAGTTGAGCCGCTCCTGCTAGCCAAAATAAGCTAAGCAACAACATGGGGACTTGCCTTAAAATAGAAATATATTATTAGTTTATTAAGTGATATATCTACTTTCAATTACAACTATATCACTTATACGCTTATCATTACCAAAATAAAAATCTAATTAAAAAATATCAAGCATAGAATAGTTCTTCACATTTCTTGAAATTAATTATTTTGAAATTATAAACAAAATGTGAGACCTTTTTTAAATTGAGGAAAGCAAAAAAAAATTACAAATCATTGAGTATCTTCAATAGGTATAAAACAACAACAATTGAAACATGCACAACGGACAACCAATATTAATAGTTACTTGGGTTGTAGCAACAAGAATACAAACATCTAAAAACTACAAGTAGAACAACCAATTACATATCACCAATTACAATTGCTGGAACATGCACATCTAAGAGGCAAAAGTAAGAACTATCCATGTGGTTCTAGTAACAAAATGTGAAACTTGATCATAAGAGGTTTTCATTTCATTTTAAAAGGTTTGTCACAAATAAATGAGATTGCCATATATTTTAGTTATGTTTTTTATAATTGACCATTTTGACATAATTAAAATAAAAATATATCATTAATTTAATAAATTATACATTATTGCTTAAATACATAATTATTAATTAAGCCGATAGGCTTTTAGTGGGGGCTTTTTGCTCGACAAAGTGTAATATTGTTGGCCATTTGGAGGAATTGATTATGTGTTGCATTGATGTTTTGTCATTGATGTCAACACTAGTTGTTTTGGTTGCTTTACCTGTATCCTTCTCGTCTCGATAGGATGCTTGGTTTCTTGTTGGATTAGATCATGGTGATCTGGTATGCTCTGGTATGTTTGGGTTATGGAATTCGCTTATTCATGCTACTCAGATTCATGTTCAGTCGGTTGGTTTTGATCTAGTTATCGGATGCTATCCTGTATGCTGGTAAGCTTGGTTTATTGTTCCGGCAAGGGTTTCACCGACAGAGCTTTGTTGAAGATCTTTGATGTTATGCATAAGTGGTGTTGGTGCGGCTTCTAGTAGAGATTTAGGATGCTGATGGTGATCATGTTTGAGACTTGGTTGATCGGGATCATTGCTTTAGCATGTGTGGACCTATATTGGGTCCCAGTTTATCTAGGTTATGGACCGACACAATGTAACGTGTGGATTGGACTTCTCGATGTGTTTCTAGGATGTATTATGGGTTGGATATTATTTGTTTGGTCTAAGGCCGATATGTTTTGTAATTATGTAATTGTTTTATTGTCTGGTGGCCTTATTGTTTGTGGTCGAGGGTTTGTATATATATGATGTAAGATCTCATTGTAGATCATGGGAAAATATATGTGAGGATGAAAAGGATATGTAAAGAGCAAATAATGTAATAATCATTCAGGCAGAGGATTTGGTCAATCATTGGTGATCAAGTTGGGTTTATGTAAGAGGATTTAGTCCTCCGATATTGAGAGTAACCGAAACTATATTCAGGCATAAGATATGCTATCATTGTAGTTCATTCCTTCTTCCAGATTGGTCTAGATTTGTATGTAGTCAGTGAGAATCCTTTTGTGATAAGCAGTGTACTCTAGGTTGTTGGCCTTCCTGCAATTGTAGGCCCCTTAATTGTAATCACATACTTACTGCAGAAGTATTATCTGACTGTGGGTAGGCTTCCCACCGTGGTTTTTCCCTTTACCAGGTTTTCCACATACAAATCTTGGTGTCATGTGGATGGTATTTATTCTCTAATTGTTGTTTATGCTTAATTGGTTTATCTGCTATTTTAGTAATTGGTTTATGCATTCCGGTATTGATCTTTGGGTTCCGGTATTAAAGTTTTAATTGCTTAAGGTTCTGATAATCTGGTGACAACTAATTCACCCCCTGCCACCCCTCTCAGTTGTCTTTCAATTATTTGAACTATCTAACAATTGGTATTAGAGCTCTGGTCCTCTCTGCAAAAGCTTAACCACTTGAGGAAGATCTTATGGTGACTCATAGTTCAATTTCATCTAGTTCATATGCTGCTATCTTTCAGAGAGATATTTCTAGGCTTGATGGAACAAATTACAGAGTATGGAAGATTCAGATGGAGACTCATTTGAGATGTCTCGGTAAGGAAATTTGGGAAATCATAGAGAATGGTGTTACACCTTATAATTCAGAATCTGGCAATCCTCCTCTGGCAAACTTGGATAAGGAGCTTGAGAATGATTGTAGAGCAAGAGAATCCCTCTTGTGTGCACTTTCTGATCAACAAATAATGGGATTAACTAACAAATCATCAACAAAGGCTATATGGGACAAGTTGGAGACTCTTAATGAAGGTGACCCTACTGTTAAGATTGCTAAACTTGATGGTTACCGGGTGAGATATGAAAACTTGAAGATGGAAGGATATGAAAGGATTACTACATTCATGGAAAGGGTAACTAATTTTTTTATGGGAATTCAATGTTGTGGTGGAACTTTGAGTGAAGATGAAATAGTTTCTAAAGTTCTGAGAGCTTTACCACCAGCTTACAAGATGAAGGCTACTGCAATTAATGAATTGATAACAATGGCTAATATTTTTTTCAATAGAGATACCTTGGTTGGGAAATTATCTACTTTTGAGCTTGAAGAATTTGGACCTTCTAGAGCTGTGAAGTTTGAACCTTCTTTTCATGCATCTACATCATCAACTGGCAAGCAAGATTGGAAAGCTTTATATGTAAAGGAATTGAATGATATGAAGAAAGAAGATAAAGAAGTTGAGAAAATGAAGCCCTATTTGCTACAAGAGTACCTAAAGGAATGGTAGGAAGTAAGTATGAAGGAAAAACACCTTTTAAATGTTTTGCATATAATAAGATAGGTCATTTTGCATCTAGATGTCCTGAAAGGAATTCAAGATTTGAAGAGAGAGCTAGAAGATATTTTAAGCCTAACCCTGGATATCAGAACAAGTATAAGTATAGGAAAAATAGAGATAAATTATGCTACATTGTGGATGAGGAAGGTGTGACTAATTCTAATGATGAACCGACACAAGAATCTGCTAGTGGTTCTGGCAATGGAAAGGAATGGGTATTCCTGGCTATCAAGGAAGATGTTCCGGCATTGGAAGAAAATGTACCTGAAGAGAAGGAACTTGCTGCTAAAATTAAAGATAAGGATGAATGGGTAATTGACAGTGGATTTTCACATCATATGACTAGAGATAAAAGGAAGTTTCTATCTTTGCAAGAATTTGATGGCGGTCTAGTTAGCTTTGGAGATGACAAAGCATGTATGATCAAAGGAAAAGGAACTATATCATTAGATGGTAAGCACAATACTGATAATGTTTATTATGTTGAAGGTTTAAGGCATAATCTTTTGAGTGTAGGACAATTGGTGGATAAGGGATTTCAATTACAATTCAAGGATGGAAAATGCAAAATCATTAATAGATTTGGATTGGAGATTGCAATCGGTACTCAGACAAAAGGTAATATATTTCATTTGAATTTTGGTGAGAAGACATTTGATTGCACAAATTGATGAGAGTTGGCTATGGCACAAAAGGTTATGTCATGTGAATTTTGATTGCATAGTAAAGATCAGTTCAAATAAGGCAATTAGAGATATACCTAAGATTGTGAAGCTCTATAATCTGGTATGTAAGGAATGTCAAATGGGAAAATAGGTTAGAACCTCTTTTAAGAGTATACAAGAAAAATCTAATGATGTTCTTGATCTTATTCATACTAATTTGTGTGGCCCTACTAGAGTTTAAAGTTTTCAAGGTGATAGATATTTTATGCTAATCATTGATGATTATTCTAGAATGATGTGGGTTACTTTTCTAAGGGAGAAATCTGAGGCTTTTGAAAATTTTAAAATCTTTAAAGATAAAGTTGAAACTAAGATAGGATTGAAGATTAAATGTTTAAGGTCAGGTCACATCCGGTGAGTTTAATAACTTTTGTGAGAAGCATGGTATAAGGAGGTACAATTTTCTGCTCCCCGGATACCTCAACAGAATGGAGTTGTGGAAAGAAAGAACAAAACTATCTTGGATGTTGCTAGAACCATGATGATGGAAGCTAATCTACCTCATATCTACTGGAGAGAAGTAGTGAGATCAACAATTTATACATTCAATAGAGTACATATCAAAGGAGAAACCAGTAAGACACCTTATGAATTATGGTTTGGCAATACACCTACAGTTAAGTATTTTAGAATCTTTGGTAGTAAATGTTATATCAAGAGAGATAATTTCATTGGAAAATTTGATCCTAGATGGGATGAAGGAATATTTCTTGGTTATTCTAATGAAAGAAAAGCATATAGATGTTATAACAAGAGATTGTAGAGAATTGTGGAGAGTGCTAATGTCAAGGTAGATGAGCTGAATAAAAGTCAAATCTGAGTTTATGAGAAAGAACCGACAGTGAAAATGATCATAACTGAACTGATAACACCTTTACTAAAACATAATGTTGAACTAGTTACTCCGGCAATATTAGAAAATTCAATAGTAACTGAAGAATCGGAAAAAGGAACAAAGAATCAGAAAATTCCTAGGTATGTAAGGATGAATCATTCAAAAGATCAGATCATTGGGGATAAAAATAATGGAGTGATGACAAGGAGATTGGCAGCTAATGAGGTATGTTTAATTTCTCAATTTGAACTGGTATTAGTAATTGAAGCATGTAAAGATGAATGTTGGATGAAAGCTGTGGAAGAAAAATTAGATTAGATAGAGAAGAATAACACATGGACTTTAGTTCCCTGACCTAAAAATAAAAATGTTATTGGAACTAAATGGGTATTTAGGAATAAATTAAATGAAGATGGACAAGTTGTAAGGAATAAAGCTAGATTGGTTTGTAAAGGATATTCTCAGAAGGAAGGAATTGAATATGGTGAAACTTTTGCACTTGTAGCTAGGACTGAAGCTGTAAGATTATTTCTTGCCTATGTTGCACATAAAAACTACAAGGTTTATTAGATGGATGTTAAGTGTGCCTTTTTTAATGGGGATCTTGATGAGGAAGTTTATATTGAGAAACCTAATGGTTTTTCACTTTCAGATGATAAAAACATGGTTTACAGGTTAAGGAAAGATATATGGATTGACACGGGCACCTAGAGCTTGGTATGCAAGGTTAGATAAATATCTTTTGAGGCTTGGTTCACTAAAGGTAATGCTGACAGTAATCTATATTATAAAGTCATTGATGATGATATACTGATTATTGAGGTTTTTGTTGATGACATCATTTTTGGAGGTGAAGATAAGTTGTGCATGGAATTTTCTAAAAAAACGAAGAAAGAATTTGAAATGTCTATGATTGGGAAAATAAAAAATTTCTTAGGTTTGCAGATTATTCAGACTAATAAAGGTATTTTCATCTGTCAAACTAATTATGCTAGGGAATTGTTGAAGAAATCTGGTATGGTAGACTCTAAACTGGTAAGTACTCCTATGGTTACCAATGAGAAATTGACAAGGAAAGATGAATCTACACAGGTAAATCCTATAAGATACAAGTCTATGATTGGAGGTCTGCTATATTTGACTCATTCTAAGCCTGACATAATGAATATTGTTTGCATTGCATCAAGATATCAAAGTGATCCTAGAGAAAATCATGAGAGTGTAGTGAAAAGAATTTTTAGACACTTACAAGGTACATCTGAATATGGTTTGTGGTACCCTAAGGATGATGACTTTACTTTATGTGCATATACAGATGCAAATTGGGCAAGTGATGTTGATGACCGGAAAAGCACTTCCGATGGAGCTTTCTTTCTTGGAAAGAAGTTGGTTTCATGGATCAACAAGAAACAGTCATGTACTTCTTATCTACTGCTGAAGCTGAGTATGTTGTTGTTGCTACTAACTATACACAAGTTTTATGGATGAAGCAAATGTTGAAGGACATAAAAGTGCATTGCATTGGACCAGTAGTTATTCACTATGATAACTCTACTGCTATAAACATATCAAAGAATCTGGTATTTCACTCTAAGACAAAGAACATATCTATCAAGTATAACTTTTTGAAGGAGAAGGTGGAATAAAATGAGGTTAGACTGGTTTATGTAAACACTAAAGAGAAGATTGTAGATATTTTCACTAAACCTTTGCCTAAAGAATAATTTGAGTACCTTAGAGACAGATTAGGGGTTTCTACCCCTCTGGCAGAAAACTGATTGATTCTATTTGGCATCAGTTTGGTATGCATTATCAGATATATTATTCATTCCAGATTGATGTGGGGATGCTATTGCTCAGGGGGAGTAGTTTGCCTTGTGATCCAGTGGTTTATGTTTTTTCTTTGATATTTATGTCATTTTTTTGGCATTGATGTCAAAGGGGGAGAGATATTCATGTGAAAAAACTTAAGGGATATATATATCAGGGAGAGTATGTTTCAGAACTTCATTGCTATATTCTTGGATGTGAGATTTGTTTTGCTTTTCTTGGCACTTTGATGTTTTTCACATCTAGTGTTGCCATCAATGCCAAAGGGGGAGATTGTTGGCCATTTGGAGGAATTGATTATGTGTTGCATTGATGTTTTGTCATTGATGTCAACACTAGTTGTTTTGGTTGCTTTACTAGTATTCTTTTGGTCCAGGTAGGATGCTTGGTTTCCGGTTGGATTATATCATGATGATCCGGTATGCTCTAGTATGTTTAGGTTATGGAATTTTCTTACTCATGCTACTCAGATTCATGTTCAGTCAGTTGGTTTTAATCCGGTGATTAGATGCTATCATGTATGCTGGTAAGCTTGGTTTGTTGTTCCGGTGAGGGTTTCACCGTCAGAGCTTTGTTGAAGATCTTTGATGTTATGCATAAGTGGTGTTGGTGTGACTTCTAGTAGAGATTCAAGATGCTGATGGTGATCATTTTTTAGACTTGGTTGATTGGGATAATTGCTTTAGCATGTGTGGACCTATATTGGGTCCCAATTTATCTAGGTTATGGACTGGCATAATGTAACATGTGGATTTGACTTCTTGATGTGTTTCTGGGATGTATTATGGGTTGGATATTATTTGTTTGGTCTAAGGCCGACATGTTTTGTAATTATGTAATTGTTTTATTGTCTAGTGGTCAACCTTATTGTTTGTGGTTGAGGATTTGTATATATATGATGTAAGATCTCATTGTAGATCATGAGAAAATATATGTGAGGATGAAAAGGATATGTAAGGAGCGAATAATGTAATAATCATTCAGCCAGAGGATTTGGTTGATCATTAGTGATCGAGTTGGGTTTATGTAAGAGGATTTAGTCCTTCCGTATTGAGCTTAACATGAACTATATTCAGGCATAGGAGATGCTATCATTGCAATTCATTCCTTCTTATGGATTGTAGTCTGGATTTCTATGTAGTTAGTGAGACTCCTTTTGTGATGAGCAGTGTGCTCTAGGCTGTTAGCCTTCCTGCAAGTGCAGGCCCCTCAATTGTAATGACATACTTACTGCAGAAGTATTATCTGACTGTGGGTAGGATTCCCACCATGGTTTTTCCATTTACTGATTTCTCCACGTACAAATCTTGGTGTCATGTGGATGATATTTATTCTCTAATTGTTGTTTTGTTGGCCATTTGGAGGAATTGATTATGTGTTGCATTGATGTTTTGTCATTGATGTCAATGCTAGTTGTTTTGGATGCTTTACTGGCACTCTTCTGGTCCCAATAGCTTGTGTGGTTTCTGGTTGGTTTGGTTTCAGCATGATCCAGTATGCTCTGGTATGTTTTGGTTATGGAATTGGCTTATTCATGTTGCTCATGTTCATATTTAGTCAATTGGTTTTGATCTGGGGATCGGATGCTATCCTATTTGCTTGGAATCTTGGTTTGTGGTTCCGATGAGGGTTTCATTGGTAGAGCTTTGTTGAAGATCTTTGATGATATGCATAAGTGATGTTGGTTCAACTTCTGGTATGGATTCAAGATGTTGATGGTGATCATGTTCAAGACTTGGTGGATTGTGATCATTGCTTTAGCATGTGGACCTATATTGGGTCCTGGTTGATCTATGTTATGGACAAGCTTAATGTAACATGTGGATTGGACCTCTTGATGTGTTTCCAGGATGTCTTATGAGTTGGATATTATTTGTTTGGTCTAAGGCTGACATGTTTTGTAATTATGTAATTGGTTTATTTTCTGGTGGTCGACCTGATTGTTTATGGTTGAGGGTTTGTATATATATGATGTAAGATCTCATTGTAGATAATCATGATCATAGGTATGGGATATGGATATGTTATGTGTGAATAATGTAATATCATTCAGGTAGAGGATTTGGTATATCATTGGAGATCAAATTGGGTTTATGTAAGAGGATTTAGTCCTCCGGTATTGAGCCTAACTGGAACTGTACTCAGACATAGGAGATGTTATCTTTGCAGTTCATTCCTTCTTCCGGATTGTAGTATGGATTTGTATGTAGTCAGTGAGACTCCTTTTGTGATGAGCGGTGTGCTCTAGGTTTTTGGCCATCCTGAAAGTGTAGGCCCCTCAATTGTAATTCACATACTTACTGCAGAAGTATTATTTGACTGTGGGTAGGATTCCCACCCTAGTTTTTCCCTTTATTGGGTTTTCCACGTATAAATCTTGGTGTCATGTGGATGGTATTTATTCTCTAATTATTGTTTACGCTTAATTGGTTTATCTCTTATTCCGACATTTGGTTTAAGCATTCCGGTATAAATGTTTTGGGTTTTGGTATTAAAGTTTTAATTGCTTAAGGTTTCGGTAATCTGGTGACAACTGATTCACCCCCCCTATCAATTGTTTTTTGGTTATTTGAACTGTCTAACAAAGACAATCTAACGACTGTTCATTTTTGGTGACTGGTCACTTTTCCCAATGAGCAACAGGTGGCTTCTTGAAGTTTTAATATTCTTACCACATGGAGTTGAGTTATTTTGACAGCCCATAGTTGACTAGTAATATATTTGGTTACCCAACTATGATTATTTTTGTTGATTAGGGTTCTTGGGCGTTCGGTCAGTTGATTTATTAACTTGGGGTTTTGCTAATTTGTAGAAAGCAAATTTTGATAATCAGAGTTTGTAGCTTGTAAGTGTTTGTAACTTCGTGTTTTCAGTGGTGTTGTTGATTAGGGTTCTTGGTCGTTGGCTTGGTTGATTTATTAACTTGGGGTTTTGCTAATTTTTAGAAAGCAGATTTTGATAATCAAAGTTTGTAGCTTCTAAGTGTTTGTAGCTTCATTTTTTTGGTGGTATACAGGTAAGGACGTTACATATGTTGTGGGTTTAAAGATTTTAACAAAAGAAGTGCTTTGTTTCTGAGATTTATTAACTTGGGGTTTTGCTAATTTGTAGAAAGCAGATTTCGATAATCAGAGTTTTCAACTTCCTCTTTTCGGTGGTGGTGCAGCCTATAGGGACCATGGCTTGGGTGTACAAGTAAGCAATTTGCATTATGTTGTGGGTTAAAACATTTTAATAGAAGTGCATTGTTTGTGAGATTTATTAACTAGTTTGTTTAGGGTTCCATCTGTTGTTCGGTCTATGTATTTGGTGAGTGCGTGCATCCGTCTGCAAGTTTTAATGTTCTTACTGTGTGGAGGTGAGTTATTTTAACGGCCCATATTTGACTAGTAAGATATTTGGTTACCCAATTGTAATTTTTTTGTTGATTAGGGTTAATCAGAGTTTGCAGCTTCTAAGTGTTTGTAGCTTTGTGTTTTCAGTGGTGTTGTTGATTAGGGTTCTTGGGCATTGGCTTGGTTGATTTATTAACTTGGGGTTTTGCTAATTTGTAGAAAATAGATTTCGATAATTAGAGTATTAACTTGGGGTTTTGCTAATTTGTAGAAAGCAAATTTCGATAATCAGAGTTTGCAGCTTCCTCTTTTTGGTGGTGGTGCAACCTATAGGGACTGTGGCTTGGGTGTACAAGTAAGCAGTTTGGATTATGTTGTGGGTTAAAGCATTTTAACAAAAGAAGTGCATTGTTTGTGAGATTTATTAACTTGGTTTTTCACTAATTTGTAGATATGTGTTCATATATGTGTTCATATCCATTTTCGTGACTTAAACTAGAAAGAATGAAAATTGTAAAATTGTGGCGATTACTTTTCTATTTCTTGATTTTAACTGCAAAGTCATGGTCCTTGTTCACATTCATCCTTTCAATTTAGGTCATCTGCATGTGCTTACGTATTGCTATTTTCCTTTGTTTTTCCCTTAAGTTTCCAATTTTTTTTTTGCCTAGATACCAATTAGTTACTATCGATATAAATTGTGGAACTCATTTAGAAACTATAAAACATCATCTAATCATTAGCCAAAGTTTACTGTTTTTCTAGAATCATTTTTAATTGTTTCTATAGGACAGTTTTGTCGATGGTTTATTATGTTATGTTTGACAAAATGTAGCATTTTATTTTAACAGAAGAAGTGCATTATTTGTGAGATTTATTAACTGGTTTGTTTAGGGTTCCATCTGTTGTTCGGCCTGTGCATTTAGTGAGTGTGTGCATCCATCTGCATGTTTTAATGTTCTTACCACATGGAGGTGAGTTATTTTGACAACCCATATTTGACTGGTAAGATATTTGGTTACCCAACTGCAATTTCTTTTGTTGATTAGGGTTAATCAGAGTTTGCAGCTTCTAAGTGTTTGTAGCTTCGTGTTTTTGGTGGTGTTGTTGACTAGGGTTTTTGGGCGTTTGCTCGGTTGATTTATTAACTTGTGGTTTTGCTAATTTGTAGAAAGTAGATTTCGATAATTAGAGTATTAACTTGGGGTTTTGCTAATTTGTAGAAAGCATATTTTGATAATCAGAGTTTGCATCTTCCTCTTTTCGGTGGTGGTGCAACCTATAGGGACCGTGGCTTGGGTGTACAAGTAATATGTTTGGATTATGTTGTGGGTTAAAACATTTTAGCAGAAGAAGTGTATTGTTTGTGAGATTTATTAACTTGGGTTTTTGCTCATTTGTAGATATGTGTTCATATATGTCTTAATATATGTGTTCATATCCATTTTCATGACTTAAATTAGAAAGAATGGAAAATGTAAAATTGCATGGCAATTAATTTTCTATTTCTTGATTTTAACTGCAAAGTCATGGTCGTTGTTCACATTCATCCTTTCAATTTAGGTCATCTGTATGTGCTTACGTATTGCTATTTTCCTTTGTTTTTTCCTTAAGTTTCCAATTTTTTTTGCCTGGATACCAATTCGTTACTATCGATATAAATACAGGAACTCATTTAGAAACTGTAAAACACCATCTAATTGTTAGCCCAAGTTTACTGTTTTCTAGAATTATTTTTAATTATTTCTATAGGACAGTTTTGTTGATGGTTTATTATGTTATGTTTGACAAAATGTAGCATTTTTAAAACTAGTCACAATCTATAATAACTGTCCACATTTCCAACCCTTATTGTCACATCTGTAGAAGATATTTTATACAAGAGTCGGTAAAACTCCTTCTTGAGACTTTGGAATTGTTGTTTTCCTACCATTCTCTTGCATCAAAATGATTAAAGATGTTCCTTTATAGAATGTTGTTTTAATGATATTTGGGAATTTTCTTAAGGATGTGTTTTTCACTTGTTGGTTCCCACAGAATAGTGACACAAATAATTGAATAAAATTTTACAATGAATAGAAGGATCCAAAAAAGAGAGGACGTTAACATTGTCATGAGGAAGCTTTTGAAAGAGAGCAACAGGATAAAGAAAAACCTCTGAAGGGTTCTTGATTAGCTGGAACGCAGAATGGTCAGGTAGCTCAGAACCCCTCCTCCTATTGTTGTCACTCCTGTTTCCATCATTCCCAGTATGGGGGATGATGATGATAGTATTAATGATCTCAGTCTTTGGCCTCTTCCTATACCCAGTATTGAATAGTTAATTGATCGAGTAGGTGTTTTTCAACTAGGAGATAAGATCCTTAAGTGGAATGATAATCAAGATGGGTGGGTTGCATAGGTAGATACTGATCAAGATATTTGAAATGATCTTCATAATTTTCATACTCCATTCTTATATGTAGAGCTCATAAATTGTTACTATGATTTTTTTGTCTCGATGTACCTATTACAATTAACATAAAAGAAATATCCACACGACACTATGTTATTTTTCTTTTGGTTTACTTTACTCTGTTTTGGGTTTCCTTTTGATCCATTGTATGTTTTACAATGAATGTTGACATTTTCTTTGTTAATAGAGAAATACGAATACACAGTATTGTACTCTATATAAAAGGATATGAATATATATATAAAGAAATATGAAAACACATATATTAACAGATATATAAAGTGTTGAATATGAACACATATATTAAGACATATATGAACACATAAATGGAATGATTAACAAAGTGATTTATTGCACTTGCAACCTTCTTACCTGTACATGACCGAAAACACGAAGCTACAAACACTTAGAAGATGCAAACTCTGATTATTGAAATCTTCTTTCTATAAATTAGGAAAACCCCAAGTTAATAAATCAATCGATACATAGTTATACAATTATATATACATATACATGTATTTATATATGTGCATATCTATCTATATAGTTATATAGTTATATATACATATACATGTATTTATATATGTGCATATATGTCTATATAGTTATACACATATTTTCATTCATATGTATAGCTACGTACACACACACACACATACATAGATATACATACATACATAAATACATACATACATACATACATACATACATACATACATGTGTGTGTGTGCGCGCGCATATATATAAAAACATTTGTATGTATATATAAATATATATCTATGCATTTCTTAGAACATGCCCTCTTACGTATGACATCATTCTGATATATTGGATTATTTAAGCTAAATAATTGTAAGATCGAATGCTACATAGTTATACAGTTATATATACATATACATGTATTTATATATGTGCATATATGTCTATATAGTTATACACATATTTTCATTCCTATGTATAGCTATGTACACGTGTGTGTGTGTGTGTGCGTGTGTGTGTGCGTGTGCGTGTGCGTGTGTGCATGCGTGTGTGTGCATGTGTGTGTGTGTGTGTGTATATATACATGTGCATATATATAAAAACATTTGTATGTATATATAAATATATATCTATGTATTTATTAGAACATGCCCTCTTATGTATGACATCATTCTAATGTATTGGATTATTTAAGGTAAATAACTATAAGAACAAATGCTACATAGTCATACAGTTATATAGCGTATGACATCATTCTAATGTATTGGATTATTTGAGCTAAATAATTGTAAGATCGGATGTTTTGGATGTTTATTAAGTAGGTGTAAGATATGTTGAAACAATTAGCAATTGTTTTTCTCACTTTAATGGTGTATAGTTAGGTATATTAATTTATGTTTTACATGACTATCTAAGTGTGTAATTTTAAGGAGTTGAAGTATTTTTACACAAATTTTAAATTATGCGAAAAGCATGTATTTAGTCTGAATGTATATTAAGATATCTCATAATCATATACATCACATACAGTCCAAGGATGTATTCAGTCTGGTGTCATGCTGTCACTATCTAGACTATTATTACATGCATTTCCAAAATGGCCATAGCCTTGCATCAAATAGCTTAGCTTTACATCATATACAATATATAAGAAGTTTTATACAAAAAAGAGAATTCTATATCACTTCCAATTGAACACAATTTAAAATGTTAAGAGTGTGACAAATTACAAATGCCTATGTTCACAAACTATTCATGTCGATCTATTTTATGTTCTAAATAGTGTAATTAATTTTGTAGATAGACAATAATAGAATGCTCCTTCAAAAAACATCTTCTACATAGCCTTTACTTTCAAATCTTATGGAAGCGATCTTCACCTAGTGTTGATGATATTTATTTTGATTAATTGAAAACAGGTTTTTGAAAGGAACCCAGAACCTTGTTACATAGAAAGAAAAAGATAAAGCATTAAAGAGGCAAGAAACAACAGTGCCTAGTTACCCAAACATAGAACAAAACCCAGTCAAAACAAAAAGGGAGCACAAGACAAAGAGATCAACACTAGATAGCCAAAGGAAAGCACAAAGACAACATCGAGACAACACAAGGACAGCTAAATGTTTCTCATGAGTTCTTCCGCATGAACCACCATCTGCTTCATATTGATCACATAATTTTTCATTTCTTCCAGCTCTTTTTCCTTGATATCAACTTGTTTCTGAGTGTTGGCCCTTGTTCTTTTTTCATGACCCTTCTTCTCAGTCTAATCCTTATCATCCTCCTTGCCTTTAATCTGTTCAAATTTGTTAATCAGGATGTTAACATTGTCAACAGTGGCCTTAAGGATCTGGAAGTTTTGCTCAACAATCCTCTTCACAGTAAGCTCCATCCTATCCACTCTATTGACTAGATTGTTCAGGTTAGTTTCCAGACCCTTATCATCTCTGATCCCTTCCAACTCCTTCACCTTCTTTTCGGTTTCCAAAATTTTACTAACCATAGCCTCAATTTCTTCAACCTTGTTAATGGCAACCATTAATTCTTTAACATTCTCAAAGAGAGGCTTCTCACCCATAGTGGCCTTTTTTATCATATTGAGGTTAGTCTTCAAGTCACCAATCTCTTTCGCCATTTTGTTAATAACCTCACAAAAACTCTTGATGTTGCCATTACCAATGGTACCATGACAGACATTTTTATTGCCCATGTTGTTCTCCTGACCCTCATTCTGCATTCTCTGAGTGTTTAGGTTCTCCCCATGATCACCATCCAACATTTCATCT
This sequence comes from Cryptomeria japonica, assembly GCF_030272615.1. Taxonomy (NCBI): domain Eukaryota; kingdom Viridiplantae; phylum Streptophyta; class Pinopsida; order Cupressales; family Cupressaceae; genus Cryptomeria; species Cryptomeria japonica. The sequence goes on along the minus strand of NC_081408.1, from coordinate 709,997,330 downwards.
TCCTCCTTACCCTTATTATTGTCAGTTTTTTCAACCTCAGAATCCTCATCAGAAGAAATAATAATATTCCTTTTCACCTTGTTTATCCCCTTACTGGTCTTCTTGGTCCTTTGGGTTTGCTTGCCCATTCTCTTTCTCTTCTTTCTTTTTATGAATTCATCATCAAAAGACTCATCCTCAGAGTCCGAAAGGTCATAATCCATAGCAGTCCCCTTTCTCTTTCCCTTGGTCTTCCCCTTGTTACTAAAATCCTCAGACTCACCCTTAGTTTCACAATAGAGATTGAACCCACTATTCTCACTTTTAGTATCATCATCCCTAATTTGTTTGCCTTTACTAATGGGTTTCTCAATAATTTTCCCCTTCAACATCTTATAAACTAAAACCATTAAACCTTGGTGGAGGGCATGATCTCTTTAAGAATCTTTTTGTACTTCACGAATAGTATGATCCATAGAGCAGACAAGATAGTAAGGCAGACTAACCTTGTCACCATGGCGAAAGTGATTGAGAAACACAAAGTGATGCCCATAAGCCCTTGTGAATCTCTCGTCCAGAGTAATGTAGCTGATGGTGGAAAACAACACAAACCTCCATGGCCTGCAAATATGCTTAGGGGAATAGTAGGGATTATCCGCCTTAACCAATTTCCATTTTTCTCCATTAGTGACAGGAAACCTATTTGCAGCCTTGTCAGACACATTTTTGTCTCTGTAAAATCAATACCTTCTTTAACCATACCCGTAGCTTCAGTAATGACATCCTCGTCCACTTGCATCATCTGGGTGCCTACAAGAACCTTACCATTCTTCCATTTTTTTATAAAATGCTTATTGACATAAGGGTCTTTGCCGCAGAGCCTTTCCGTAAAAACATTCAAACCTCCCTCTTGAAGAATCTCCCAGACTTCATTGTTTTTCTTCCAATCCAAGCAAGAAGCCAGTTCAAACCTCTTTTTATTACTCCCTATTTTACCCTTAATTTCCAATTCTTCCTTATCTCGGCTCTGTTATTTTCTCTATGATCTTTGTGAAGAAACCTAACAATTTTTTTGTTGTTATGAAGAGCCACCCAGAATCTGTGCCGAGTAAATATGATATGACAAATAATAAAACAAGCCTCACCGCTGTAGTGATCAATCATAGAAAAATGAGGAAAAGGCATTAGAAATTGTGATTAGCAAAGACACGTTGTTTCATCTGGATACAGTCTAGTTCAATTAGAGATTTTACCTCACACTTGAGATTACTCTCACCATAAAGGAAAATGATTTTGTTAGAGCGGCAAGCCAGGTTGGCAGCCCAATCAACACACATGTTGGCTTCTCTATATGCATGTGTGAAAATACACATTTCAAAGGTTTTACTAATTTCCTTCGCAGTTTTGATGGCATTGTGTATAGACCAAGAGGGAGGGAAAACATTATTCAAGCAATTAATATTGTTTAAAGAATCGCTTTCAACCCAAGATTTGGTGCAATTTGAATCTTTAGCAAGAACCAACCCATGATAAGCATCAATGGCCTCAGCAACATGATTGGTTTGGTGACCTATAGGAATACATTTGATAGCTTTTCATATTCCCCCTTCGTACCTTAACACCACACCACACCACACCCTGCATTGCTACGATTACCCTTGGAAGCACCATCGAAGTTAATTTTCATCCATCCATGAGGGGGGCATTCCCATCTCACCTCTTCTCTAGGATTAGCATGTATGATGTCAATCTCCTTTATTCTCCAATTCTTGAAAATGATGTTATCACCTTGATCTTTGGGGTTCATTATTCCACCAGTGATGTAGAGTTTCTCCACCATATGTCTTTTAATTTTCTTAAAAATAATTTGAGCTTTTGATGCCTTATCTCTGAACACTCTATCATTTCTTTCTTTCTAGATTCCCCAACAAATATAGGATAAAGAAAATCTCCATAATAGATTAACTAAATTTTTCTTCGAAGGGTGGAACCAAGAATTGAAAACATCTTGGACAGCTTTAGGGAAGACCCATTTGACATTGAAGTTGTCCAGACATCTAGCCCAAATATCCGCAGAGAAGGGACAATGGCTAAACATGTGATTAATGGTTTCCTCATTCTGCATACAAAGATGACAAATACTAGGCAAAAAAAAACCTCTAGTTTTGAGATTGTCAGTCGTCAAAATCTTATTTTGAAGAAAAAAATATTAATTTTGGGAATAAGTCCTTTCACCCAAGCCTTAGCCCAATAAGGACTCTCCTGACTAGAATATTGCTGAAAATAGATAGAGGGGACAAAAAATTTACCATCAGTAGTAATTTTCCATATGAGTTGGTCCTCGTCATCAACCACCACCATAGAATTCATAATTTTATTCAGATGCTTAAGGGAAGGATCAATAGAGGATAAGTCCTTCCACTTACCTAAATTCTAGTAGTCAACCGCAGTAGTACCAAATTTTTCCTTACAGTGATCCTGAAACTTGCCCCAATCGGGATTGTCACTAATGGGAGAGTCTAACAACCAAGTGTCTTCCTAGAATTTAATGAAATTACCCTTCCCCACCTTCCATTTCACTCCTTTGACTATTATGTCTCTAGATCTAGTGACATTTTTCTAGATGTTGGAACCCATCAGAATATCTTCAACCTTGAGGAAACTATGAAGGGTAGGGAGCTATCTTTTATACTTATTATCCCATAAAAATTTTCATTCTCCCTCAGTTTTATAACCTCTCCATATCTACTTAGCCATGAGAAACTCATTCATATCTCTAATTTTTCTAAGACCAAGTCCTCCTTTTCTTATGGGTTTTCACACCTTGTCCCATGCAATCAAATTCATTCTCTTCTTTTCCTCAACCCCAGACCAAAGAAAGGTTCTTTGAATTTTTTCAATAGCCTCCGCAAACTTAACATGGATTCTAAAAAGACTGATGGCATATAGAGGGATACTCTAGAGAGTTGATTTCAGAAGATGGACCTTTCCCGCTTGACTGAGCAAAGAGCCTTGCCATCCAGCTAACTTCTTATGAACTTTATCCACTAGAGCACCCCAGAAGGTATCAGGAGGCACCTGACATAAAGGGAGCCCAAGATAGAAAGCAGGGAGATTCCCAATTTGGCTACCCAAAATATTACTAATCTTTGTATGTCTTCTTTCCGGAGTGTTTCTGAAATAAATAAAACTTTTAGACCAATTAATCAGTTGACCAATTGCACTACCATATCTATCCAAAGATTTCTTTAAGCTTCTAGAATCTTTCACAAAATAATTCCCCATAATAATTGAATTGTCCACAAATTGCTGATGAGAACACACTTGGTCAGCTAATGAAGGTTTAAGCCCTCTAAACTCTCCCTTCTCAACAAGTTTTCCAATAAATCTTCCCAAGCATTCCGCCATGATTATGAAAAGAAAAAGGGAGAGAGGATCCCCCTATCTGAGACCCTTGGAGGACTTGAAAAAGGGAGAGGGAGACCCATTGACCAACATAGAAAAAGAAGAAGAGGAAACCAATTGAATGATAAGACTGATGCTTCTTGAACAAAATCCAAAGGCAAAAAGAACAGTCTGCATAAAGCCCCAGTCAACTCTATCATAGGCTTTAGATAAGTCAAGCTTCAGAAGGAAATCTTCTTTTTTAGCCCTATAAAGAGAATGAATGTTCTCATGGACCATGATTATCTAGTCCAAAATTTGCCTCCCAGGGAAAAACCCACTTTACTGGGGAGATATGATCAAGGGGAGAAAAGTCATAAGTCTAGAGATCAAGACTTTAGAGATAATCTTGTACAAAGAATTGCAGAGGCTGATAGGTCTAAAAATATCCATGGAATCAGTTCCCATCTTCTTGGGAATAAGAGCAATGAAAGTACTATTCAATTCTTTCAAAATTCTCCTAGTACCAAAGAATTCTTTCACAACACTGGAAACATCCCTTCAAACAATATGCCAATACATTTGGAAAAAGAACATAGGGAATCCATCTAGGCTCGGGGCCTTATTACCTTCAAAATAATTTGACAGCTTTCAAAATCTCATCATTAGTTGGGATAGTAGTAATATAGGAGTTCTGGTCACCATCCAAGATAGAAGGGATGCAGTCCAAAAGATCCCTTTGAGCTTGAAGGTCCAAGTCCTGATCCTTAGTCAAAAGATTGGAGAAGAACTCCAGGGCAACTTTCCTCATAGAATCTTCATCATCAATAATTCTACCATTGACTTTAAGCTAATAAATCTTGTTGATAGCCTTGTGTTTCAAAGTGGACATATGAAAGTATTTAGTGTTTCTAGCCCCCTCCTTTAGCCATATATTTCTCGATCTTTGTCTCCAAAAAGTTTCTTCTTTGGCTATGATATCATGATATTTCATAAGAATCTCATCTTCAGCCTCTCTAGAGACATTGTTGTAGGCATTATTTTGAATCTCATCTTGGATATCTTTCGGATCTAAGAGAATGGCAGCTTTAGAGACAAAAATGTTCCCAAAGGAGTCCTTATTCCATCTTTTAACATTGTCTTTCACAAACTTCAACTTTTTGACCACCTTATACATAGCATTTACTTCAACTCTAACCTACCACCAATACTTGGTTTTTCTTTCAAAGTCAAGATGTTTTCTCCACATTCTTTCAAATCTATAAGGGAAATGTCTCCTTCCCTACTTGGGATCAGCATTAAAAGATATGGGATAATGATCCGACCCGGCCCTGATATGAGCAGATAAAGAACCAAAGTAGGAATTAAACCAGTCATGAGAGATTAAAGCTCTATCAAGCCTAACCTAAATTAAGTCTTCACCACTCCTTCTGTTGGTCCAAGTGTATTTAACCCCTTGCAACTCTAGATCATGAAGAGCATGGTTAATAATGAACTCCATCAAGTCCAATCTGTTGTCCATATTGGTTTGGTTCCCTCCCTTCTTCTCATATTCTCTGAGAGGGGTATTGAAATCCCCCATGATAATTCAACTATCTTCAACAAACTTACTTCTAATTGAGGATAGGTTTCTCCATAAAACACTTCTACCAGCTTTGGTGTTAGGGGTATACACATTAGTCAAGACCCGTGAAGTACCATCTTTCAAATGCTTAAATCTAATACAAGTCATATTGTTATTATGAATCAACACCTCTCCCTTAACATTATTATTATTCCAAAAAGTAGATATACCCCCAGACGCCCCTTCAGAACTACCACCACTAACTCCCCCATTACTAAACATTTTTAGACATTTGACCCTCTCCCTAAACATTTTAGTTTCCTGAATCATAATAACATCCGGGTTTTTTTCTCTACTCATACTTTTTATTAAATCTTGTTTATGAGGATTATTCAATCCTCGTATATTCCAGGAAATAATCTTCATGAATTTTTGGAAATACCTGCTTCAAAGATGGTTCTTTGAGTACCGTCCGCAAGATTCTTGCTAGTTTCCATGGTCCTCTTCTTTGCATTTGAATATCTTCTAGGTGATGTATGTTGAGCCCCCACATCCCCTAATCTACTTCTGGTGTTTCTGGTATTTAGATGGTTGTTGTTATTATTATTATTATTATTTGTTCTTGCCCTTTCTATTATCCTCTAATATTTATACCTCCTCTTGTTTTGTCCCACTCTTTCTCAGAGCCTTTTTTATGTCTTCTTCATTTCCCCATATTGGAGCATTTTCCTCCGGGAAAGTCATCTTGACTTGGGCCAGAGAAACTATAGATATCTCCAAGAGCCCTTGCTCTAGGATATTATCATGTTGAGTATCTTGAAACCAGCTTACTCCATTTTGTGACCCAGAAGAAATTTCTTCTGAGTTAGGACCATCTCCCTCCTCCTTATTGTCCTTGGTTTGACTGTCTCCCTTATCCATCTGGCTACTTTCCCACTTTTCACTCTCAGTTGTATTTTGATCTGTTGTGTCCTTTTGGTCATTTAGGTAGTTGCATTGTGATTTCTTCTCTCCATCATTATAATCCTTTCCACTTTTCTCTTGCTCATTTTCCTACTGGGAAATCTTATCTTCCATTCCATCCACCGTCTCATTTCCTAATTCCCTAGCTAATTCCTCCTCAGTTCTTCCAATCTGGGACTGTTTCTCCTGATCCAAACCTTAAGAAGGAAGAGCCTTCAAAGGTTTTTCTATATTATTATCTGGGTTCATTTCCACCTTTTTCTAAACCTTGGTTTAGGTTTGAGGTTTAGAAATATTGTTTGGGCATTTTTTAGCCTAGTGCCCAACTCTCTTACAGTGAAAACAGGCAAAGATAATAGATTCATAAACTATTTTTTGCATCCATTTACCAAGTTTTGAATCTATCTTATCTCCTCTGGCATTAATGTATCAGGCCCAACCCCTACGTAGATTCTGGCATAAATGAGTCTTCTTATGGACGTCGTCACCGGGTCAATGGAGAGAAGCTCCCCGAAAGCATTAGCTATCCCAACAAACACATCTTCCTCCCAGTATTCCATTGGAAGACCTGGAAGATTTATCCAAATAGGCACTTGGACCACAAACTCATCATCCTGACCTGAGTTAGGGTACCATTTCTGGATATACATTATATATTTACCTATCATCTAGGTTCCATTGCAGTGGATTTGTCTGTGGTCTTCCTCACATGAGAAGGAAAAGGAGATACATCCTTTATTCATAGCTACCACATCCACTTGGCCTTTTAGATTCCATTTTCTCTTCACGAATCCACAAACAACCTCAATGTTAGGTCTCACCCCAAAGAATTTGCCTATCAGGGTGCTTTCCATCCGAGCAATATTATGATCTATAATTTGATCAAGAATGGATATGGCATACTTTCCCTGAGAAATATTCGAGATATTTTCAACAGGAGGCAAAATTGACTTACCTTTAGGTTTGATTCCAAATAGAGAAGACCATTTACTGATCTTCTCAAGCCTAGGTCCACATGATTTAGGACCCCCACCTGGGTCCCCCGAATCCAAAGGGGCATCAGGTTCCAAACCATCTGATCCCTCCCCCTCCAAAGGACCAGAGAGTCTGCTTGCTACCTGTTGTCCTGGTGCTGCTCCAGGTCTCCCACCCAAAACATTTGAATTTTGGGCCTGACCATTCCCCTTGTCCCCTCCGCTCCGCTCTACTCTACTCTACTCCGCTCCATTTCTTTGAAATGACAATGGTTGTGCTATACGTTGATGATATTTGTTAGATAGGGTCAAAATCAAGTTTATTCTACAAGGCAACATACCAGTCCAGATGACAACACTCCTTTCCTCACAGTGAAACTGAAATCATTTTTCCACTGAAAGTCAGGTAAGCCATCCTTCTTTTACCATGTGCATCTATCTTCTATGCAAATGAAATGCCTTCTTTTTTGTGGTATCCGTGAATAGCTTTCTTTCAAAACAACTTGTGCAATATTTAATTAAAAAAAAAATTAAAACATAGACTTACGAAATATTATAAGAGATTGTTAATAAATGTATGCTCTTATGCACGTTTAATGCTACCATAGAAGAGCCTTCCTCTCAATTTTAAAGATCTCATTTCATGTCATCTCCATCAACTCCCTCTAAGTATTCACAGCAGTCTGCAACGAACTCTTCGATAAGCTTATGTGTTCTACCTTTTCAGAACCCCAACTTTATGGTCATTAATTTCATGATATCCCTCATTCATAATACATTTTTTATTGAATGCATGCCTTTCCTTTGTACATTCTCTCTATTTTCTTGCATATAGAAATATAGTTATGCATTCTTTAATTGATTCTTTTCTATACCATTTCCGCATTCAATGATTCAAGATTCTTTAATTGCATGCATTCCAAAAATCTCAACTGTATGTGAAGGGATGGTCATAAATATTTCTTACTACCCCTTCACATTAATCCCTCAGTGTTGATATTATCCTTTTGTAGGCACTTGCCCAAGAGTGTGCCCCCACCCCATGTGCAATTCAATCTATCAATGCTGGAGATGACCTTCCTTCAGCATTGCTCTAGGTTTTGTCATTCCAAAAAATGTAGGGTACCGAAGATGATACACACATATATAAACTTGTGTTGTCTGATGGCACATACATGCAGCTAGCAATTCTACCACCTGAGTATGTAGATATGATACTTTCAAACACTCTAAAAATAGGTTATATAGTTCTCTTGACAAGTTATACTTGCAGATGTGTATGGAACACAAGGTAGGAAAGATATTATGTCTATAACAATATCCTTCTTTGATATTGAATCCTTTGCTACAACAAACTTCACAAACTTAAACAAAACTATTTTCATTTTATAGGACTATTATAATACTTAGTCTAGAGGTCAAACAAAGTAATTGTCAATTCTTTGGCAAACCTGAATACCTATTAAAAAAACAACCAGCAGAATTATTGGGCCAAGAAACAGCTTCATCCTCTAAACATTCCCTTCAGTTTGGTGGTGCACTACCATCTCCACAAAGCGCAACCTCTGATAACATAAGCCCTATCAAAAGTTTAAATCCCTACCAAAACAAATGGACAATCAAGGGAAAACTCACCAACAAACGCCAAATACGTCCATATAGTACACCTACCAAGAATGGGAAAGTCTTCAGATTTGACATTGTAGACACCAAGGGTTGCGAGGTTAGGGTCACATGATTTGATCAAATATCTCAACTACATTGTGATCATGTTGAGGTGGGTGCTCACTATGTCATTTCAAAAGGCTCCATAAAGGAGGCGAACACAAAAAAATAAAATTAAGCAGTCATCTAGAGATCTTCTTGTCTTATGCTTCAATATTGAAATGTTGCACCCCTGATGTTGATTCTTCTCAGATCCACTCCCCTTTCACCCCAATTAGTGAAGTGGTTCAGTTGACTAATAATACCTTGGTTGACATCATTGGTATTGCTATCTATGTTGGAGATTTCATCACAATCCATATAAAGGATGGTAGTGAAACTAAGAATCGAATTGTTAAAATTAATGATCTATCTAGTTCAACAATTGATGTCAATCTATGGAGGCCAACATCAAAACAAAGAGGCCATGACTTAAAAAATATGTTAACCCCTGATGTTGTTCTTATCCTTGTTGTACACAATGGTCGTGCAAGCTACTTTAATGGAAAGGTTGTCAATATGACATCTGCAACAACACTACATATTAATCCTCCTTTCCTAGAGGCAGAACCCTTCATGCTAAGAGGACCTCTTCCATTGCATCCTCATCATTTCTCTTTGGGATTTACTCATATTGATGGAAGATATAGTAGGATGACTATTGCATCGATCCGTGAATGCATGATTGCTAGACCAGAAATAATTCAAACCACTATAGTTGTTGTTCTTAGATTTATGAACATAACAGATGATGAATTCTATTATGCAGCTTGTCCACTTAAAGTTAATGGTAAACCTTGCAAAAACAATGCACTCAGCAGGCTGATGATTCATGGTTCTATCCTAGATGTCAAATGAGCATGGCAGAATGCAGTTATAGTTACCTTTTACCAATGAAACTGCAAGATGCAACATGAACTCTTTGGGCAACTACTTTTGATGCGGTAGGAACAAATTTGATAAAAAAAACTGCAAAAGAGCTTTACATGCCCCAAAATGATGTCACCACAACACAAACACCTTGTACTGTCATTAATACAGTTGTTTTGCATCGCTACACATTCACTCTGTTGGTTTCTACTAACACATACAATTATGAGCCTAAGATGAAGGTTGCAATTAACAAGGTCTGCGAGGTTGATTATAAAGCTGAGTGCAATGCTTTACTTGCAGATATTGATCTCCTCTCCACGTAACCTTAGCTCTATACTGCACCTCTTGGCTATTTGCAATACTTTGCTTTCATATAAGACTTATTACATTTCCTCTTTTGCATTTTTACATGTTTTATATGCATACAATCCTACTACATTATAGACAATTCAATGACAATCATTATAATGATAGATAACCAATACGTTTCTAAAATTTTGAAGGCATTGACGATAATGCCTAACATTTTTGGTTATGATGACCTTCATTAATAGTTAGTTGCACTTTACAAGTCTTTGCATTCAGCTAAGATACATATACAAATGGATTCACTAAAATCTTTTCTATGTGCAATTACATGTATGTAGACATACAATCATAGGCATTCCAAGTGTTGGACTTATTCCTAATCTAATGATAGCCTCTTTTTTTTTTGCATATGTGTACCTACATAGATATTTGATTCTTCTTTATAATTGTTTGTGTCCTTTTATAAATTCCATATCTTGCTAAAGGCTTGCTTTACTATAACAAACGTTTCATATGTGCACATACACATATGTAGGCATAGGGGTGTAGACAAAATAGGTCTTCAAGCCCACAAGCTTATATGTACACACACATATATACTTACCTATATCGTTTTGTGTTTGTATACACTTGTTGGTATTCCTTTCACTCTTAAAATACCTACAAGTTTCTTTATATGCCTGCATGTGTATATGTGCATATATTTTTGGTTCCAATACCTTCCTAAAGGCTTCCCTTTCTATAAGAAGGGTTTCATATGTGCGCATACACATATGCAAGCATAGTACCTACACAAAATTCTATAGTTAGCTTTACCTTTCTATGTTAGTACAATCTTGTTAGTATTCCTTTCAATCCTATGTTGTTTGCACCTTTGTTTATATGTCTCCATGCCTATATGTGCATATATGTCTGGTTTCTTTCTCTAAATGGTGTTGTAGCTATATATATATATATATATATATATATATATATATATATATATATATATATATATATATATATATATATATATATATCGTACATTTGCAAATGCTTCCTCCCATGTCAGTATATTCTATAGTTAGCTTTACCTTTCTATGTTAGTACAATCTTGTTAGTATTCCTTTCAATCCTATGTTGTTTGCACCTTTGTTTATATGTCTCCATGCCTATATGTGCATATATGTCTGGTTTCTTTCTCTAAATGGTGTTGTAGCTATATATATATATATATATATATATATATATATATATATATATATATATATATATATATATATATATATATATATATATATATATATATATATCGTACATTTGCAAATGCTTCCTCCCATGTCAGTATGTTTTACTCTATGTAACAAATCTGAAACCACCATGCTCGTATTGTCAGTCTGATATACAAACATTTAATGTATTTATTTGTGAAGTACATAATCCAAGTTATCTAATATGTTGGTCCCAAAGATAAATGAAAGCATTAACGAGTTGATGTTGGTGTATTATATTCTATTGAGGTTGTGTTGATCATGCATTTTACTGTTGGACAGTGTTGTAGACTATATCAAAGTCATCTTCCTTCTCTGATGCTTATTAGTTTTGCACTTCATGTTACAGTTTAAATTAATTCATTTATGTACAGTTACATATTCTAATATAAAAAGGCTTCCACTTCTTTATTATATAAGTAACTTATGTCTTTCAATGTCTCCAACAAGAATTAGAAGAATGTGTGTCTATGCTTGCATGTTTTTATATAGATACACCCATGCACATATATATGTTTGTGCTCACACATTGAACACTAAGAATGTGCATCTCTGCATATAGATAAACACATATGTAAATGTACTTGCAAATATACAAGGTGGTTAACATCTGTTGCAGCACTCCTCATTGCATTGCACAATATCTTCAAACACATATTCATCTATGCTGGTTACTTGCCTTGCAGAATAAATTTGCTTTCCTTGCGATTTCCTCCATATGTAAGTACTCACTGTTCATACACATAGAAAATATAAAAAAATAATCTATGCATGCAAACTAATATACACATACATATTTATTTATATATATACATATGTATATATGTATATATAGATTTTTATATAAACATAGACATGTACATTTCTATATAGAAATTAACATATATGGATATGTATATATATACATGTATGTCCAAATAAATATATATACATAATTATACAGTTATATATACATATACATGTATTTATATATGTGTATATTTGTCTATACAGATACACATATTTTCATTCATATGTATATATACATGTGCATATATATACAAACATAGGTATGTATATATATATATAATGCCTTCAGCAAATGCTCTTGCAGCCAAAGTGTGCACTCAACAAATGCCAAATGGAACCCTAATTAAACGAAAACTTGCAGACAAAAAATAATGTAAGAAATGAAAACCAAAACAGAAGCCTTACAGTTATAGATCGATATTTTCCTTAAGATGCATGCACAACACACATGTCACTACTGCCACTAAACAACAAATCAACTCACTCAAATTAAATTATGGTGCAACCAAATACGTTTGTATACACCTAAATATATCCACATAAATACATATATGTGTGATTTTATACTTTTATATACATATAAATGTATTTATATATATGCATATGTCTCAATACATTTATATATGTATTTATATACATACGTATATCTATGTACATATGTATGTATGTATGTATGCATATGTATTTACATGCATGTATATATACAAACGTATTTATCTATATAGAAATATGTAAGTATAGATATATATATTATATGTCTATCTATGTGCCTTTATTTTCTTCCAATTCCATTAATATAAAATACTATAATTGTATCCTTGTTGTCATACATGCTTGCATCCCTACCCTCTTCAATTATTATACTTGTAATACACTTTTTTTCTCTAACAACTACTAGATATCCTTTCAACATTCCACACAACAAGGTGATGCGGTCAAAGCCAAGAGGAAGGAAACAAATAGAATTTACTATGCAAAGAATAGAGCGGATATCTCCAGCAAATGGCAAATGAAACAATGAGTGCAGCAAGCACCCGATACTGGCTTCCAAACATTGTTGGGAATACAAACTAACCAACCTCAGCCAAACAATGCTCCCCAAACACCTCGCACTACTCCTGAACTCATCCTCCACTCTCCTTCGTTTCAACACACATTGTCTAACTTCCGAAAAAAGATTGACAAGTTGGGACTCCCATAAATGTGTTATGTTTGTAAAGAAATCTATGTGGGCATGATTATTAAATGTGTAGATCATGTTGTTGTTTGCATGAGGTGTTCTACTGAGAGAGGAATTCACCGTTTCTCTTCATCAAACAAAATGGACCCAGGTGAGCAACCTTTAATTTTAAAGCGCCTTTCCCTAGTAGAAGAAATTCTCACAGCAAGGGTTGCTCCCATTTTGCAAGTTACTCATGCAAGGGGAGGCCAATATAAATATATAGGCCACACAATTAACTTCCCACAAGATGTTTTAGAAATTTCTATTTCCTTGCCATCAAAAATACAGGATTTAGAAATCCTTATTGTCCGTAGAACTAATTTGTGAGGGCTAAGTTATGACTGTTACGTTAATAGGTATCACGTCATGGATGCATTGAATTACAAAATTCAGCATGACCAATATTACAAAGATGTACTCATTGATATTGATGTGCTAGAGCTATTGCCTAAAACCAGTACTGATGTTTCAGATTTGTTAAATAGAGTTGAGACACCTCAAGAACAACCTATACAAAACAATGACAATGCAACCTCCACCAACCATAACGAAGATGAAGTGGAATGTTGGCATTTTGGATATGTTGATATGGTTTTTTCATTAATTTCAACACCTATTGAAGAGGGGAAAAATACCTGTGAGGTGGATTAGTTAATAAGCATGTAAGTCAAACATATAATCATATGAAATCAAAGACATAACTCCAAAACACATGAAAACATGAATAAGATGCATATACCACACAAAAACTTATACCTCTCCCTCAGATTAAGCTTGATGAAGTGAAGGCACCCCTTGGTGATGCTCCACTTGATGCGCTCCTCTTGCTTGCTTGCTTGATGTGGATGGCTCTCCAATGTTGTGCACAAATGGAATGGATTTGGAAGATGATAAGGATGAGATGATCAAGTGTGGATGAGATATGATTAGAACATGATAAGGTTGCCAAGATGATTTTCTGGGCTCAAAAGGATAGCATAAGATTACTAAACTTGGAGATGAAGAATGGAGGGATGGAGTCCTCAATTTATAGGAAGAGGAGAGGAAGAATGGATGGCTAGGATGGATTCAAGATGAAGGGCTAGGATTGCTTGTGAACTCACACAAGACCCAAGAGAGGGTGTGGAGACCAAGAGATATGCCTTAAAGGCATTTCTTATCTCCACACTCCTCAAGGTACATTGGGGAGACTTCCCAAGGTACCTTGAGAAGAGCAAAGTGCATTGGGAAGACTTCCCAATGTGCCTTGAGAGGAGCAAGGGATGTGACATTCCTTGAAGATTGGGGAGGAGGAATTTAAAATTCTCCAAAAAGGGATAATCATGGGGATTGGAGGAATAAGAAGAAATTAAAAATTCCTTGGGAGAGGAGATGCCTAGAGGATTGTAAGATTTTGAAGATCTCGCATTCACCTAGGAAAAGAGCATTAAAAGCTAGTGGTTGGATGGAAGGGACAAGGAGTTGACTTCGTGGCTAATTATGATGATTAGCCATTAGCAACTCATTAGGAGGGGGATCAGAGGAAATGTTAGGTGGGATTAGGATTTGTAGGAGGATTTGACTAGGAGAGAGAATGAGTGGAGGGAATTAAAAATTAGAAGAATAAGGTTAAGTGAGTTTAGGGAGTTTCTAGAAGACTTTATTAGGTTAATGATGAATTAAGAAGATGGTTTGTAGGAATCATGTGGTTCAACTAATTAATTGAAATTAATTAGCTAAGAGGGAGATTTGTGAGAATTCAATTTTTAGAAAAATAAAGAAAGGGATTGATTTACTAAATAAATCAATCACATACTATAGTGACAATATCAATTATATTTAATTAATATTGAGGAGAATTTGAATTAACATAATTAATTAATTAATTATGTGAGGAATTAAAAATAATTAAAAATAATTATTTTTAAGTGTCTACATTTTGCCCCTCTTTGAAGCGAGGTGTAATGATGCGTTGATTCAAAGAATAATCTTGTTTGATTCGATTGATAAGGTCTAGATTTAGTCCAATTTCAGGAAGGAGTCATCCTGTATAAGACATGATTAGAGCATCTGGTTTCAGGAAGGATACATCTTGTATAAGACATGATTGATCACAACGTCTGGTTTTAGGAAGGATTCATCCTATATAAGACAAAGATTGATCACAACATTTGGTTTCAGGAAGGATTCATCCTGTATAAGACAAAGATTGATCACAACATCTAGTTTCAGGAAGGATTCATCCTATATAAGACATGATCAGAGCGTAACATCTAGTTTCAGGAAGGATTCATCCTATATAAGACATGACTGATCACAACGTCTGGTTTCAGGAAGGATTCATCCTATATAAGACATGATCAGAGCGTAACATCTGGTTTTAGGAAGGATTCATCCTGTATAAGACATGACTGATCACAATGTCTGGTTTTCAGGAAGGATTCATCTTGTATAAGACATGACTGATCACAACATCTGGTTTCAGGAAGGATTCATCCTGTATAAGACATGATCAAAGCGTCTGGTTTCAGGAAGGATTCATCCTGTATAAGACATGATCAGAGCGTCTGGTTTCAGGAAGGATCTATCCTGTATAAGACATGATCAGAATCAGAATTAATTATGTGAGGAATTAAAAAATAACTAAGATAATTATTTTTAAGTATCTACATTTTGGTGATGTGTAGAAGATAGAAGAAGAAAAGGGCCCCAGCGTAAAGCATGGGAGGTGTATGCCCCCTCGATAATTTTTTTGAAAAAAGGATGAAAAATTCTCGAAAAAAAGAGGAAGAAGAATCAGGGTGGAAGGGATAAATGAGGAATAAATATGAAGTAGTCGTGAAGAATTTGGAAAGGATAATAGGAGAGGCGAGACCATGAGGGAAGATGGGCCCTCACGGGGGCCCATATACACCACAACGGACCCAATGAGGGGGCATTGTATTATGACGGACATATTTTCCTCTTTATATATATATGTATACATGATTCGATTGGTGACAGATGATGTGTATCATTTATTGTGATGGATTATTTTTGTTTCTCTTATGATGTTATATATGGATGCAATCATGGATGTGCTATGCTAACCTATTTTGTGATGTAGAGTGGATGCTTATGTATGTATGTTTATGATGTGTTGCTGACATAGTTTTTGGATGCAAGATGAGTGTTTTTTTATGCTTTATGTATAAATACACAAGTGTGAATGGTTTATGATGCAGTCTAAATTTAATGCTATATGGATGAGTGTATCTTTTATATATGTGATGCAATCTTATATGGTAAATGTTTTGTGGAAAAAAAATAAAAAATGATTGTCTAAGAAATGCACTCTACATGATGTGAATGAATTAATAAAAAGAGGGAATATGCCAATAATAACACAATGATCTTAGATAGAAGAATATGGAATAGATGGGAAGTGGGGGAAATTGAGAACTCCATGGGATTATTGAGTTTAGGATTTGATGGAATGATGGTAAGATTTTGTGCACAACAAATGTGGAGAGCCAACCTAGTTTGATGTTGCCCTGAGTGGCTTGCACCACTGGTTATAGAAATCAGGATGCCATGAGAAACCTAGAGCATGGACTGACTCTGTAGACAAACTGGAATTTCTTGCATAGAACAATGCAAGTTGTAAGAAACACTAATACAAAGTTGTGGGTTCGTGCAAGGAAACCCTCAAACACACTGATACCTCTTGTACACGAGAAGGTAAGTATTGATAAACACTAGTACCAGGTCACCGGTTTATACAAGAGGGATCCAAAACATGTCATACTATGAAATATGCCCCAGTATGTGCCTATCATAACATACCTGGATATGGAAGAACCTAAGCAGTCATAAATAGTGGCAGTCGTAGGGCAAAAGATGCAAGTCTATATGAAAAGATCTAACAAAATCTAACAAGTCACTTCCTTGAGACCAAATGATACCTCTTTCCAAGAGTAGAATTAGGATGAAGGATTAGGTTTCCAGGCAAGGGAAGGGGTCATTCATAGGGCAAAGTGGGCTTTTGGATTAGGCAAGTGATTCTATGGTTTTGGAGAGTGACCTGTGGACTTGGGATTGTTTCTCAAGACTTCTTGAAGTTTACAGACAGACATAGAAGCTTAGTTTAATGGGACATTCCTTGTTCATGACTCAGGTGAAGACTCATCATCATACACGTGTTTTATTGGAAGGTGAGAGGGAAGGAATGTTGTGAATGGGAGGATTGGACGGAGAGTGATTTGCATTGTCGACCTGATAGATAGTGGATCTGGTTATTTACCTTGGCACCTGTATGGAGGTTTTCACCAAGGTACTTGTCCATAGTGCCACAAAGTGGTTTTCATTGGTGGACGAATTGTTTTTCTTTCTTTTTCTGATTTTTTTTTTGTGTGTGTCATAAGGCGCCTGTTTGCCAGGTTTTCACCAAAGTGACGATTTTTTCAGGATCTTTTTCTCATTTTTTTATTTTTATTTTTATTTTTTTCTTGATTTTTTTGACAATTTAAGACTTTCTAAGGACTAAGCATAAAATCTTTTGAGGTGCATGATATTCATTGGATCATCCAAAGGATCACCTTCAGGACTAGCCAACTGATAAGCTCCTAATCCATATTTTGCTGTGATTACATATGGTCCAAGCCAAATAGGCTCTAACTTGCCTTTCTTTTTTCTTTCTTGTAGATTTTTCTGATTCTCCATGAGGACAAGATCACCAACTTGGAATTCCTGGGTTCTGACCTTTTTGTGATAACTCATACGCAAGCGATTCTGATATACTTGGAGATGGTTCAAGGCCTTGAGGCGCCTTTCATCTAATAATTCTAGCTCTTGTAAGTGGGCAATTTTGTATTCTTCCCCTGGTACAATGTTTTGCAGTGATACCCTTAGAGAGGGGATCTTGATCTCAAGGGGAAGGATGGCTTCAGAACCAAAGACCAGGGAATAAGGGGTGGTGCCTATGGGGGTGCAGATGGAGGTGCGGTAGGCCCATAAAGCGAGATGGAGTTGGAGGTGCCAATTGCAGCCAGCTTCTTTGACTGTCTTTTTGAGGATTTTGATTAAGGTTTTATTAGAAGCCTCAGCTTGGCCGTTGCCTTGGGGATAATATGGGGTGGAGAAGCCATGTTGGATGTTGAATTTTTGGCAGAGTTCTTTAACATCCTGGTTTTTAAATTGTTTTCCATTATATGTGATGATAACTTTTGGGATGCCATATCGGTAGATTAAGTAGTTCAGGATGAATTTGGAAATTTGCTTGCCAGTGGTGAAAGTAAGAGGGATAGCCTCTACCCACTTGGTGAAGTATTCGGTGGTGGTGATAATGAATTTATGTCCATTGGAAGATGAAGGGTGGATTTTCCCAATGAGATCGAGCCCCCACTATGAGAAGGGCCATGGTGTTATAAATGGCTGCAATTCTTGTGACGGTGCATGAATTTTGTCACCATGTTGCTGGCAAGGGATGCATTTCTTCACATAATTATATGCATCTACCTCCATTTTAGGCCAATAGTATCCTGTTCTCAAAATCTTTTTAGCCAATGTGAGCCCACTTGAGTGTGCCCCACAGATACCCTCATGTACTTCGCGTAATGCCCATTCCGCCTTTTGTTTATCTAAACACCTTAGGAGGGAACCATCGAAATGCCTTCTAAATAGGGTGTCTCTGAGGATGGTGTAACGAGAACATCGATAGATGAAGGTTTGTTGTTGGGTTTTTGTGAGATGTGGGGGAATGGTGTTGTCTTTCAGGAAAGTGAAGGTTTCTTGGTACCAAGGGGACTCAAGACCAATGAGAACACACACCATTTCAGATTCTGGTAGGTCATATGCTGGTATAAATAATTGCTCGACCAAGAACTTGCACTTCTGACTGTGTGTTGGCATTTGAAGGAGGGAGCCAATGGTGGCCATGGCATCTGCAACCCTGTTGTTTGTTCGTGGGAATTTATTAAATGTGATTGCTGTGAAATGTTTCTTAAGATCTTCAACCATGGTATGGTAAGGAAGGAGTTTATCATCTTTTGTCTAGTACTCATCATTGACTTATTTTATAACGAGCTGAGAATCACCATAAACTTGTAACTCCTTTATTTTCTAGTGGATAGCCAGACGCAAACCAGTGATGAGTGCCTTGTATTCTGCTATGTTATTGGTACATGCAAAGGCTATCTTGTATGATTTGGGGATGCCATCTCCTTGAGGTGTGACCAATAATATTCCTGCCCCCAATCCATTTTGGGTGCAGGAGCCATCAAAGTATAATTGCCATGTGGAGGATGTGGAAACAGTCATAATGAACTCATCTGGTAATTCTGTGAGAATAGGATGGTCACCTGAAAGTGGAGCTTTAGCCAACTAATCTGCAATGACTTGTCCCTTGATTGCCTTTCTGTCCACATATTCAATGTCAAACTCACTTAGGAGCATGACCCATTTGGCGGTTCTACCAATGAGAGCAGCTTTTGACAGAAGATATTTAAGTGGATCAATTTTAGCAATTAATTTTGTCTTGTTGTTTAGCATATAGTGTCGTAGTTTCTGTGTGTTGAACACTAATGCCAAACATGCTCTTTCAATGGGGGTATAATTGAGTTCATATCCTACCAGTGTTCGACTGATGTAGTAAATGGCTTGTTCTTTCCCTTGGTCGTATGTTTGTGCCAATAATGCCCCTAATGCCACTATAGTAGCACATATATACAAAATAAGGGGTTTTCCTGGAGTAGGAGGCATCAACACTGGAGGTGATGCTAGATATTCTTTTACTTTCTCAAAGGTCCTGTGGCATAAGAAGTCCCATTTGAATTTCGTGTCTTTACGCAACAGGTGTGCAAATGGATGGCACTTGTCTGCTAGCTGTGAAATGAAACACCTGACAGACTAGAGTTTTCCCTAGAGACTACGCAGTTGTCTGAGAGTTCTTGGCAGAGGCATTTCCATAATAGCTTTTACCTTTGCGGGATCAACCTTGATGCCTTTGCAGGAAATAATGAATCCTAGTAGTTTTCCCGATGTGACGCAAAACACACACTTTTGGGGATTTAGGCATAGCTTGTATTTTTCCAATCTTTCGAAGATCTGCTTTAGAATAGGGATGTGCTCTTGTCTTGTCTTGGATTTGCCTAGCAGATCATCCACGTAGTCCTCCATAATTTTGTGCAAGAGGTCATGAAAAATTGTTGTCATTGGATGTTGATATGTAGCTCTCGCATTTTTAAGGCCAAAAGGCATGACCCGGTAATAGAAAGTACCCCATGGTGTTGTGAATGTGGTTTTATGATGATCCTCATCTGCTATCCTGATTTGGTTGTATCCAGAAAACCCATCCATTAGCGATATCATTTCATGTCCTGTTGTAAGGTCCACAATCATGTCTATATTGGGGAGCGGGAAATCATCTTTAGGACAAGCTCTATTTAGATCTCAGAAATCTATGCAGATGCGGATGCCCCCGACAGGTATGCCGACGAGTACAATGTTACAGACCCATTCAACATAGTCTATGGGTTTGATGAATTTTGCACCTGTAAAGCGGAAAATCGAACCCTAGGTGTTCCCCCACTCCAAGGAGAGAGAAAGGAGGTCACTAGGGTTGACGGTTTTCACTTAGGGAAGACTTTACATACAAAAGAGGGGTTGAAACTCACAAGATCCAATCCCACACAATGCAAGATTGAATTCTAAATGAGTTTCAAGGGTTGAGACAGCAAGGATACCCTATTTTGTAAAGAATGTAGATAGAAGGATTGAACTAGGAGTGTATGTGAAAGTAAGAAAGATTAGTTTGTAGATGGAAATAGGGACACGGGATGAAGCTGTGGACCTGAAATTAGCAGTAAAATGTCGAGATGATGCTGTCCTACAAGTTTGAGCGAAAGTTGACGGGATGATGGTGCCTGGAGTGCACACGGTCCTCCGAAAAATCCGCGAAATGAAGGGGGATCTGTTCGTTTCTGCACAAGGATTCCAGATCTTCAATTACAGCCGCGTACCTGCAACCTACACACAGAAAAGAGAGGACGATTGGGGGGTTAGGGATTAGGGGTTTGCCTTCAGGTCAAACCCCAATTTTGGAATTAACCAAGAAATGAGAATGCTGTAAATGTAAATGTTTGTAATGTAATCAAGTACTGATACCTTGTTTTAAGGATGTTTGTATTCGTACATGCGAAGGTGTAATGATGTTGTATGTTGTATGTTGTAGGAGATCTCCTCTTCAATGGTTGAATCCTTGTCTTGAATGCAACACCTAGCCTTGAATGGAGACCTAGAATGCTCAATTGCTTGAAGGAATGCTTGAATGCTTGAATGTTTGAATGTTTGAATGTTTGCCTATCACTTCCGCCTCTTGCACACATATGTTTTTTCCACCCTTTTCTAGGAGGGGAAATGTAGTTTATATACTTGTCAATTAGGGTTAGGAGACTGATTTTTCCAACCTTAGGCCGACCTAGGGGCATTGTTTTCTGAATTGCAAACTTGAAGACCCGATGCCCAACAAGAGACCGGGCCCAAAATAGGGCCAGGGACCAGGGCGCTGGGCGCCATGGTCCTGAGGGACCAGGGCACTAGGCGCCATGGTCCTGAGGGACCAGGGCACTAGGCACCATGGTCCTGAAGGACCAGGGTGCTAGGCGCCATGGTCCTGAAAGACCAGGGCACTGGGCGCCATGGTCCCACCTCCCAGGACAGCAAGGTGCAAGGAGGATCAGGCTAAGGTGCAAAAAGATGCAGTTTTTTATGTCGTAAATAGGTTTCAAGGTCTCCATTCAGGTTCAACGTTGCGCCGCCATCGTGAAGACCCAAATGCAGTCGAAATTGCAAGTGTCACAATTTTATGACGCTACAGCACCTAACATCTTTTGGAGTTCTGCCTTAACCAGGAGAGCAATATGCGGGTGCATTTTGCGCAATTTTTGTTTTATAGGTTTTGCATCTGACCGAATAGCAAGATTGTGAACCACCAAGGTAGGATCTAACCCTGGCATATTGGCATAGGACCATGCAAAATTAATTTTCACCTTTGTAAGGAAGTTGATGAAGTCTTGTTTCTCTATTTCTGTGAGGGATTTGGCAATGAGCACATTTTTCGGAATACTTCAGTGCCCATGTTGATGTTGTCTATTTCTTCTATCAGCAAATTTGATTTGTCATGTGGAAGGTAACTAATGGTAGGGAGGTCAAGTCCCTCATCGTCAAGTGCCTTTTCCAAGTTTTCACTTTCAGATACGCCCTTTGTTTTTATGTTTTGTTCATCCAAAGGTGCCTCAGGGAGGTTTTCACCTAGGAAATCATGTCTTTTCCTTTTATTATCTTTTTTGTGGCTAAGGGTATTGACCTGACTACCAAAGTATCCCTTTTTGTGTAGTTGAATACCCTTGATTCTGTTACAATCTTCCAAGTTTTGCGTCGTCAGGAGAGCAATGAGAGCATTATCATCGACATAGATATCTAAAGTGGGTTTGTCTCATTGGCTCCAGTTAATGAGTTCAGGATGGACAAGATGTAGCTCGTGTTAAGTGGGAGGGGTTACGGGGATGATGGTATTGATGTAAGTGACAAGGAAGATATCTTTCTCGTATTCATATGGCATTTTGTGGAATTCCTCTTCGTCAGTGCTTTCGATATCCAAAGAAGGACTAGAAGAGGCACCAACAATAGTAATCTTAGGCACTAGGGTGTACCCCAAGCCTCTGTTGTATCTATAGGAGATAGGATTTGTAGACGTATAAAAATGACCATATTCCTAAATGAATATTTTATGTTCATTTTTCTATTTTGATTAAATCCAATTTAATTAAATTATCCACATTCTTCTATTTTATTAAATAAATTACTCAATTTATTTAAATAAAATTCACTATATCCATTTAATGAATAAATCATTTTATTCAATTAAATCCCCCTATCCACTTTTAATTAAATTCAAATTTAATTAAATAGTTATCCTAAATTGAATAAATCTAATTTATTTAATTTCTCCAAATACAATCAAATTGAATGAAAATCATTTAATTCAATTAAATCCTATTATCCCCCCATCCACTTGCAAAAACCCAACCCCCTTCCTAATCCCTTCTAGAATCTTCTAATCGATTCTAATTAACCTAACCCTTCTCTAAACTTTGTCACATCCCTAAGCAAAGGGAGGTCACTTCTCAAATGACCCAAAGTCTTGGATAACCATTGAAGGTTTTCAACCTTCAACCACCAAAACCCCCAAAGTCTTTGAAAACCATTAAAGGCTTCCAACCTTCAACCACTTAATCCACAAAGTCTCCAATAACCATTAATGGTTATTTCAAACCCTCCCACATGGTTAAAACATTTGTTTTGACTCAACCTCTACCCAACCCAAGGGTCTCATCAGGTCATTAATGCTTTGACCATGATTATCTCTTAATCATTTGCACAAAGGTTTATCTTTGGATTAGATCCTAATTCAGTGGGTAAACCTAACTTAGACTTGACCCTTAGCCTTTAGATAACCATGAGGTCTCCTTAGACCTTTAATGCCTCCAACCTCTTCTTTCAACCCAATTTGGTGTGGACATTTGTCACCATTTCATTGGTGCCAATTGTGCACATGGATCCCCAACTTTCAAACTTGGCCCTTGATTAAGCCATTCAATCTTGACCATCCATTGCCCTGTTTATGCTATAAATAGAGCTCTCATTCCTCCATTCTAAACAATCATCTTTCAAATTTGAAGCATCACACTTATGCTCAAATTGTTTCAAGCTTTCATTTTATATATGCTCCTCATTTAGCCTCTTTTAGATCAGAATTAATCACGAATATGCATGTTTAGAATAAGTTCCTTATCATTTTAGTTCCATCGTAGAGTAAATATAGTATGCTAGGATAATCTTCATACTAACCTCGTCATATTATCATTTAATTTGTTGCATTTCTAGCATCTCATCTAGCTTATAACACATCTCATACTAAGATCAGTTAAAATCTCTCTCGTTCTCATATTTGCCATCCCTAAGCCATTTTGCTCAGTAATCTGAGAGCAAAACATTGGTTTGAGGGACATTGTGAGATAGAGAACCATGGGACCTTCCTTGGGAAGCTGAGTAATACTATGTTACTCCATAGCTTGCATCAAGAAGTCTTGTGTATGTGTGTGGACTAGTGTTTCTCATTATTTTCACATTTTAAGTTTTATTCGCCCACTTTTCCACCATACATTTCTGGGGCCCACCATGGGGCACGCACCCCAATAACCTATCATTTTTTGAATTTGAAGACTTTTGCAGGTACGCGGGAAACTAGAATTGGCGCGTCTAAGAAACATTTTAGCGCATCCGCCTAACAGTTTAGCGCTTCTAGCCTACTGTTTAGCGCGTGGGCTTTCTGTCTTAGCGCGTTCAAACTGTTCCTTAGCGCATAACACTATTGACAAATTTTCCTGTAGGTGTCGACGCCGGTGAAACACAGATCAGCGCGTCTACCTGACAGATTAACGCATGAACCCAGAGTTTTAGCGCTTCACCTCCATATTCCAGCGCGTGTCAACAGAAAGTTAGCGCATTGAAATTCAAAATTTCCCGACAACAGACCGCGGAAAAACCAAACCACAGATCAGCGCGTCTACCTGACAGATTAGCGCATGGACCCAAAGTTTTAGCGCTTCACCTTTATATTCTAGTGCGTGTCAACAGACAGTTAGCACATTGAAATTCAAAATTTCCCGATAACAGACCGCGGGAAAACCAAACCATAAATTAGCGCGTCTGAACATAGAGTAGCGCATCCGGGAAACAGAATAGCGCACGGAAACGGAACAGTAGCGCATCCACCAAGTATTGTAGCGCGTACAGTTTGTTCTGTAGCGCATCACAAACAAAACCAACAAAAAGATTTTGTAACTGAATAAAAAAAATTTTAGACTTGTGGAAGTCCCCCGAAACAAACTAACCAATTTCTTTTTGCAAGATTTTTAACAAGTTTCTTGCAGGAAGAGCAAGGAGATTTGTTTTTACAAGCAAAACGTTTTTCCTTTTGTTGACCTCGAAAATCAAAATTTGCTTTGTTGACAATCTATTTTCCATAGATTAGATAATTATTGCTATAAAGGGTTAAAAAGAACACCATGCTTGTTGGAGCAACATCTCCAATTAGAAGTTAGCAAATTATTGTCTGGGAAGTTAAAACGAACAAACTTATTTGCTGTGTATCGAAAGTGGAAGGTATATGCTCTCCCCTTAACTGGGTGACCAAAAAGCCAAACCACTCTTAAAGCTTTCTTTAATTTAAGCAATAAATCCTTTAGCAGGCCTGCCTTCCCGAGGAGTTGCACTCAACTCTTAAAGTCGTTTATGGCCGGTGTGAAGGGAACGACCTAAGTGGGAAACGACTTTGACGCCAAGAATTCCAACCCACTATAATCAAATGTGGAAAGTGACGAAAGTCCTTTTCAACGGTTGCGCACAGCGATTAGCCTTCCCCCAGTATCCTTGAGATACGTAAAGCCTTTGTTCTAAAGGTTGGGAAGCCTCCTAAAGGAGTTTATCACTGACGGCCGAACGGGAAGCCTGATTAAGAACCTTAGCAGTAGAAACTTTGAGCTGAGTCAGTATCCAAACATTTGTAACATCATAGTGCAAGGGTGGGGAAGAATCCGCCCACAAGATTACTCACCATATATCTCCCAAGATAACTACTCAACTGTGAAGCAATTCACTTTGGGTTAATTTCTGGCAAAAGGCAAAAAAACGGGCGCCCTCTAGGGGGTGACACGGCTGTTTGAGCTGACGGAGTATCGAGACTAGTGAGCTATGATGTTGCTTATGACCCTTGAATAAAGAGTCTTTCTGAAGTGTTTATCTTGTATCCAACCTGTTAAAACATTGGGGATTTGAAAACATCCTCGACAGAACATACACTTTATGTTAGATTAAGTGAAATGATTGTACTTTGTGTGCCGTGCTTACATTTTTTATTTCAGAAAATCATCCATCCTACTTGAAAATTCTCTTAACAAAAGTCAAAAACATCACAAAAGCACCAAAAGGAAAAATCAGGGAAGTTTAGCGCGTCGGAACAACATATTAGCGCGTCAAACAGTTATTTTAGCGCATCTGCAGAACAAAATAGCGCGTAACACAAAAACAGTAGCGTTTCAACTGAAATGCAAAACAGAAACCAATTTTTTAGCGCGTACAAAACATATTCTAGCGCGTGTTAGGAATCTTTTAGCGCATTAACAGAAACATATAGCGCGTGAAAGTCACAGTGTAGCACGTGATTCTCCAGAAAAA
Source organism: Cryptomeria japonica (assembly GCF_030272615.1). NCBI lineage: Eukaryota > Viridiplantae > Streptophyta > Pinopsida > Cupressales > Cupressaceae > Cryptomeria > Cryptomeria japonica. The sequence continues at coordinate 709,971,065 of NC_081408.1, read as the reverse complement.
CTTCACAGCAAATTTCAAAACAGCCTGTTTTAGCGCGTAGAACAAACAGCTTAGCGCGTCGAATTCTTGTTTTAGCGCATTAGCCAAATCAGTCAGCGCATGGAAAATACAGTCTAGCACGTGCATATTTCACAGTCAACAAAACAAAATTTTCCAGAATCAATATTTTAGCGCGTAACCAGGGGCAGAGTAGCGTGTGGGTAAATAGTTTTAGCACATTAAGAAAATTTACTAGCGCATTGAACACCTGTTTTAGCGCGTGAGAAAAAGAAAAAAAACAGAGAGTTGGAAAAACCAAAAATTTTGAAAATCTCAAAAATATTTCAAACACAGTTTTTCATCAAAACACGTCTTTTATCAAACCCAAGTGACAAAAACAAGCCATAAAACTATTTCTCAAGTCAAATTTGTGTTAAACAAGGTTGTCCAAATCTAAAAACAAATCGAGCATTAGAGGACGTCTTTCCTATCATAATCCGGAAACTTTTCATCATTAGTGTCAATTTAATCCTTTAAATATCTTACGGATCTTATCTCAAAAACACTTGTCTAGAAATTTTCCAAATTGTCAAATCCAGTTTCCAGAGCGGGAAACTCTTATCCATATCATTTGACACGCTTTATCGTGAAGGGGCAGCTAAACCTTCATCCTGATAAAGTAAGATTTGAAATTTTCAAAACAAGAATCAACTAAATCCAAAACAAATCAAAGGAAATCATTGATCACTCATGCATGACTAATCACGTCATTCTGAGAAGAAAGAACCTCTATCGCAACATCACGTTGAAGAAACAGCAACCAAGCTTTTCCAAATTCATCAAGAGAAATAAATTTTTATACATCAATCGTCAACTCTTCAAATCCCATCGGGTATTTCTTCATCACGTCAAACGTTATATCCAAAACAAATCCAGCGAATTTGACAAAGAACCCCTGAAAACAAGAGCATACTGTCAAAAGTCTGCTTTTAATCAAAAGATAAACCGCGGAGGAAAGATCAATCCAGCATTCCTGCCCGACGAGTGCATCACATATAACACATCTAGACCAGAACCACCAACGCCAGAGCAAAATATCAATGAGGACTTTGTTCCCTTCATCACTGAAAGTTTCTATTGAAATGCCTGTCACTCGCTCTCAACGAAACAAACAAAGCGAAACACCCGCGGAAACAAGTATGAATCACAGATTATCAAATCCTTTTGAAGTTCCATCCTCAGAAGATCCTGAAATTATTGACGCAATTCTTCAGGAATGCCAAGAAAATCCTTCATTCCAAAAACCCATTGAAAAACTCATGGAAAATGATAAAGAAAAATATCTACTCATGCTTACAAGCAAAGGTGTCAAACTTCCTGAAAATTTTGACGCAAACGTCTTTCAAATAGGATCTCAACAATACACATATCAAGAACAACAAAGGGAAGAAGAGACTCGCATACCTGAACAACATATTCCAGAACAACATATACCAGAAATGCGAGTACCTGTATTTGAAACCCCAGAACAACACATACCATTTACTGCACCTTTTCAGTTGCGAACAAATACGAGGGAAGAACTCTTCCCTCGGCAAGATAATGCGCCCTTGGTTGCTCTTACTCAACAGATGCAAATGTTGCAAAGACAAATACACGATATGCAACAAGGGACAACAGTGCGGTACTCTATAAACGAAATCTATCCTTATCCATTTGACAGAAGCTTAAACATGATACCTTTTCCTCCAAACTCAGATATTCCCAAATTTGATAAATATGATGGGAAAGGTGATCCTCGAGATCATGTTCGAGAATTTTGTACTATGAGTCTTGAATTTGCTCATAATGACACGTATCTGATGAGGTTATTCCCAAGAAGCCTGGGAGGACAAACAATGGAATGGTTATCCAAGATTACACCACCTGTTAGATCATTTGACGAATTGGTTAACAAGTTCATCACCCATTATTCTTACAACATCCAACATGCCATAACCATGTTAGATATCTGCAACACCAAACAAAAGAACAATGAAACATTCATGTTATTCCTTCAACGTTGGCAACGCATGGTATCAAGATATCCTCGAGATATTCCTGAAAAAGAGAAAATGGAAATCTTCATTGATAACTTGAATGGGGAGTTACAGACTCAAACTTCAATGCATACCATCTTTTGACAAATTAATCGAAAATGGCATCCAAGTAGAGGAAGCTTGTGTCAAAAAGGGAACACTCAAGTTCTACAAAGAAGGAACGAACTCATCAAACTACAATAACCAAAACAATACCAATCTAGACAAAACTCGATTTTGGACTCGAAACAAAAATGAAGGCAACAATGAATCATATGATCCTAAATCTAAACAGCCAGTGCTTGCCTTATCAGGAAATACTCAAAATACAAAAAATCCTAAAAATACTACTCCCAGTACTAACACATATGCACCAAAAAAATGCTCAAGGACAACTCAATACCAACAATACCAACGATAATCAAAACAAAAACCTGAATCCAGGGCCTAACAACAATTCACGCAACAACACCAACAATTTCCATAAGCGTATCTTCACACCATTGGGCCAATCATTAGAGTCCGCATTCAGAGAGCTGTTAGCAAACAAGGTTCTTTCTTTACCTCCAATCAACAATTATGAACCCCCAATCAAACCACCTTGGTGGAATGATTCACACTATTGTGATTTTCATCGAAACAAAGGTCATAGAACAAACGAGTGCATGAGATTGAAACACATAATCCAAGACATGATTGATCGAGGTGACTTAACGGTGGATGGTCTCAAAACAAATAATGATCACGAAGCCTTCAAAGATCCTCTTCCAAATTATAACAAAGATGGAGCATCCACTTCAAATGATACCCGCGGAGCTCGTATTAATCACATCTACAACAACACAATCAATCACATATCAGCTGAAGACCATCAAGTCAATGTTATAACCATTCGAGATAAACGTGATCATGAATCTGTCAATGTAACAACCCGGACTCAGCAATATGTCTTGAAGGGACATACTGCACCTCCAACTACCACACCAAAGATCCAATACGACTTAGTTAATCAACTGCGCAAGACTCCGGCTCAGATATCTATCCTGGAATTGTTGAAACTATCTCCAAGACACAAAGACATATTGGAGCAAGCACTCTTAGAAACAAATGTACCTCAAAATCTGGATACAGACAGATTTCAAGCTATGGTGGCCCACATGACAGAGTCTCATAACCTCACCTTCTCAGAGCATGATAATACTTCATTGAGTCATCCGCATAATACTCCTCTACATATTGAAGTCATTGTTTGCAAACACTGTGTCAAAAGAGTCTTAATAGATGGAGGAGCCAGACTTAATATATGTACTTTAAAGCTTATCCGTGCACTAGGTTTCTCAGAAGAATCTATTGATCCTTGTAAAAAGATTACCATAAAAGCATATGATGATGAGGAAAGGTCCTCTAAAGGAACAGTGATATTGCCTATTCAGGTAGGACCAGTGCAAAAAGATACTATATGTCAAGTATTAGATATTGATCTCACCTATAATATCTTATTAGGCCGACCCTGGATACATGAAATGCAAGCAGTACCTTCTACATACCACCAGTGTGTCAAATTTCCTTATGATGGACAGGAAATCTCCGTATCAGCTAATCACAATCCATTTCAACATTGCAATGCAATGGGGGCAGCCCAAGACAGTTTGGTTCCTTATAACAGAGAAAAGCAACGGTCTCCAACATCTGATCCACCAACCGTAAAATCCAACTCCTTATGGGGAGATTTCAAACAGAAAATGCAAATCAAAGACCAAGGCATGGGCGAATACTCTATGGAGCCTTTGTGTTTGACCAGATTGCCAACATCACCTAGATCGCATGGTTTACCTACTCTATCAACACATCTGGCAACTCAGCCCATAACTAAATTTGATGGTACCTTCATCCAATTGGGGACTCTAGCACATGAATCAGAAGATAAAGATGTTCTTAACTGGCTATACAAAGATGAAGAAGAAGCTAATAGAGCGGCCGATCTAGACATTGTTCTACCAACACACCTGTATGGAAAAGGCTACTTGATCATGAAACAAATGGGATATGGCGGTAAAGGACCTATTGGGAAACGCCAAGAAGGAGTCACTGAACCTATAAATCTTCCTTCACAACCTAGTAGAAATAAAGCAGGATTAGGTTCTAAATTCACTTTCCTATTAAAAAGGCCGCCACATACAAATGCAAAACCTCAATGGAAAGAAAAGAAGAAATACAAAGAAGAATCATGGCAGGAGGCTCTCTTTGAATCAGCAGAAACAATCCGTAAGGCAAGAGAATGTCAAGATCAGAAGATACATCAGGAAAAGATTTTGAATCATAAGAAGGCCATATCTGCAGCAGTGGCTCCTATTCACACACCAGTGGCTCAAGAACCAATCCTATCATCACAAGCACCCATCATTCTTCCCCGAGGAAGCACAATCTATGAACAAATCCAGAATGTAGAAGATGGATCAGATATAGAATCAACACAGAATGTCAAAATAGTATCTATCATCAAGGATTTATTTTCGCCATACAACATACCTGTCTACAACACAGATAGAATTTGGGATGATGCCTATGAGACAGATTCAAATGAATATGAATGGGGTACCTGCTCTGATACTACTACAAATATCCCCGAGGATACTAATTTCATATCCATTTCTCAAGAAGAACATAACGTAGAAGATAGACCTCTCGAATTTGGACCACAACATATCTATGACGTTCAGGAAAGCGAACAAAAATATTACGAACAAGTCTATGTAGAAGATGATACCATCGAAGACCTCGATAAAACCCTAAATTTCTTTAAAAACAAGACCCATCACGATGATAACTCTGTTCTAACACTTACAGTAGCTGAACTTGACCCGCCCAATGATTCCTTACCACTTGTCTTCCCTGATCTCATCGACTGGACTGAACCTGAGACTCATGATATCCCAATTTTTCCAGATGATGAATCTATTATCCACTACCTATGTACCGTAAATCCCGAAACAGGCTCTGCCAGTGAACCGCATAACGACGTTTGTTCTTCAGGGAGTGCCAAGTCTCTCAGTCACAAAAATGAATCAAATAATGAATCTAATGCTGAAAGCCAGTCAATGGCAGCAATGGATCCCAAAAAAGTAAAAATAAAGGACGCATCTGAGGGTGAAAACCTTTTTCAGGCACCTAACAATAGGAGACTTGACACTCTTCCTGAACATTTTCATGAACGATCACCCATATTGATTGAGCCCACTCAATCAATCAACATTGGTACCACTGAAGCAGCCAGAAACATTCACCTTGCAGAATCTCTGACAGAGGAGGAAAGATCGGCATTCATCCTCTTCTTTAAAGGACAGCAAATTAACTTTGCCTGGTCATATGCTGATATGCCTAGAGTGGATCCACACCTAATCATGCATCACTTGTCCATCTCTGCGGGGGTCAAGCCAGTCAAGCAGAAACTACGAAAGATGAATCCACAGATAGCACTCATGGTCAAAACGGAATTAAAGAAATTATTAGATGTCGGATTCATCCGACCTATTGACTATGCAGAATGGATTTCTAACATTGTTTCAGTCTCAAAACCAGATGGTAGTATCAAAATATGCACCGACTTCAGAGATGTCAATAAAGCTTGCCCAAAGGATGACTTTCCTTTACCAAGTATTGATATAATTGTAGATCTCACAGTAGGCCATGCAATGCTCTCATTAATGGATGGTTTCTCAGGCTATAATCAAATCAAAATAGCTCCTGAAGATCAAGACAAAATAGCATTCACCTGTCCTTGGGGAACATACTGTTGGAATGTTATGCCTTTTGGCTTAAAGAATGCCGGAGCCACTTATCAAAGAGCAATGACAACAATATTTCATGATATGATGCACACATTCATGGAAGACTATGTGGATGATTTACTAGCAAAATCTTTCACCAGAGTTGAACATCTTGGCATCCTAACAAAGATCTTTGATCGATTGCAGAAACTCAAAGTTCGACTCAACCCTAAGAAGTGTGTCTTCGGGGTTACATCAGGCAAGTTACTAGGTTACATCGTCTCAGCTAAAGGTATTGAAGTTGATCCAACAAAGGTACAAGCCATCATGGATATGCCACCACCAAAGAATATCAGTCAACATCGATCTCTCCAAGGGCGACTTCAATCAATCAGGCGATTCATCGCTCAACTAGCAGATAAAAGTCTGCCATTTAACCACTTGCTACACAAAAATGTGCCATTCAAATGGGAGACTAAATGTGCCGAATCTTTTTACCAAATTAAACAGTACCTGATGAATCCACCAGTTCTAGTACCACCAATTGCAGGAAAGCCTCTTATATTGTATATATCAACGACAGATGTTTCACTGGGGGCACTATTGGCACAAGAAGATCAACAAGGAAAGGAACGCGCCATATATTACATCAGTAGAACATTGAATGGCTATGAGCTCAATTATACATTCATTGAAAAGGCTTGCCTAACAGTTGTTTTTGCATCTCAAAAGTTCCGACATTATATGCTAGCACACACTATCAAGCTAGTAGCCAAAATTGATCCTCTCAAGTATCTACTCAGCAAGGTAGCTCTCACAGGCCGATTGGCTAAATGGGTTATGATTCTCAGTGAATTTGACATCCACTACACAAAAAGACGAGCCATCAAAGGACAAGCAATTGCAGATCAGCTGGCTGAAGCACCGCTACCAGGAAAACAAACCATGGACATTGACTTTCCAGACAGGGATGTTTTTGCCCTTTCCTCCAAACAATGGACCCTATACTTTGATGGATCCTATACACAACATGGTTCAGGGGCCAACATTCTATTCATCACCCCTGAAGGACACACTGTGCCAAGATCATACAGGCTTATGTTTCCATGTACAAATAATATGGCTGAATATGAAGCATTGGTCATAGGCATCAAAATGGCTGTCGAATGGAAAATCACAGAATTAAAAGTCTATGGAGACTCACAATTGGTCATCAATCAGATCAACAACAACTATCAGACAAAGGATGACAAGCTACTACCCTACAAACGGATGGTGGATGACTTCAAGCAGTATTTTGTGCACATCACTTTTGAACAAATACCAAGGTTAAATAACAAAGCAGCCGATGCAATGGCTACGATCGCTTCATTACTACAAATTCCAGAACAACAGAGTCGTTATGAGTTCCTGGTAGAGCAACTGTTCTCCCCGGCCTATGACCACTCTGAATCCCATGTTATATATGCCTTAACCGGTTCAGATTCTCCGTTATATGGACCAATATACGACTACCTCAAGCATAATATCTTACCCATTGACCAATCCCGTAACCAAAAACGTAACTTTATCCGACAAGCTGCCCGTTACACCCTTACCGCTGATACCTTATATCGTCGAGGTCTAGATGGTACTCTTCTTCGTTGTCTTGATCATAATGATTCTGATTCAGCTTTACACGAGCTTCACGAGGGTATTTGTGGCACACATTCGAGTGGCACTACTCTTGCTAAAAAGCTTCTACGAATGGGATACTACTGGCCTACAATGGAGAAAGACTCATATCATTTTGCCAAGAAATGTCCTAAATGCCAAATCCATGGCAATCTGATACATGCACCAGCACAGGAACTGCAACCATTTACCACATCCTGGCCCTTTTGTCAGTGGGGATTGGATCTGGTAGGCAAAATACATCCTTCATCTTCAAATGGACACAAGTTCATCATAACCGCAATAGAATACTTTACCAAATGGATCGAAGCAGTTCCCATGACCACAGTGACTGGGAAACAAATTGCCTCTTTTATCCTAAATTATCTGATCTGCAGATATGGTATTCCAAGTTCAATCGTCACAGATAATGGACGACCTTTCAAAAACCAAGATGTGCAGGAACTATGTGAAAAATTCAAAATCCAGCATCGATTTTCTACACCATACTATCCACAAGGAAATGGTCAGGCAGAAGCATCTAACAAAACGATCCTAAAAATCCTCAAGAAAACAGTGAATGATGCAGGCAAAGATTGGCATGTACAACTCAATCCAGCTCTTTGGGCCTACAGGACTAGCATCCGCACACCTACAGGGGCAACACCATATTCCTTGGTATATGGATCGGAGGATATTTTACCCTTGGAGGTAGAAATTCCATCTCTTAGAGTCTCTTTGAAAGGTTTGATTCCAGATGAAGAGTATCGAGTCAACCGACTGCAAGAATTGGAACTATTAGATGAAAGACGCCAACATGCTTATACCCATCTCAAAGCATATCAGCAACACATGTGCAGGAGCTACAATCATAAGGTCATTCCTCGTAACTTCAAGGTTGGTGATCTAGTCTTAAAAGAAAATCCAAGAAACCAGCAAGATAGAGAAAAAAAAGGGAAATTTGAACCTAACTGGTTGGGTCCCTATGTCATCATTTCAGTCTATGGATCAGGTGCCTATCAGCTAACAAATTCTGAAGGAGATGTGCTTGATGATCCAACTAACAGCATTCATCTAAAGAAGTACTATACTTAAGGTAGCCTAGTGCACAGAAAACGCCAAAAACAAACAAAAAAATAAAAAAAATCCAGAAAAAGTCAAAATACAAAGTACAATAAAAACAAATGGTGAAAACCTGGTAAAAAGGCGCCCTTGTGAAAGGTCGGCTCCTTTATCTATATCCATGTCAGTTTATTCATCAAAACACTATCGGCCATTGCCCGACACTTAGCATCTATCCATCCAGGACATACTTAGCGTAGTCACTATCCTGAGTTATCCATCTGTATCTATTCTCTTATCGCATTTCACCATGGCTTGGAAATCACTGTACATAATCATATCCAGACAAACACTCATCTAGGGGCATTAAACTGTTCAAAAACTTGCAAACATTCAAAGACATTCCAACTATTGTAAAACCTCAGACATAGGACATCCAACAAACACACTTCATCACAAACAACCAAAACACGAACACTACACAAGAAACTTAAGGATGAATGATTTTCTGAAGTACTAAAATGTTGCATTATCGCATTAAAGTCTTGATTATTTTGCATGTTGAACTTTTTAAATAAATTGGAATCTTCTCCTTATCTCATCCAAAGCTTCAAAGCCAGAGATCATGAGGAACTTCCAACATTTTCTTAGTCTTCTGTCTGGGAGGCGATCACTTATACTGTGTGAATATTTGCCTCGAGACGTGATCCATATCACTGAAGGCCTGATTCCATTTCACGCATATAAATGATCTAATCTTGTATGTTTACGCAATACGCACTCAGGTCGTCCTGGTTCAATTATACCTTGACGCTTGTGCTATATTGCAAAAATAAAAATCATGTAAATTTTACTCAGGTCATTATGGTTCAATTATACCATTATGCTTGTATAAATTTTCAACATATCCAAAAATCAAGAAAAGCTCCATGATGATATTTACAAAGAAAGCAACTAAATGGTTATATCGGATGGCAAATACAGAATGAGAGAGGATCCAAAAACAATTAGTTGCATAACATTTTACAATTCGTTGCATCTCATTTTACAAATAGTTGCATCTCATTTTACAATTAGTTGCATAAAATTTTACAATCAGTTGCATCTCATTTTACAAATTAGTCGCACATCATTATTATCTCATTTTACATCATTATTACATCATTTCACATCTTATTATCTTACATGTAGCAACATATTAATATCATACATCTCATTTTCAAGATACATCTCACGACATACAAAAACATACATCCTGCATCATACATTACATCATATATATAAGCATTACATCATCATATAAAAAGGAAGTAGCACACATAAAACATACATCCATAAACACATCACATCGGTCAAAAATGGTGCTCTATATATATATCTCTCAAAAAATGATCAAAATCTACAAATGTGTCAAAACTGTGTCCAGTACAAAGAATACAATGCTCAAAATACAATAGAGACCATGTCTCTCAAGTATGACTATCCCCTGATAGAGATGGTCTAGCTCCTGATGCACCTGCTCCTGGATCTCCAGGAGGATCCTGTTTGGCTCCTGAAATGCTCGCACTCGGATCGGCAGGAGGGTCCTGTCCCACTGGCCCTGTCACTCCACAACTCTCCGATCGTGTCCCAGCAATTCGAGATCGACTCGATCTCGACTGTGCAAAGCTCTCAACACGCCACTCTCTAGGAACCGCCTCCTCATAGTGACGCCTGTAATATACAGCCTCCTGAACACTCCGTGTCAGCTCTCTCAGGGTGTCTCTCAAGGAACCACCCGCCGCTACTCTCTGAACGGTCGCCAAGGCCTCCTCTGCTCGACCCCGCCGCTCCATCTCGGTATCTCTCTCAGTGATCAACTGAGAAATCTGCCTCTGATAAGTCAAAATCTGTGCCTGCAGCTGCTGCACAGTGATCTGAAGAGTCTGGATCTGAGTGTCCTCTACATGACCCGGCACATGAACCCGCAGTGGTACCTGTGCTGGCGCCACTCCCCCCACTCGACCTGTCCTGGGTACGGGAGGTGGGAGTATATCTATCCTCCTCCTCTGTACTGGCCTCCCCACCTCCTCCTCTCCTCCCACTGCCGCTAATACCTCTGTAACTCTCCCCTCTCTCCCAGCTCCAATGGCCAATCCTCCCCTCCCCCTCTCAATCCGGCCCTGCCGTACCGCCCTCTGCACACCTCTCCCTCTCCTCCTCCCTCCATCTCCACCATCACCCCCGTCATCCCCCTCATCTCCCCCATCTCCCTCCTCTCCATCTGAATCAAAAGCCGGTCTCATCTCCTCTGGATCTGAGATCCTCGCAACAGCCCGAGCAGCAAATAAATGAGCGAACTCGTCAGTCATACCAGCATCCTGTATCTCTGGGGCATAGTCCCAGATTTGTCCAGCCAAACCAGTAAACTCCTCAATAGCAACGGCACTGTCAATAGTCGGCCCCCAATCGGCCACATCCTGCTGCCGTCGTGCATATAGGCACGCCCCCTGTGGAATCCCCTGCTGCCTCCCGAACTGCCTCAAAACTTGGGTGACCAGAAACCGCTCAATGACGAATGGAGTCCTCCCAATCAGATACCTCATCATGAAAATGAAAGGCATCTCCGTCGCATCCTCTGCCCACACCTCACAATCTGTATACGGTCTCCAGGTGACCGTATCTATATCGTCAAAAACCCTCCTCCAGTGCTCTAGTTTGCCCAGCTTATGCTGGACAACTAGACCTCTATAACCATACGCATAAGCCGCCCCTACGGGCCTATCTCTGTCTGCCAGTGGCCTAGCTGCTGGAATGTGCTTCCAGCACCATACCTGTAATAGGGTCACCCCTGCTGATAAACTGCTATAACCGAGGTATACTACCTCGTGCAGGCTCCTGTAAAGGTGGGCCAACATCGCTGACCCCCATGCAAATCTTCGTCCCTGTGTCACCATCTACTCCAGAACTAGTCCCCATCCTACTGAAAATCCCTTTGACCTGCGATCAGGACAAAGGAATCCTCCAATAAATCCTGCCAATACAGATGGCAGCGGTGCATAATCTAGATCCAGGAACTCCTGCCACGGGATCTCATAACCGCAGACACTCTCATCATGAAAAATCCGGCGCAGTGCCTCTGTGCCGCCCTCCTCCGTCTGCTCATAGGGCAATATAGCTCCTACCACAGGAATGCGCAGGATGCGATAACAGTCCTTTGGTGTCACTGTCATCTCTCCTGTGGCAAAATGAAAGGTGTTTGTGTCACTGTGCCACCTCTCTGCCAATGCTGTCAACAGTCCCCGGTTCACAGTAAACCGAGGCATATCCAGAAGCGAGGTCAATCCGCATCGCTCAATAATGTCCAGGTCTGCCTGTGACAGACGTGGTATCAATGTCCATGGTCTCAGGAATCTCTCCCTCGACTGCACAATGCCCAATCGCTCCTATCAACAAACAAAACATATCCAATATCAGATTCCATATCAACAAAAAGATATCAAAATCAAACTTACATCAAAACACATGAAACAATTTGCTCATCTACATCAAGTTCAAAATCCTATCAATTCATATCAACTTGTAAAACAACTCAAGTTCTCAAAAATCATATCAAAACTTGTAAAACAACTCAAGTACCACAATCAAAAACTTGTAAAACAACTCAAGTTTCCCACCCATATCAGCTTGTAAAACAACTCAAGTTTCCAACCCATATCGGCTTGTAAAACAACTCAGGCTTTCATACACATTTGAACTTAAAACAGATAACACAAATAAATCATGTTCTGATCACCACAAATAGCTTGATATCTATACATAACTTGGAAACATTCACATCAAAACAAGTTATACAAATGCTCATATTAGATACATGCATCAAAAACATGACAAGCACGCAAAAACACAACTTTTTAAAATCGGCCACAACACAAATTTTTCCTAGATGCACTAAAAAAGACCCACGCGCTAGGCTGCTTGTCCTAAGCGCTAACCTATCTGCCTTATGCACTAGATTCCATCTATGCGCTACCCTTTTCTATCTATGCGCTATCTGATTTAGCCTATGCGCTAGACTCTGTCTACGCGCTACTATTTTCCTCTCATACGCTACCTAAACTAACCTATGCGCTAAACTATTTCTACACGCTAATATGTCCTCCCTAAGCGCTATCCTTTTCATCCTATGCGCTAGGCTAGTCCTACGCGCTAAATCCCTCCGCCTAAGCGCTACCCTTTCGGCCCTATGCGCTAGATTATGACTATGCGCTAAAATCCCTGTTTGATGCGAACTTCTATGCCTCCTATGCGCTAGGTTAGACCTACGCGCTACCCTGTTCTTCCAAAACGCTACTAAATGCATTACCTGCGCTATTCTACATAGACGCGTTAACCTAAACGACCTATGCGCTACCAAAATCATTTCGGATGCAACAACTAAACTGACTCCTATGCGCTACTTTGCACTGCGTATGCGCTAATATGCGCCTTACACGTGCTAAAACGTTTAGTCCGAACTTTAAAATTCGAAAAACAGCTAAAAACGACAAAATAAAAAATCAAAAAGGGGTCAAAAGCGTTGACTTACTGGTGGTCCACGCGCGGCTGGTCTCCGGTACCTCCGAACGCGCTCGAAACGGTGTCTGTGGTAGGGAATAGGCATTTTCTCTCTAGAGCAAATTCTCTTTTCTTCAAAGTCAACAAGCACAAATGAATCTAAATTAAGCCCTTTTCCCCTTTTATAGGAGGAAAATGCAATTAGGGTTACCTAACTGGGCCTGTAATATGGTCGCGGTCTCCCCTATACCAAAACATTTGTCATTTATCGGGAGATGAATCAATTTACACACTTTCTACACGCACGAAATCCTACACATCATACGAACTTCATCAATTTAACTCAAAAAAAATTTTCCCAAAAAAAAAAATAAAAAATATTGATTCATCTCCCAAGGGGGCATCACATCAAACATCGAATCTGGGGCACGACTTGCAAATAAAAGAGCGACACAAAAATTGCATTTGATCATAAAAACACAAAAACAATCATTTTTCTTTGAAATAACATGTGCACACACGTCACTTCAAAGAGGGGCAAAATGTAGACGTATAAAAATGACCAATATTCCTAAATGAATATTTTATGTTCATTTTTCTATTTTGATTAAATCCAATTTAATTAAATTATCCACATTCTTCTATTTTATTAAATAAATTACTCAATTTATTTAAATAAAATTCACTATATCCATTTAATGAATAAATCATTTTATTCAATTAAATCCCCCTATCCACTTTTAATTCAATTCAAATTTAATTAAATAGTTATCCTAAATTGAATAAATCTAATTTATTTAATTTCTCCAAATACAATCAAATTGAATGAAAATCATTTAATTCAATTAAATCCTATTATCCCCCCATCCACTTGCAAAAACCCAACCCCCTTCCTAATCCCTTCTAGAATCTTCTAATCGATTCTAATTAACCTAACCCTTCTCTAAACTTTGTCACATCCCTAAGCAAAGGGAGGTCACTTCTCAAATGACCCAAAGTCTTGGATAACCATTGAAGGTTTTCAACCTTCAACCACCAAAACCCCCAAATTCTTTGAAAACCATTAAAGGCTTCCAACCTTCAACCACTTAATCCACAAAGTCTCCAATAACCATTAATGGTTATTTCAAACCCTCCCACATGGTTAAAACATTTGTTTTGACTCAACCTCTACCCAACCCAAGGGTCTCATCAAGTCATTATTGCTTTGACCATGATTATCTCTTAATCATTTGCACAAAGGTTTATCTTTGGATTAGATCCTAATTCAGTGGGTAAACCTAACTTAGACTTGACCCTTAGCCTTTAGATAACCATGAGGTCTCCTCAGACCTTTAATGCCTCCAACCTCTTCTTTCAACCCAATCTGGTGTGGACATTTGTCACCATTTCATTGGTGCCAATTGTGCACATGGATCCCCAACTTTCAAACTTGGCCCTTGATTAAGCCATTCAATCTTGACCATCCATTGCCCTGTTTATGCTATAAATAGAGCTCTCATTCCTCCATTCTAAACAATCATCTTTCAAATTTGAAGCATCACACTTATGCTCAAATTGTTTCAAGCTTTCATTTTATATATGCTCCTCATTTAGCCTCTTTTAGATCAGAATTAATCACGAATATGCATGTTTAGAATAAGTTCCTTATCATTTTAGTTCCATCGTAGAGTAAATATAGTATGCTAGGATAATCTTCATACTAACCTCGTCATCTTATCATTTAATTTGTTGCATTTCTAGCATCTCATCTAGCTTATAACTCATCTCATACTAAGATCAGTTAAAATCTCTCTCGTTCTCATATTTGCCATCTCTAAGCCATTTTGCTCAGTAATATGAGAGCAAAACATTGGTTTGAGGGACATTGTGAGATAGAGAACCATGGGACCCTCCTTGGGAAGCTGAGTAATACTATGTTACTCCATAGCTTGCATCAAGAAGTCTTGTGTGTGTGTGTGGACTAGTATTTCTCATTATTTTCACATTTTAAATTTTATTCGCCCACTTTTCCACCATACAAGATTTATGGGTGTTTTTCTTCCTTTCTCCTCTAGTCCGAGGTCGTGTCCTTTGTATCCCATTCTTTCAACTATGGCAGATGCTTTTGGGTACATTTTTTTGGATATTCTTGCTGGATCATCATCCTCTTCCCGGTACAACCAGGAAGAGACATCTTCTTCAAGACTCTCCTCATTAAGTGGGCCCCATTCCTAGAGGTGGTATTTTGGCATTGCATGACTAGTTTTGGGTATTTTTTGAGCTCTTTTGGTTTGCCAAATGACTTAGGAGAGAGAGGGAGGTTGCCTATTAATAAGATGTCCTCCAATTTGTATTCTCCACAGCCATTGTCCAAGATATTGATTTGATTATCTAGTTGGGATTATGTGGAGGCAACATTTGATGTGACAGAGGGGGGTGTTGGCGAGGGTCTATTTAAAGGGAAATGATATGGATGGTTTTCTTCTAGGAGTTTGCAATACTGGAAGGGTTGTGGATCACTTTTGATAGTTATCTCTCTTCCATTGAAGGGGAATTTGATGCATTGGTGATAGGTGGAGGGTACAGCCTTCAAGGAGTGAATCCATGGCTAACCAAGGAGAATGTTGTAGGAGAGATCAAGATTTAGTACTTGGCAAGGGGTTTCAATTGTAATGGGGCCCACTTGAAGAGGTAAGGTGATCAAGCCCTTTGAAACTCTTTCTGCATCATCATATGCCTTTATTGTGATACTTTCTAATGTGTCTATCAGATCCTCAGAAAGTCCCAATTATTTTATTAATTTGTATGTACACAGATTAAGCCTGGATCCACCGTCTATCAAGATACGTTTGACCTTATGCTTGTGGA
Organism: Cryptomeria japonica; assembly: GCF_030272615.1. NCBI lineage: Eukaryota > Viridiplantae > Streptophyta > Pinopsida > Cupressales > Cupressaceae > Cryptomeria > Cryptomeria japonica. The sequence continues at coordinate 709,955,140 of NC_081408.1, read as the reverse complement.
CAAGAGCTTCGATGTGCAAAGGTTTGTTATGGTCTTCATCTGCGGGAGCATCTTTGGAGGTAAATACAAGGTATTGCTGGGCAACAAGGTTTCCAATGAGGGCTTGGAATTGGGTGGCGTTGATGTTATTAGGAATGCATGATTCGAGAAAGGCTTGTTCCAAAATTTCTTTATAGACTAGGGAAGTTTTAAGAAGTTCCAAAATGGAGATCTGAGCGGGGGTCTTCCCAAGTTGGTCCAGGAGGTCACATTGGTGGGTGGAAGACATGGGTGATGGATTTGGTGGGGGAGGGACTCCTTGGATGGTGACTTTACCTTGGCATGTAGTTACATTGCAGTCATTCTGGAAATGGGAGGTGGAAGGCGTGGCGCCTTGAATGACTATCCTAGCAAGATTTGGTTTGCTTTGGGAAGAAGGAGGATTAACTCCTTGGATGGTTATGACATTGGCATGAGTGTCTGTAGGTTCAATGCGACCTACTAAAAAATCAAAGCCGGTTATGTGATTAGCGGAGTCATAACCCACTGCATTAGATGATAAGCCTTTTCCTTTATCATGCTTCGGGAAGGGTTCCTGGTACATTTTGAGTTTGTCATTGTTATTACCAGGTTTTGCATTTGCTACTTCAATCTCACCTCTATCAATGAGATCTTGTATGTAGATCTTCAGTTTCATACACTGTCATGTATCATGTCCCTTGATACGATGGTATTCACAATACTCATTTTCATTATACCATCTTGATTTAGGTTGATTGGGGTCAAACGACCGAGTGATTGGAAAAATCACTACACCTTCTTGGACAAGTTTTTGAAACACCATTTCAATAGGCTCAACTAGAGGAGTGAAGTCTCTTGGGGTCCGGTTATTTGATCAGGATGGTCGTCCCTAGATTGAGACATTGTTGTGAGGTTTTTGGGATTGATTTTGATTGTTTTGATTATTGAATTGATGATTATTGGTGGTGGATTTTGGGGGAGCGGCCATGGTTTGGACCCACTTTGCATCAATTACACCATCATTGACCACATTTTTGTTCTTAGACCAGAATTTTGGTTTGTCGTTATGATAAGAGGAAGAACTTTGTGTTGATTTCTGGTAATGTTTCATGGTTCCTTCCTCCAATAAGACACGTTCGAGGGTGAGGCCCTTATCGGTCAATTTTTGGAAGGATTTGATACATTGGGATATTAGGGGTCTTGAAAGTTCAGGCACCAAGTTCTTTTGAAATAGCTCAATTTGATGTTGTATAGGCATGTCTCACTGGAATTTTTTGATAAGATGTCACCATATTTGTAGGAAATTGGCAAAGGTTTCTCCGGGCCTTTGTTTTGTATTGCATAGGTCCATCATAGAAACATCATTAACCATGTTGTAAGAATAATGGGCCACAAATTATTTTGCCAAGTCTGGAAAGGAGACAATAGAACCTCACGGTAGAGATGAGAACCATGCCAGGGCGTCTCCCGTGAGACTCTTGGGAAAGAGTCTATGAAGATAAAGGTCACTATAGGAGACTTCTTGGCATAAGATGTGGAATTCTCAGACATGGTTGCAAGGGTCTCCTTTGCCTTCATACTTGGTGAATTTGGGGATCTCAAATCCCGGGGGATAGGGTGCAACTGATATAGATGGGTCATAAGGACAAGGGAAAAACTCTTCGAACGAGTAAGTTTTCCTTTTATTAGTCTGTTGTTTCATGTCTTTGATGATATTTTTCATGTCTTGAATTTCCTTGATGAGGTCTTGTTGTGGACTTTGATAATGATGAATTGTATTTTCCCCAAGGATTGGGTGAGCCAAAGAAGGTGCACCACCACCAATGTATTGATATGATGAGGAGGCAGGAACGTGGGATGTGAGGACCGATGTCGCAGGGATTTGTGTGATATTTGGTTGTGGTCCACAAAATATTATGACGGGATTGAGTACGGCCCAGATGAAATTTGCGACATTGTTGGTAGGAAGGGAAGTTTGTGGAATAGAAATATGTGGTTGAATGGAAGGAGGTGGTATAGAAGTGTGTTGGAGAAGAGATGAGATCAGATTTTGATAGTGGTATAGATGGTAAGGAGGAAGAAGATGGGATGGAAACCATGGTGGGAGGTGTCGCGGGTGGCATTGATTGAGCTTGGATGATTGATGGGGTTGCGATTGATTGAGTTTGAATAATACGTACAACATTTTGTGTGAGAGTGAGGTCTCCTTGTGGTTTTTGGGCGAGAGCAGATCTATTAAATTCAAGTGGAAGTTGAGCTCCATTTTCAAGGAGAGTTTTCAGAAGTGCAGTGGGATTGTGTTGAATAAACTTTTCCATCATCTCTTGGTTATAAGAATCCGCTAGGAAATTTTGCATTTCCAGAGAGAGTTCATCTTGGCTAACCATGCTAAGATTTTGGCTTTGATCTTGATTGCTAGGTTGCCCACTTTGTGTAGGATCTTGCGTGGGATCTTCATATAGGGCACTAATGTCCAACATGCTATATTGTTGTTCAGCCATCTTTCTCTTTTGGGATCTAGTTGTAACCATACACGAGTAACCTTGGAAAAGTTTGGAGGGGGAAATTTGTGATGAAAGGACTTAGCAAGATATTTGTGGAATTTTGGATTTTGTCTTTTATGACAAGGGATTTTGTTGATTGGTATGGTTCTTGGATTAGAGCCCATATTTGATTAGGATTTGACACCTTAGTTCTTAGATGAGGATTTTAGGTTGTGGATGCAACCACAAGTAAGGTGATGGCCAAGTTGTGTAGAATTTAGACCTTGGATTGATGATTAAAAAGCCTCTCTTATACCAAGGGTTGGCTAATGACCCTAAGCAAAGTAAAGGCGTGAGTTAAGAGTCTTGATCGACTCAAAAGGATTAGGCAAAAGGTGCTTGGAGAGGATTCCCCTTCAAGCATGAGAGTCAATTGATTAATGATGAGGTATAAATGGAATTTCACAAGGCATGTAACCTTAACGCGAGGTTAAATTGGATTAGAGGATGATTGGATTTGAATTTTGATAATTGATTTGATAGTGGAGGGAGATTGATTTGATGTGCTAAGTCCTTGGGAAATTTGAGGATGATTGATGGAGGAGGTATGGTAGTGATGGTTTAGAAGAAACTTGATGACTAGGTTGTCTTTGGCATGAACATGACATAATGGAGGATTGATTCGAATGACAAGTTGTATGAAGGGATATGACCACCCTGATTTGGACGATAGTAGGTGTTTCAAAGGGAAAACTTGAATGTTGATGGAGAGGATGAACTCTTAGCTTCTCTCTTGGGCTTATGAAATATGGGACAGATGAAGTTTTGACACAATTTTGGACTTTGTGTGGGTAATGACTTGGACAATTGTTTGTGTCTTGACAAGTGTTTTTGCAAAGTGTTTGGGGATAGTGATGTGTTTTTAGTCTTCTCTTGGAAAGTATGTATCAAACAAAGCAAACACAATGATCAAATGCATATTATCTCAAAGACACTCATGCTCATATACAATATTCTTAAGGCTGGCAAGGATAATAGTCATTGGATCCCAATTGGTTTCCCAGCTATGCTTACCTAGAGCGGACACTTAGATGCTTGATCCCACTAGCTCCCCTCCACGACACTCACTTCTCAGGGCAGCCAAGCATCAATTCCCATGAAAAATCCTCATGGAGAACTTTGTGTCTCTACTAAGGGCCGTAAAAATATGGGCGGCTTCGGAGGTCCGATCTCCTGCACCAATGACTAGAAGGTTTTTAGCCACTATGAACAAGGCGTTTAGTAAGTCTTCCCGTTAGGAGCTACCCTTTGAAGTTGCGCAAGTGCAATTGAGGCCTATAGCCCAATGAAGCACCAAGAACTTAGTAGTCACGCAAGCGTGATTGAGATCTCTAGGATCCTACTAAGCACCCAATGTGAGAGTGAACTCTCATATAGCCCCAACCATTGAACCTTTCGTAGTCAATGGCCTATTTATTATAGTGAGTTGGGAACCCCAGGTCCAGGTGTACTCACTTGGGTTGTTCCCCTCTTACCTTCTCAAAGATCAAGTTGGGAGGGCAGGCCCGCTAGAGGTAAACATGCAATCAAACAAGAAAAGGTTGGAAGGTCTGGATTTCTGATCGTCTAGCTAGACGAGAGCATACTCTCCTACCTTTACTATTTTCTTAAAGACACATAACACAATGGTTCATTCCATTTTAATTAATATCTAGGTGCCTAATTTAAATAAATGCAAAATGTTTGGTCAGATTTCTTAGGCAACCCGCAAAACAACTTGATTAGTAGTTTGAAAAATGGAGTCTTCAACAAGCATCCTGCAAAAGACAACAAAATGACAAAAATATTAATTTTTTTTGAATTTTTGGGAATAAGTAGAAAAACATGAATAAATTTCTTTTTACTAATGACAAATGTGGATTTGGAGGAAACTTTGATGGGTAAATGGTGTTTGACTAGGTTTTTGCTACTTTCCAAGGGATAAGCAAGCAAAAAATGGAGATTTTGGAGGAGAGATGAAGGAATTGAAAAATTTGTCCAACAGGGACAAAGAAGCAAAAGTTGGAGATGGACAATATGGGAAAATTTGGAGGTGATTGGATAAAAGGGGAAGGAGTTATGGCAAACCCTAAAAATAGAGGAATGTGGGATTTTGGGCTTCAAAAAGTGGATTTTGGGATAAGGCCCCCAAGGAAGGAAATGTGCAAAATGCCAATGTGGGGGATCTAGTGAAGTCTGGAGGAAAATGGAGTGAAGATAAAGCAGATAACAGAGCTGATAACAAAGAAGATAATGAACTCAATGATGAATGAATAGTACCAAACCGGTACTGAGAGGGGGGGTGAATCAGTACAGACAAAAACACACTCTTGAACCGGTTTGTCTGCAGACACTGTGCTTTGACAGATAAACAGTAACACCAGTCCTTTAACAGAGTACAACCGGCAAAACCCAGAATAACTGAGACATGCATAAATTGGTTGACACTTATCTTCTCATACAACCTAACACTTCATTTCCATTTCACCCTAATGCATGAACAGGTAATCTACCATCAAAGATATACATATAAGCAACTAGATCAACATGATTCACTGCTTGACAGAAAACAATATAGCATCACATGAAAAAAATATCACACATGACACACATATTTTTCACGTGGAAACCCAACTGGGAAAAACCATGGTGGGGATGAATACCCACAAGCTTTTTTTGAACTCTTTAGAAGTCCGCTCTATTAGGAGCATTGTTCGGTTAAAGACTGATACAATGGGTTCTGTTAGGAACCGATCCTGTTAGGGATCACCCAGTTAAGGGATGGCTAGAATACCCGATTAAGGGTTAAACCCTGTTAAAGGTTACCTTATTAGAGGATTTCAAGAACTCAATGGTTTTGAGTCACCCTATTAAAGGATTTACAGCAAGTCTGTTTAAGCTACCCTGTTAAGGGATTTCTCAACTGTTGAAGTGGTTAGAGATCAATTGGTATTACAATGATCTGGTAACAACACTCAATGCCAATGCAGATCCGCTTAAGCTCCTCTTCACCTTCTACACTTACACTCTATAGGTATCACTTCTCTCCTTTGGTTTGGCAAGAATCACATATCTGTTCTCTTGGATACACACACAACTTTTGCCAACAACCCTAGAAGGATTCACAATATCGACCTTATAGGAAAACAGATAGGTCAGTAGCATAAACCCTAAACCCTAAACCTATTAGGTTAAGGAATTCAAATGGTTCAATCCTGACCATTGAGCACACTGCATTAATCTCCATTGTTCATTTTCCACCGATTTCATGGCGGCTGATAACCCATCACACATTATCACTATTTGCAGACTTCACACACTCTCGAGGTAGGTCGGAATAATCTCCTTCACGCACACAAGGCTTCACGTGGCAGCATGATCAGTTCTTTGTTATCATGCTGACTCATCATACAAAGTCACTGGTTGAGCCACACAGGCTTGAAGCACTTCAACCGGAAACCCTGAAGTTGATACTACCAACCGATAGTCATACAGCGCTTCCATGTGCTAGTTCCCATAACCATATGCCAGTTCACCTTGAACAATCACACCGCTTCACTTTGGCACAAATGTTGGTTCACAGTGTTATACCGGTTCTCACATATGCCGGTTCTCACCTCTTCAACATATTAACATCAATGACAATCATACAATGTCATTATGTCCTCATACCAGTTCACATAATGCCAACAATCTCCCCCTTTAGCATTGATGGTAATATACAAAGATATCTCTCCACTTCACATCTTCTCTCCCAATTTCTGCAGATATCTTCTCCACTTCACATCTTCTCCCCCTTTGACAACAATGCCAAAGTGGAGGCACAAGCTTCCATGTTCCATTATGTTGCTCCCCCTGAGGAGTAGCATCCTTCAACACATCAATCCAAAATAAATTTGACTATGCAATACTTGACTGATGTGGAGCATATGCTTTTAGTTTACCTCCTAAAGAGGCAACACCCCTAATTCACCTCTTAAGTACATAAATGTAGCCTTTGGGAGAGGCTTGGTGAATATGTTTGCTAACTACTCCTTACTAGAAACATGTTCTAGTGCAATCTCTTTGTTCTGAACCTTTTCCCTCAAGAAATGATACTAAAGCTCAAAGTGCTTGGTTCTAGAATGTAAAACCAGATTCTTGGAGATATTAATTGCACTAGTATTGTCACAAAATATACTTACCAGTTTAAATACAGGAACTTTAAAGCCATTTAATACATGCTTCATCCAAATCGTCTGTGTGCAGTTCATGAAAGCTGCAACATACTCTTCTTTCGCTGTAGACTGAGAGATACATCTCTACTTCTTACTCATCCATGAGACCAGTTTACCACCAAGAAAGAATGTACCACCGGTTGTGTTTTTCTGGTCATCTACATTACCTTCCCAATCAGCATCTGTGTATACTTTCAAGTTGAAATCCTTGCTATATGGATACCACAATCCATAGTCAATAGTTCCCTTTAGATACCTAAGAATCCGCTTGACGACAACCAAGTGGGATTCTCTTGGGCTTTTCTAGAACCTTGTAGTAATGCCTACTGCATGTACAATATCTAGTCTTCTATGTACTACATAATGAAACTTACCAATCATTGATCGGTATTCCTTCTCATCAACCAATGCTAAGTCATCCTCTTTGGATAGTTTACAACTGGTCACCATCGGTGTACCAACCGGTTTTCTATCTACCATGCCAAAGGTCTTCAACACCTCTTTGACATACTTGGACTGAGTGATAAAGATTTCATCTTTCATCTACTAGATTTGCAATCCAATGAAGAACTCAATCTCCCCTATGAGTGACATCTCAAACTCTTTTTTCATCTCATCTGCAAACTCATGACTCATCTTGTCATCTCCACCAAAGATAATGTCATCAACAAATACCTCACAGATCAGGATCTGATCTCCTTCATACTTCAAGTAGATATTGCTATCTTCACTTGTTCTTTCATATCTAATCTTCACAAGATGGGAATGCAGACATTCATACCATGCTCTAGGTGCCTGCTTTAGACCATATAAGGCTTTATGTAGCCTACATACCAAGTCACTGTCTTCAAAAAGGGCAAACCCATCTGGTTGCTCTATATACACCTCCTCTTCAAGTACACCATTTAGGAATGCAGATTTTATATCCATTTGATATACTTTGAAACCTTTAAAAGTTGCATATGCAAGAAGCATACGAACTCCTTCCAATCTGGCCACAGGAGCAAAGGTTTCTCCATAGTCTTCTCCTTCTTCTTGAGCATATCCTTTGCACACCAATCTAGCTTTGTTCCTAATCACTGTGCCATCCTCATTCAACTTATTTCTGAAGACCCATTTGGTACCAATGACATTTTTATGCTCCGGTCTAGGTACCAAAGACCATGTACCATTTTTCTCTATCTGGTCAAGTTCCTCTTCCATAGCCTTGATCCAGTATTTATCTTTATGTGCCTCTTTGAATGTTTTAGGCTCAAATTCAGAGATCATACATGAGTTTTCTCTGACCTTTCTTCTTGTAAGGATTCCTACATCCTTATCTCCTATGATCTACTTAGGATCATGACTCAGCTTAACGTATCGAGGAATGGTCTTGATAGATTCCTCTTGATTTTCTTCTTCATCCTCATCTCCATCAGTATCCACATCTACATCTGTCAGTGTAGGAACACTATTACTGGTACTCGATTGACTGACAACCGGTTTCTAGAAGGTTGCAACCGGTTCATTTACCGCTTGCTTACTGTCGATTGCATCTATTTTCTCAAAGGTTTCATCAACTCTTACATTGATGCTTTCCATAATTCTATGAGTCCTATTATTGAAACACTTGAGAGCTTTGCTCTTGGTGGAATACCCTAAGAATATACCCTCATCACATTTAGCATCAAATTTGCTCTGGTGTTCACTCCTTTTGATGTAACATTTGCTATCAAACACTCTAAAGTAGCTAACCACGAGTGTCTTACCAGTCCAATACTCATAAGGGGTTTTATCCTTACCTTTCTTGATGAGTACCCGGTTCATTATATAGACTGCAGTGCTCACCGCTTCTCTCCAAAAGGTGTGAGCTACCTTTCCTTGAATCAACATGGTTTTAGCTGCTTCAACCACAATCTGGTTATTCCTCTCTGCTAGGCCATTTTGTTGTGGAGTCCGAGGGGCAGACAGTTGCCTCTTGATGCCATGTTCTTCACAGTACTTATTGAATTCACCAAAAGTGAATTCCCCTCCTTGATCAGTTCTCAGGCACTTGATCTTTTTACCGCTTTCCTTCTCCACTAATGCTCTGAAAGCTTTGAACTTTACAAAAGTTTCAAACTTATCTTTCAAGAATGTGACCCACATCATTCTTGAGTAGTCATCAATGAGAATCATGAAGTACCTATCACCCTGCACACTCCTAGCTTTCATAGGACCACACAAATTAGTATGCACAAGATCAAGCAGATTGTCAGCAGTGAAAGATTTACCTTTAAAGGTTGAGGAAGACATTTCCCCCAATTGACATTCTCTACACAAGGTATTATCTGGTTTTCTTAGCACTGGCAATCCTCTAACTACCTTGATCTTACTATCCTTCACAATGTTATCAAAGTTTACATGGCAGAGTCTCCTATGCCATATCCAGCTATCATCAAATTTAGCCATGAGACATGTACTTATATTTGCATTCAGCTGAAATAGATTACCTTTGGTTTGCATGTCGGTGGCCACCAATTCTCCATTCTTTCCTTTGATTCTGCACACTCCATTCTTGAATTCCAGAGTGAGACCACTGTCATTCAGCTAGGCAACACTCAGAAGGTTGTGTTTGAGACCATCAACCCAATACACATTGTCAGCACTACTCTTTCCATTCAGAGAGATGGACCCTCTGCCTTTTACCATGCATGGTGCATCATTACCAAAGAGAACCACACCACCATCATATTCTTCCAAGGATAGAAACTTGCTCTGGTCACCAGTCATATGATGAGAACAGCCATTGTCAATGATCCACTCATTGGCATTATCAAACCGGGAGACAAGAGCCTTCTTGTCTGACACATCTTTCTTGACAGCAACAAACACAATATCTTCATTTTCTTCATCCTTTGATTCCTCATCTGTGACACCTTCATCAACTGCGACAAAATAGTTTCTCCGATTTCCTCTTTTGAATTTCTTGAACCTTTCCGGTTTGTCCTTGTTGTCGCCATTAGGACAGTTTACAGCAATATGTCCTATCTGGTTACAAGAAAAGCATTTCAAAGGAAGCTTACCTCTATATTTGCCAGTTCCTTTTGGAAGTTTCTTGGCAAGGAGAGCTTCAAATACCATTAGAATCTCCTCATCATCCATTTCTCTGCTTTGTCTTGGTTCACCACTAGTGCTAGCTTCTTTTCCTTTTCTGGATGGTACAACAAAAGCGTTAAAAGTTGATTCAGTCTTTGAAACACTGTCATCAAATCTATTTAGCTCATAGGCTATCAACTTTGCAATGATGGAGTCTAGGGCTACCTTAGTCTTGTCTATTGATCTCAGCTTCTGAATAGTAGCAACCCTTATTTCATAGACCGATAATAGGGATCTCAGGACTTTGCTTACCACAGTGGAATCTTCCATTTTACCACCTGCACTTTTGATATCTCCAACAACGGTTTTGATTCTTATTACATACTGTTGAATGGTCTCACCTTCAACCATCCGCATGTCTTCAAACTTCCCTCTAAGGCTTTCTTCCTTAGCTTGTTTTACATGCTCATCACCGCCATAGATATTTTCAAGAGTATCCCATACCTCTTTGGGATTTACCTTATCTTGGACATCAATAAACTCAATGTCAGATAAACTACTAATTAGAGTTTCCATGACTTGCCCATTCTCCTGCATCTCTCTCTTTTGGTCATCAGTGAGAGTACCGGTAGGAGCAACATAGGCATTCTCAACATAGCTCCAGTGTTGAGCACCCATGCTTCTGATGAATATCTTCATTTTGTCTTTCCATATACTAAAATTTTCTCTATTAAACTTTGGACCTTCCCTCTTCATCATTAGACTGGGATCTTTACCTCAAGCAGTTAAGCTTATAACACAGAGGACCTGGAGGAAGCTCTGATACCAATTGATAACTCAATGATAATGAATAGTACCAAACCGGTACTAATAGGGGGGGTGAATCAGTATAGACAAAAACACACTCTTGAACCGGTTTGTCTGTAGACATTGTGCTTTGACAGATAAACAGTAACACCAATCCTTAAACAGAGTACAACTAGCAAAACCCAGAATAACTGAGACAAGAATAAACTGGTTGACACTTATCTTCTCATACAACCTAACACTTCATTTCCATTTCACCCTAATGCATGAATAGGTAATCTACCATCAAAGATATACATATAAGCAACTAGATCAACATGATTCACTGCTTGACAAAAAACAATATAGCATCACATGAAAAAGACATCACACATGACACACATATTTTTCACGTGGAAACCCAACTGGAAAAAACCACGGTGGGGATGAATACCAACAAGCTTGTTTTGAACTCTTTAGAAGTCTGATCTGTTAGGAGCCTTGTCTAGTTAAAGATTGATACAATGGGTTCTGTTAGGAACTGATCCTGTTAGGGATCACCCGGTTAAGGGATGGCTAGAATACCCGGTTAAGGGTTAAACCCTGTTAAAGGTTACCTTATTAGAGGATTTCAAGAACTCAATGGTTTTGAGTTGCCCTATTAAAGGATTTACAACAAGCCTGTTAAAGCTACCCTGTTAAGGGATTTCTCAACTATTGAAGTGGTTAGAGATCAACAAGTATTACAATGATCTGGTAACATCACTCAATGCCAATGCAAATCCGCTTAAGCTCCTCTTCACCTTCTACACTTACACTCTGTAGGTATCACTTCTCTCCTTTGGTCTGACAAGAATCACGTATCTCTTCTCTTGGATACACACACAACATTTGCCAACAACCCTAGAAGGAGTCACAACATCGACCTTATAGGAAAACAGATAGGTCGGTAGCATAAACCCTTAACCCTAAACCTATTAGGTTAAGGAATTCAAACAGTTCAATCCTGACCATTGAGCACACTGCATTAATCTCCATCGTTTGTTTTCCACCGATTTCATGGTGGTTGATAACCCATCACACGTTATCACCATTTATAGACTTCGCACATTCCCAAGGTAGGTAGGAACAATCTCCTTCATGCAAGATCCTTCACGCACACAAGGCTTCACGTGGCAGCACGATCAATTCTTCATTATCATGCTGACTCATCATACAAAGTCACCGGTTGAGCCACACAGGCTTGAAGCACTTCAACCAGAAACCTTGAAGTTGAGACTTCAACCGGTAGTCATACAGTGCTTCCATGTGCCGGTTCCCATGACCATATGTCGGTTCACCTTGAACAATCACACCGCTTCACTTTGGCACAAATGTCGGTTCACAATGTTTTATCAGTTCTCACATATGTCAGTTCTCACCTCTTCAGCATATTGACATCAATGACAATAATACAATGGCATTATGTCCTCATACCGGTTCACATAATGCCAACAGATAACAGAGCAGATAACAGAGCTGATAACATAACAGACAGTCACGCTAAACAGATAGAAAAGTGCCAAAGGTCTGGATTTCTAATTGTCTAAATAGACAAGAGCATACTCTCCTTCCACACTTTCCACAGACACAAAAGACAATGATTCATTTATCCCCCTAATTAAGCCTAAGTGCCTAAAAATTAAAAAAATAGTTAGCATAGGAATAGAAAAGAAACAGAAATGAGGATCACGCAGAAATAGAATTTTTAATTAATTCCTGCGGTCAGACAGATTATTAAAATTAAACAAAAATGCTCATGCTAATCACAGAGTTGTCATGCTGAAACAGAAACAGAAAAAAATAGAAGATAGATAGAAGAAGAAGAAAGAAGAGGAGATGGGAGAATGCGCAGAGCGCTTGCGCTAAAATACAGAGCCGCCAAAGATTTTTTTTTTCTGCAGTCGTGCTATTCTGGAACCTGCATCTCACAACTCACAAAAAACTCATAAAAAATATTAGTTCTTAGGGACGTGGATCCCATCGGGCATGCCAAAATGAAGAGGGGAAAAAGACCTGTGAGGTGGATTAGTTAATAAGCATGCAAGTCAAACATATAATCATATGAAATCAAAGACATAACTCCAAAACACATGAAAACATGAATAAGATGCATATACCTCACAAAACCTTATACCTCTCCCTCAGATTGAACTTGATGAAGTGAAGGCACCCCTTGGTGATGCTCCACTTGATGTGCTCCTCTTGCTTGCTTGCTTGATGTGGATGGCTCTCCAATGTTGTGCACAAATGGAATGGATTTGGAAGATGATAAGGATGAGATGATCGGGTGTGGATGAGATATGATTTGAACATGATAAGGTTGCCAAGATGATTTTCTAGGCTCAAAAGGACAGCATAAGATTACTAAACTTGGAGATGAAGAATGGAGGCATGGAGTCCTCAATTTATAGGAAGAGGAGAGGAAGAATGGATGGCTAGGATGGATTCAAGATGAAGGGCTAGGATTTCTTGTGAGCTCACACAAGGCCCAAGAGAGGGTGTGGACCAAGAGATATGCCTTAAAGGCATTTTTTATCTCCACACTCCTCAAGGTGCATTGGGGAGACTTCCCAAGGTACCTTGAGAAGAGCAAAGTGCATTGGGAAGACTTCCCAATGTGCCTTGAGAGGAGCAAGGGATGTGACATTCCTTGAAGAATGGGGAGGAGGAATTTAAAATTCTCCAAAAAGGGATAATCATGGGGATTGGAGGAATAAGAAGGAATTAAAAATTCCTTGGGAGAGAAGATGCCTAGAGGATTGTGAGATTTTGAAGATCTCACATTCACCTAGGAAAAGAGCATTAAAAGCTAGTGGTTGGATGGAAGGGACAAGGAGTTGACTTCGTGGCTAATCATGATGATTAGCCATTAGCAACTCATTAGGAGGGGGATTAGAGGAAATGTTAGGTGGGATTAGGATTTGTAGGAGGATTTGACTAGGAGAGAGAATGAGTGGAGGGAATTAAAAATTAGAAGAATAAGGTCAAGTGAGTTTAGGGAGTTTCTATAAGACTTTATTAGGTTAATGATGAATTAAGAAGATGGTTTGTAGGAATCATGTGGGTTAACTAATTAATTGCAATAAATTAGCTAAGAGGGAGATTTGTGAGAATTCAATTTTTAGAAGAATAAAGAAAGGGATTGATTTATTAAATAAATCAGTCACATACTATAGTGACAATATCAATTATATTTAACTAATATTGAGGAGAATTTGAATTAACATAATTAATTAATTAATTATGTGAGGAATTAAAAATAATTAAAAATAATTATTTTTAAGTGTCTACACCTGTCATCGCTTGTCAACACTTATCAGCACTTGGAGATTTTGGTTATGTTCACCGGCAAGTCAGAGATTTATGCACAGTCACCAGTATTTGGTTCAGCGGTAGATTATATTGTTCACCGACACTTGGAATGACTTGGAGACTAATTGGTTATGTTGAAGACATTATTCGATCACTTGGTTTTGGTGATTTGTTTATTTGCTTATTCGGGTTTGTATATTTTTTGTTATTAGTAAATAGGTCCAGGATAAGCACCGACAGGTCTATCTATTCCAGATCAGCACGACACGTTATGGAGATGATTTATTATTATTGTAAATGCATTGAGCCGACATCATGCATCGAATATTGATTTATTTGTAATTGATTTTATTGTAATATCTTTTAGTGATCCGACCTATTCAATTGATCTTAGGTTATGGTATAAATGTAAGATCTCATTTGTGAGACAAAAGTGTGAATGCGAAAAGGATTGCAATAAGGTATATGTGAAAGTAAGCAGAGCTATACACACAGACATCATTTGAAGGTTGAAGGAAGGATTTTGTGAAGGCAATCAGAACTAAACTGGTACTGAATCCAGCATATGAAGATGCTATTTTATGTAGTACATTATCATTGGATTTAACCATCCAATTGTAGTCAATGTGACTCTCATAGGCAGCTGGCCTTTCTACATGTGTAGAATCCATATTATACACACATACTATCTGTAGTAGTATCATTTGATTGTGGGTAAGGCTTCTCACCATGGTTTTTCCCCTTACAGGGTTTCCACCTACAAATATTAGTGTTATGTGTTGTGGATGTTATTGTCTTTCTGTTTCATGCATTAATCTTTACCGGTACTGCAATTAACTGTTAAGATTGTCTACCGACATTAAGTTTGGTTTACCGGTATTAAGCATTAAGTTTTGGTTAAGTTAATTTTGGTTGAATTTATTGGTCAACTGATTCACCCCCCTCCCCCTCAGTTGTCTCTGAGACCTAACAATTGGTATCAGAGCCTAGATCTCTTTTTGCAGAAGTTTAACAGCTTGAGGAGATCCAATGTCTTCTAACTATTTCAGGAAGGACAGTCTGAAACTTGATGGAAATAACTATGGCATATGGAATATCAGGATGGAGACACATTTGAATTGCATTGGAAAGGACATATGGGATGTTACAAAGAATGGCTATACTGCTCCTACTCAAGGTCAACCTATTCCACCTAACTTGGCTAAAGATGAGGAAAATGATTGCAAAGCAAGAGAAGAACTTTTGAGCGCATTATCAGATCAGCAAGTCATGGGATTGTTAGACAGATCTACTGCTAAAGCTACTTGGGACAAATTGGAAACATTGACTGAAGGAGATTCCACAGTCAAAATTGCAAAAATTGAATGCTTCCGGGTCAGGTATGAAAGTCTGAAAATGGAAGAAGAAGAAAGAATTTCTGCTTTTATGGAAAGAGTAAATGAAATTGTTTTGGGTATACAATGTTGTGGAAGAACCTTAAGTGAAGATGAGATTGTTTCTAAAGTTTTAAGAGTTTTGCCACTGGCATATAAAATGAAAGTTACTGCTATAAATGAATTGAGAACAATGCCTAATGCATCAGTATCTAGAGACACTTTGGTTGGAAAACTTATAGCTTTTGAGCTTGAGGAATTTGGTCCTGTTACTACTATCAAGATAGATCTAGCTTTCAAGGCATC
The DNA here is from genome assembly GCF_030272615.1 of Cryptomeria japonica. NCBI lineage: Eukaryota > Viridiplantae > Streptophyta > Pinopsida > Cupressales > Cupressaceae > Cryptomeria > Cryptomeria japonica. Next base: position 709,939,525 of record NC_081408.1, on the reverse strand, counting down.
ATCATCAACTGCAACATCATCGTCATCTGATAAATCTGATTGGAAAGTCTTGTATGCAAGAGAAATTGAAGAAAGCAAGAGAGAAAATGAAGAACTTGAAGCACTATTTGCTAGGAAAATGCCTAAAGGTCCAATTGGAAGTAAGTATGAAAGTAAATCACCCTTTAAATGTTTTAATTGTAATAAGATTGGTCATATGACTTCTAGATGCCTTGATAGACATGCAAGATTAAGAGAAGAAGCTAAAAGAACATATAAGCCTAGCCCTGACTATCAGAAATACAAGTTCGAGAAGAATAGAGACAAATCTTGTTATTATACTGATGAAGGAGTTACTAATGATTCTGATGAGGATCTGGCAGACAATGGATGGGCTTTTGTTGCTATAACAGAAGATCATCTGGCACCTACTGTTCAACCAGTAGAGCAGGCCCTGGTAGCTAAAGCTGAAGATAAGGATGAATGGATTATTGATTCAGGATGTTCATATCATATGACTGGTGATAAGAATTAAATTCTTAACCTTTCAGAATTACAATGGAGGTCTAGTAAGATTTGGAGATGATAAAGCTTGTTTGGTCAAAGGAAAAGACACTATATCTTTTGATGGTAAGCACAATATTGATAATGTTTACTATGTTCAAGGTTTGAAGCATAATCTTTTGAGTGTTGGTCAATTAGTTGAGAAAGGATTTCAATTACAATTCAAGAATGGTAAATGCAAAATCTTAAACAGAACTAGTTTAGAAATTGCAACCGGTAATCAGACTAGAGGTAATATCTTTCATTTGAACAACAATGAGAAAGCATGTTTGATTGCACATATTGATGAAAGTTGGTTATAGAATAAGAGACTTTGTCATGTAAATTTTGATTGCATTGTGAAAATCAGTACTACTAAGGCGGTAAGAGATTTACCTAAGATTGTTAAACCTCACAATCCGGTATGTAAGGAATGTCAATTTGGAAAGCAAGTTAGAGAAACTTTCAAGAGTATTCTAGAAAAGTCTAACAATGTTCTTGATTTAATTCATACTAATTTATGTGGTTCAGCAAGAACTAGAAGTATACAAGGAGATAGGTATTTTATGCTAATCATTGATAACTATTCTAGAATGTGTTGGGTTACTTTTCTCAGAGAAAAATCTGAAGCATTTGGGAAATTCAAACTATTCAAGGTGATGGTAGAAAATGAAACCAACAATAAAATCAAATGTTTGAGATCGGATCAAGGAGGAGAATTCACATCTAAGGAATTTAACACATTCTATGAAGTGAATGGGATCAGAAGACAGTTATCAACACCCTGGACACCCCAGGAGAATGGAGTTGTGGAAAGGAAAAACAAAACTATCTTGGATGCAACCAGAAGTATGATATCTAAAGAAAATCTACCTCATATATATTGGAGAGTAGCGGTCAATACAACAGTTTATACATTCAACAGAGTTCACATCAGAGGTGAAATCGGTAAGACCCCACATGAACTATGGTTTGGTAATACTCCTACTCTTAAATATTTCAGAATATTTGGAAGTAAATGCTATATTAGAAGAGATGAGTATATTGGCAAATTTGATCCTAGAAGTGATGAAGGAATATTTCTTGGTTATTCATCTAAGAGCAAGGCATATAGATATTTTAACAAGAGATTGCAAAAAATTGTTGAGAGTGCAAATGTGAAGATTGATGAACAGTTTAGAGGAAATTCAAAGTACACAGACTCTGAACCGACAATATAGATAATCACAAATGAACCTACTATGAATACAATGGTACAGAATGGTGGTCCAGTTACACTAGTATCATCTGGAGATTCAACAGTCACTGAAGAACAACAACAATTAAAAACACTCTGGCATATAAGACTGAATCATTCTAAAGATCAGGTGATTGGAAACAAATTTCAAGGAGCTATGACTAGAGGAAGATTGGCAAATGAAGAGGTATGTCTTATTTCTCAAATTGAACCTACATCAATTAATGAGGCATGTGAAGATAAATATTGGATTAAAGCTATGGAAGATGAATTGGAACAAATTGAAAGGAATAACACTTGGTCATTAGTTCCCTGGCCTAAAGACAAAAATGTAATTTAAACTAAATGGGTTTTCAGAAATAAACTTAATGAAGATGGTAGGGTAATCAGAAACAAAGCAAGATTAGTGTGTAAGGGATATTCACAGAAAAAAGGAATTGATTACAATGAAACCTTTGCACCGATAGCTAGAATTGAGGCAGTCAAACTTTTATTGGCTTTTGCAGTACACAAGAACTATAAAGTATATCAATTGGATGTTAAATGTGCATTTCTGAATGGAGATCTTGAAGAAGGTTTATATTGAACAACCTGATGGATTTTCTTTGACAGATAACAAAGACATGGTTTGAAGGTTAAGGAAAGCTTTATATGGATTGAAACAAGCTCCTAGAGCTTGGTATGCTAGATTGGACAAATATCTTTTGAAGTTTGGATACACTAAAGGTAATGCTGACAACAATCTATACTACAAAGTGACTAATGATGACATCTTGGTTATTGAATTTTTTGTTGATGATATAATCTTTGGAGGAGAAGATGGTTTATGTAAAGACTTTTCTAACAAAATGCAGCAAGAATTTGAAATGTCTATGATTGGAGAGATAAAATTATTTTTAGGATTGCAAATTTCACAGACTGATAAAGGTATATTCCTATGTCAATCTAAGTACTTGAAGGAATTACTAAAGAAATTTGGCATGGAAAATTGTAAATCGGTAAGCACACCTATGACTACAACTGATAAATTATCTTTGAAGGATGAATCTACACCTGTTAATCCAACTAGATGTTGGCATATGTGCAGAGTTTGATGACATGATGATATTGTATGTTGTCATTGATGTTAATATGTTGAAGTATGAACCGGTATATTGAAGAAAACAAACTGGCAAGAGAACCGGTATGATGGTATGAAGTGAACTGGTATGATGATGTGAACCGGTATATGCGAAATGATGAACCGGTATGTTGGAATGTGAACAGGTATCGGGGTTTCTTTTGATATGACTACCGGTTGGTAGTCTCAACTTCAGGGTTTCTGGTTGATGCATTTCAAGTCTATTTGATTCGACCAATGACATCCTGTGATGGGTTAGCATTGAAATGAAGATCAAATCATGTTGCCACGTCAGCCTTGTGCGCATGAAGAATTTCCTTGAGGATTTTGCATGAAGAAGATTGATCCTATCTACCTCGGGAATGTGCAAAGTCTTAGTAAATGGTGGAGAGTGTGTGATGGGTTATCAGCTTCCAGAAGAAGCAAAGAACAAACGATGGAGAATGTCTTGATATTTTTTTTGTTGGAAAATGTTATGTGTGTATCCAAGTGAAGAGATACTTGATTCTTGCCAGACCAGAGAAGTGAATAGAGATCTGCAGAGTGTGATTGCAGAAGTAAAGGAACTAAAGTGGATTTGCCTTGGCATTTAGTGTTGTTATCATATCTGTGTTTTACCTGTTGACTTCTAACCATTTCAGCAGTTGGAAAATCTCTTAACTGGGTAGCTTTAACATGCTTTTTGTAAATCCTTTAACAGGGTGACTCAAAATCATTGAGTTCTTTAAATCCTCTTGCGAGGTAACCTTTAACAAGGTTCTAACCTTTAACCGGGTATTTAGCCATCCTTTAACCGAGTGATCCCTAGCAGGATCGGTTTCTAGCAGAACCTTTTGTAAAGTCCTTAACCAGATTAGGCTCTTAACAGAGCGGACTTCAGAAGAGTTCAAGAACAACTTGTGGGTATTCATCCCCACTGTGGTTTTTCCCAGTTGGATTTCCACGTGAAAAATAAGTGTGTTATGTGTGATTCTTTTTCATGTGATGTCTTAGTATTTTCTATCAAGTAGTAAAGCATGTTGAACAAGTGGTCATTATATTTTTGATGATGTATTACTTGTTTATGCATATGGGTGAAGTGGAAATGAGATATTAGGTTATGTGGAGATCTAAGTGTTACCGGTTTATGTCTTTCACAGTCTCACTGTGTTTTACTGGTAGTGTCCTAATTTAGATTGGTGATACCATTTACCAGTTAATGTAGTCTTTGCAGTAAAAGTGGTTTAAGGAAGTTTTTGTCTATACTGATTCACCCCCCCTCTCAGTATCTATTGTATACTTACTATTCATCATTATTCATCAATTGGTATCAAAGCATCCTCCAGGTCCTCTATGTTGTAAGCTTAATCGATTGAGGAAAATATCCTATTCTAATGATGAAGAGGGAAGGTCCTAAGTTCAACAGAGATAACTTTAAGATATGGAAGGACAGAATGAAGATTTACATTAAAAGCATGGGTTCTCAATATTGGAGCTATGTTGAGAATACTTATGTTATCCCTACCGGTACTCTCACTGATGATCAAAGAAGAGAAATTTAGGAGAATAGGCAAGTCATGGAAGCTCTTATCAGCAGTCTATCTAATGTTGACTTTATAGATGTTCAGGAAAAAGACAATCCCAAAGATGTATGGGATACTCTGGAGTCTATCTATGGTGGTGATGAGCATGTGAAGCAAGCTAAGGAAGAAAACCTTAGAGGAAAGTTTGAAGATATGCGGATGGCTGAAGGAGAGACCATTCAACAATATGGGATAAGGATTAAAACTATTGTTGGAGACATCAAGAGTGCAAGAGGTATAATGGATGATTCCACCATTGTTAGCGAAGTTTTGAGATCCTTATTACCAGTCTATGCAATAAGGGTTGCTGCTATTCAGGAGTTGAGATCTATTGACAAGACAAAGGCGTCCCTTGATTCTATCATTTTTAAATTGACCGTGTATGAGCTAAACAGTTATGATGGCAGTATTCAAAAGACTGATTCAACCTTTAAAGCATCTGTTGCACTATCTAGAAAGGGTAAAGAAGCTAGTACCAACTGTGAACCTAGACAAAGAAGAGATATGGATGATGAGGAGATCCTGATGGAATTTGAAGCTCTTCTGGCCAAGAGACTTCCTAAGGGAGATGGTAAATACAGAGGTAAGCTCCCTTTGAAATACTTTTCTTGCAATAGGATAGGACACATTGTTGTAAACTATCCCAATAGTGATAATAAAAACAAACCAGAGAGGTTCAAAAAGTTCAAAGGAGGAAATATGAGAAACTGTCTTATTGCAGTTGATGAAGGTGTCACTGATGATGAATCAGAAGATGAAGAAAGTGAAGATGAATCAAAAGATGAAGAAAGCGAAGACATAGTATTTGTAGCTTTTAAGGAATATGTGTCAGACAAGAAGGTTCTTGTCTCCCACTTTGATAATTCCAATGAGTGGATTATTGATAGTGATTATTCTCACCACATGACTGGTGACCAGAGAAAATTTTTGTCTCTAGAAGAGTATGATGGAGGTGTAGTCCAATTTGGTAATGATGCACCTTGTATGGTAAAAGGAAAAGGGTCCATCTCTCTAAATGGAAAAAGAAGTGTTGATAATGTGTATTGGGTAGAAGGTCCCATGCATAACCTTTTGAGTGTTGCTCAGCTGAATGATAAAGGACTCACTCTAGAATTCAAATATGGAGTATGCAAAATAAAAGGAAAGAATGGTGAGCTGATGGTCACTGGTATGCAGACCAGAGGTAACTTAGTTTAGTTGAATGCAAATATCAGTCAATGTCTAATGGCTAAGTTTGATGACAGTTGGATATGACATAGGAGACTCTGCCATGTAAATTTTGATAATATTGTGAAGGCCAGTAAGATCAAGGTAGTTAGAGGATTGCCTATGTTGAACAAACCAGAGAATCCTTTGTGTAGAGAATGTCAACTGGGGAAAATGTCTTCCTCAACCTTCAAAGGTAAATCTTTCACAACAGATAAATTACTTGATCTTGTGCATACTGATTTGTGTGGTCCTATGAAAACTAGGAGTGTTTAGGGAGATAGGTACTTTATGATTCTTACTGATGATTGCTCAAGAATGATGTGGGTCACATTCTTGAAAGACAAGTCTAATGCTTTTGGAAATTTCAAAGCCTTCAGAGCACTTGTTGAAAAAGAAAGTGGTAAGAGAATCAAATGCCTTAGAACCGATCAAGGAGGTGAGTTCACTTCTGGAGAATTCAATAAGTATTGTGAAGAGAATGGCATCAAGAGGCAACTGTCTGCCCCTGAACTCCACAACAGAATGGCCTAGTAGAAAGGAACAACCGGACTGTAGTTGAAGCAGCCAAAATGATGTTGATTCAAGGGAAGGTTGATCACACCTTTTGGAGAGAAGTAGTGAGCACTGCAGTCTACACTATGAATCGGGTACTCATCAAGAAAGGTAAGGATAAAACTCCTTATGAGTATTGGACCGGTAAGACTCCTATAGTAAGCTACTTTAGAGTGTTTGATAGCAAGTGTTATATCAAGAGGAGTGAACACCAGAGCAAGTTTGATGCAAAATGTGATGAGGGACTATTCCTAGGGTATTCCACCAAGAGAAAAGCTCTCAAGTGTTTTAACAATAGGACTTAGAGAATTGTTGAAAGTATCAATGTCAGAGTTGACGAAACCTCTGAGAAACCTAAGGAAACCAGTAGTGAGCAAGTGGTAGATGAACCAGATGTAACCTTCTGGGAACCGGTTGCAAAATAACCAAGTACCAGTAACAGTTCTCCTACACCGGTAAATGCTGATGCTGATGAAGATGAGGATGAAGAGGAAAAGCAAGAGGAATCAGTTAAGATCATTCCTAGGTATGTAAAGCTAAATCATGATCCAAAGCAGATCATAGGAGATAAGGATGTAGAAATTCTTACAAGAAGAAAGGTCAGAGAAAGTTGTTGCATGATCTCTGAATTTGAGCCTAAAACATTTAAACAGGCACATAAAGATGAAGACTGGATTAAGGCTATGGAAGAAGGACTTGACCGGATAGAAAAGAATGGTACATGGTCTTTGGTACCCAGACCTGAGCATAAAAATGTTATTGGCACCAAATGGGTTTTCAGAAACAAGCTGAATGAAGATGGCACAATGGTAAGAAACAAAGCAAGATTGGTATGTAAGGGATATGCTCAAGAAGAAGGAGAAGACTATGGATAAACCTTTTCTCCAGTAGCTAGATTGGAAGGAGTTCAAATGCTACTTGCATATGCAGCCTTCAAGGGATTCAAAATGTATCAGATGGATGTAAAATCTGCATTCCTGAATGGAATACTTGAAGAGGAAGTGTATATAGAGCAACCAGAGTTTGCCCTATCAGAAGACAGTGATATGGTGTGTAGGCTACATAAATCCTTGTATGGATTGAAGTAGGCACCTAGAGTATGGTATGAACGTTTACACTCCCATCTTGTGAAGATTGGATTTGAAAAAACAAGTGAAGATAGCAATATCTATCTGAAGTCAGAAGGAGATCAAATTCTGATTTGTGAAGTATTTGTTGATGACATAATTTTTGGTGGAGATGACAAGATGAGTCATGTATTTGCAGATGAGATGAAGAAGGAATTTGAAATGTCACTAATCAGAGAGATTAAGTTCTTCATTGGACTACAAATTCAACAAATGAAAGATGGTATCTTTATTACTCAGTCCAAGTATGTCAAAGAGGTGTTGAAGACTTTTGGCATGGATGCCAACAAACCGGTTGGAACATCGATGGTGATCGGTTGTAAATTGTCAAAAGAAGATGACTCAACATTGGTGAATGAGAAGGAATAACGATCAATGATTGGTAAGTTGCACTATGTAGTACACAACAAACCAAACATAGCACATGTAGTGGGCATTTCTGCACATTTCCAGAAAAGCCCAAGAGAATCCCACTTGGTAGCAGTCAAGCGGTTTCTTAGATATTTGAAGGGAACTATAGACTATGGATTGTGGTATCCATATAGTAATGATTTCAATCTCAAAGTGTTTACAGATGCCGATTGGGCTGGTAATGTGAACGACCGGAAGAGCACAATCGATGGTGCATTCTTTCTCGGTGGAAGACTAGTCTCATGGATGAGTAAGAAGTAGAGTTGTATCTCTCAGTCTACAACAGAAGCAGAATATGTAGCAGTATTTATGAACTACACGCAAACAATTTGGATGAAGCATGTATTAAGTGGTTTCAAAGTTCCTGTATCTGAACTAGTGAGTATATTTTATGATAAAACAAGTGCAATTAATATTTCCAAGAATCCGGTTTTGCATGCTAGAGCCAAGCACTTCGAGCTCAAGTATCATTTCTTGAGGGAGAAAGTTCAGAACAAAGAGGTTGTATTGGAACATGTTTCCAGTAAGGAGCAATTAGAATATATATTTATCAAGCCTTTACCAAAGGCTACATTTACCTATTTAAGAGGTGAATTAGGGGTGCTACCCCTTCAAGAGGTGAACTAAAGGTATGTGATCCACATCAGTCAGGTATTGCATTGTCAAATCTTTTCAGGATTGGTGTGTTGAAGGATGCTACTCCTCAGGGGGAGCAACATAATGGATCATGGATGTTTGTGCCTCCACTTTGGCATTGTTGTCAAAGGGGGAGAAGATGTGAAGCAGAGAAGATATCTACAATTTTGAAGACATAATATGGACGAGATTGGGGAGAAGATGTGAAGCGGAGAGATATCTTTGTATATTGCCATCAATGCCAAAGGGGGAGATTGTTGGCATATGTGCAGAGTTTGACGACATGATGATATTGTATGTTGTCATTGATGTCAATATGTTGAAGTATGAACCGGTATATTGAAGAAAGAAAACTGGCAAGAGAACCGGTATGATGATGTGAACCGGTATATACGAAATGGTGAACCGGTATGTTGGAATGTGAACCGGTATCGGGGTTTCTTTTGATATGACTACCGGTTGGTAGTTTCAGCTTTAGGGTTTCTGGTTGATGCATTTCAAGTCTATGTGATTCGACTGACGACATCTTGTGATGGGTTAGCATTAAAATGAAGATTAGATCATGTTGCCACGTCAGCCTTGTGCGCGTGAAGAATTTCCTTGAGGATTTTGTATGAAGAAAATTGATTCTATCTACCTCAAGAATGTGTGAAGTATCAATAAACGGTGGAGAGCGTGTGATGGGTTATCAACTTCCAGAAGCGTCAAAGAATGAATGATGGAGAACGTCTTGAGATTTGTTCAAGATTGTTTCATTCTATGCAATGTGATTGAACGGTCAAGATTGGACCAACTGTATTGATAACCTAAATGTTTAGGGTTTAGGGTTTATGCTACCGACCTATCTATTTCCTATAAGGTCGATGATGATTTGCATTGTAAAGTTGTTGGCAAATGTTGTGTGTATCCAAGTGAAGAGATACTTGATTCTTGCCAGACTGGAGAAGTGAGTAGAGATCTGCAGAGTGTGATTGCAGAAGTAAATGAACTAAAGTGGATCTTCCTTGGCATTTAGTGCTGTTATCAGATCAATGTTTTACTTGTTGACTTCTAACCATTTCAACAGTTGGAAAATCCCTTAACCGAGTAGCTTTAACAGGTTTTTTGTAAATCCTTTAACGGGGTGACTCAAAATCATTGAGTTCTTCAAATTCTCTTGCGAGGTAGCTTTTAACAGGGTTCTAACCTTTAACCAGGTATCTAGCCATCCCTTAACCGGGTGATCCCTAGCAGGATCGGTTCCTAGCAGAACCTATTGTAAAGTCCTTAACCGGATTAGGCTCTTAACAGAGCGGATTTCAGAAGAGTTCAAGAACAACTTATGGGTATTCATCCCCAACGTGGTTTTTTCCAGTTGGGTTTCCACGTGAAAAATAAGTGTGTTATGTGTGATGTCTTAGTATTTTCTGTCAAGTGGTAAAGCATGTTGAACCAGTGGTCATTATATTTCTGATGATGTATTACTTGTTTATGCATATGGGTGAAGTGGAAATGAGATATTAGGTTGTGTGGAGATCTAAGTGCTACCGGTTTATGTCTTTCATAGTCTCACTATGTTTTACCAGTAGTGTCCTGATTTAGATCGGTGATATGGTTTACCAGTTAATGCAGTCTTTGCAGTCAAATTGGTTTAAGGAAGTTTTTGTCTATACTGATTCACCCCCTCCTCTCAGTATCTATTGTGTACTTACTGTTCATCATTATTCATCACTAGATACAAGTCTATGATAGGATGTTTATTGTATTTGACACAAACAAGACCTGATATTATGAATGCAGTATGTATTGTTTCAAGATTTCAGAGTAATCCTAAAGAAAATCATGAATCGACAGTGAAAAGGATTTTTCGGTACCTACAAAGCACTACAAATATTGGTTTATGGTATCCTAGAGATGAAAATTTTGATTTGTGTGCATACACAGATGCTAATTGGGAAGGAGATGTGGATGACAGAAAAAGCACCACCGGTGGAGCATTTTTTCTTGGCAGCAAACTAATTTCATGGTTGAGCAAGAAACAAAGTTGTACAAGTCTATCAATAGCAGAATCAGAATATGTTGCAGCATCAACAAATTGTACATAGGTATTATGGATCAAACAAATGTTGAAAGACATAAAGGTAAAATGCAAGGAACCTATAACTATATACTATGATAATATGGCAGCAATTGATATATCAAAGAACCCAGTATTTCACTCTAAGACTAAACATGTTTCTATCAAATTCAATTTTCTAAAGGAGAATGTTGAAGCAAAAGAAGTGAAATTAGTTTATGTGAATACTAAAGAGCAGATTGCAGATATTTTTACAAAGCCTTTGCCTAAGGAGACTTTTGAATATCTCAGAGAGCAACTTGGATTCCTACCCCCACTGGTAGAGACTTAGACAATTGATGTTTGTCATCAACGGGCAGAATTAACAGAAAAATCTTTTTTCAGCTTTGATGAGCAGAGCTACTTCTCATCTCAGGGGGAGTAGTTGGTATAATAAGTTGGTATTTTGTATTTGGTTTTGCATTGCTTTGGCATTTGATGTCAAAGGGGGAGAGATTGATATGGAAAAACACATTATCTTTTTCTTTTAGGGAGAGATTATTCCAAGGGGGAGAGATATTATGTATTTTGATTTCTGGTTAATGATCTCTTTGGGAGATTGTTGGTTTTTGGTTTTTGGCATTTCTGTTTTGGCACTTTGATAGTTTTTCCATCTTGTGTTGCCATCAATGCCAAAGGGGAAGATTGTTGGCATTTTGGATATGTTGATATGGTTTTGCCATTGATGTCAACACTTGTCATCACTTGTCAACACTTATTAGCACTTGGAGATTTTAGTTATGTTCACCGGCAAGTCAGAGACTTATGCACAATCACCGGTATTTGGTTCACCGACAGATTATATTGTTCACTGGCATTTGGAATGACTTGGAGACTACTTGGTTATGTCGAAGACATTATTCGATCACTTGTTTTTGGCGATTTGGTTATTTGCTTATTCAGGTTTGCATATTTGTTGTTACCGGCAAATAGGTCTAGGATAAGCACCGACAGGTATATCTATTCCAGATCAGCACGAAACGTTATGGAGATGATTTATTATTATTGTAAATGCATTGAGCCGACATCATGCATTGGATATTGATTTATTTGTAATTGATTTTATTATAATATCTTTTAGTGAGCCGACCTATTCAATTGGTCTTAGGTTGTGGTATAAATGTAAGATCTCATTTGTGAGACAAAAGTGTGAATGCGAAAAGGATTGCAATAAGGTATATGTGAAAATAAGCAGAGCTATACACGTAGACATCATTTGAAGGTTGAAAGAAGGATTTTGTGAAGGCAATCAGAACTAAACTGGTACTAAATCCAACATATGAAGATGCTATTTTATGTAGTACATTATCCATATTGTACACACATACTATCTGCAGTAGTATCATTTGATTGTGGGTAAGGCTTCCCATCGTGGTTTTTCCCCTTACAGGGTTTCCACGTACAAATATTTGTGTTATGTGTTGTGGATGTTATTGTCTTTATGTTTCATGCATTAATCTTTACCGGTACTGCAATTAACTGTTAAGACTGTCTACCGACATAAATTTTGGTTTACTGGTATTAAGCATTAATTTCTGGTTAAGTTAATTTTGGTTGAATTTATTGGATAACTGATTCACCCCCCCTCTCAGTTGTCTCCGGGACCTAACATGGAAAACACTTCCTCATTTATTCCACGGCTTCCATCCTCAATGACTGAACTAGATGCAATCAGGACAATACTACATCTGGATACTATCGAGAACAATGTGATCCCTTGGCCACAAATCATTTCTTCACTTATCAATGAATACAATACAGAGGGTTTACTTCCAATGGCATTTCCAACATTGTTTCCTAATGGATTGCCTTTGCCACTTCAAGATAGACTAAAACATGTACATTTGCATAAATATGCTTTGCAATTAACTAAATATCATGATCAAATATTTGGTCAACATGTGCGATTCAAATATTATATCTACAATCTTATGATGAGGCACCGCTCCCAACAATCGGCTACTGTTTTCATAAAGACGAATTTGGAAGATTCTCTTCCAGGCAATGTTCAAGCACTGAGGGAGCACTTGCAAAACATGCCTTCAAATGAATCGCCTAACCACACCATGCGCTATGCTACTTCCTTACGCGACACATGCACATTTTGGAGCAAATCTCGTAGGGACCTCACCACAATGATAGAACAGTTGGGACCACCAACACTTTTCTTCACATTAAGATAAACTAATACAAAATGGCCTGACTTGCATAAAATGTTCCCAAACAGTCCTCCAAATATTTTACAACCCAGTAGAAAACAATGTATTGGGAATCTTGTCAATAACCCGCATATAACCTCTTTATACTTGCATCTAAGATTCCAGATATTTTGTGATCAAGTAATTGTCAATCTGTTGCATGCAACTAACCATTGGTACAGGTATGAATGGAAACACTGAGGGTCCACACACATACATGGCTTTCTATGGTTGCCAAATGCACCTAATATGGACAACCTTGATTGGATAGATCATGAAACCGTTCAATGAGCAATACATCACAACATGGAATCCACGTAGTGAAGTCGAGCGATCAAATAGGCAATATACACCTGTTGTTTTAGATCCATGCGTATCAAACATAGATGTCATTTTAAGATCTGATCCTTCCATAGACTATGTTGAATTAGTGAATGTTGTTCAACGTCATACAAAGTGTTCAAAGTTTACTTGCTTGAAAAAGAAGAACACAACTCTCGAATGTCATTACAAAGCACCTTGGGTTGAACAACAAAATTCAACATTGACAATAGACAATAGTAATAGCCCATGCTATCAACCAACAAAGAATGACAGACGTCTCAATATTCACAACCCAACGATGCTAGCCATATAGAGGGCAAATGTTGATTGTCAGCTTGTCTACTCAAAAAAGGCAGTGCTCCAATATATTTCTAAATACGCATCGAAAACTAAACACGAATCAGAGAGGCTAACAGACATGCTCAAACGAATTATTGCATCAACAAATATAGAAGATACAATTCTCTTAGCATATCAAAGATTTATGATGGGCATTATTGCTGATAGGGACATTAGTGCTCAAGAAACTTGCCATATGCTGCTCAAACTCCCCTTGATCTCTTGCACACATCAATTTGTCACCCTCAATGTTGGCAAAAAAATCTTCCAACATATAACAAACTATGATGAACCTTCTCAGGCTTCCATTTCTTTCATTTCCATCTACATGAAAAGACCGACCGAGTTATCTAATGTTACTTTTCTTCATTCAGCCCAACAATATACATACAACCAACATCGCAACAAAAGTAAATGGCAAAAAAGAAAAATAAAAGCCATTGTAAATGTCTTACCCCAGTTCAAATCCTTATCTGCAGAAGATATGACAGTACATTTGAATCTTTTTGTTTTGGAGTGAATTGCTTTTGTACAAGCCTTTCCGCAACATTCCTCTACACATAGGAACATCAACTAATGAAGTTATATTGAATTGGAAACAACTTCATAGCACTCATTACGTTCAATGGCATGTTAATGGTATCCAAGAACAGTCCACTCCTAAAAATGATGAAGACTGACACTTAAAAGATATTCCACAATCTACTGATCAAGAACTTTATGAGTGGGAGTTCTTCTCACAAATGGGTGCTTCAAATAGCTTTGATGTGACTATCCTTCAAATGCTTGGAAGATGTGATTATGACCTCCACTTTAATTGGAGTGCATCCCTACCTAATGAATTCCTTCATATCATAGCTCCTCAATTCATTTCAATCGAAAAAAGTCAATCGGTCGCCACCCTTGGCAACATTCACTCAAGTCACCCAAATACTTTTGAACTTGCAACAAATCAACAACTTGCACTTGATATTATAACATCTCATGATGCACATGCCGCACCATTACGATTGATCATCCAAGGCACAACAAGTACTGGGAAATCATTCCTTATTGACCACATACGAAATAAGCTAAATATTAGTTTAAATCCAAAAGTATACCCATTGCTTGTGCTTGCACCAACAGGTTTGTCCACATATAACATTCAAGCAACAACAATCCATGTTTCCCTCTGCATACCTATTCAAGAATATCGTCCTTTAACAGGGCATTCCTTATTAATGTTTCAAGAGCAATGCAAGCATTTACAATACATTTTGATTGATGAAATGAGTTTATTTGGCCCACAATTACTCATCAAAGCTAATAATAGATTGCAATAGACATTTCCCACAAGACAACATGAACCATTCGCAGGCCTCTCAGTTGTGTTGGTCGATGACCTTGGCCAATTGCCCCCAGTTATGGACAAACCATTGTATGCATCCCACTCAACATCGCTCGCTTTATGGCACTCCTTCACTGATTTTGTCACCTTAGATGTTTCTTTCCGCCAACAAGGGCTCTCCCCATCACAGATGCAATTCCACAAAATTTTGCTAAATGTACTCAATGCAACACCAGTGCAATCAGTCTGGGAAACTTTGCAGATGCGCTCAACACATGCCTTAAGTCTCAACCAAAACAGACATTTTGACCAAAAAAAAACATCTATTTGCAACCAATGCAGCTTCA
Source organism: Cryptomeria japonica (assembly GCF_030272615.1). NCBI lineage: Eukaryota > Viridiplantae > Streptophyta > Pinopsida > Cupressales > Cupressaceae > Cryptomeria > Cryptomeria japonica. The sequence continues at coordinate 709,924,516 of NC_081408.1, read as the reverse complement.
AACTCGCACAATATTAAAATGTTAAAGCAATTGCACATGCACCAACAATCATAGCAACACAAAGAGACAAACAAAGTGACCAAGATGAGTAGCTCCTATTTGAAATTCTTCTTTCTATAGACCAGCAAGTCATGCTCATTGCAAATTTATGGATTGGAGTTGGTCTTGTCAATGGTTCTTTCGGACAAATCAAAATGATTGTCTACAATGCAGGTTCTAAACCACCAGACTTACCAAAATATGTTGTTGTCCATTTCCAACATTACATTGGACCACCATGGGATGCTGCCAATCCAAAATATGTTCCCATTCCACCAATTACTAGAGGAAACCGCACACAGATCCCACTAACGATGGCTTGGGGTATTACTATCCACAAATCGCAGAGACTCACACTAGACTATGCAACAATTGACATTGAAAAAACAGAAAAACAGGGTCTCACGTTCACAGCTCCACAAATCGCACTGTCTCGAGTAAAATCAATTGAAGATCTTCGAATTCAACCAACCTTCACTTACGAGAGGTGCTCCAAATTGCAAGGCAGTCCATCAACCATTTCCAGAAAGAACGAAGAAGCTCATTTGCTTAAGCTTTCTAAGATCACAAAGACAAAACACTTGCAAAAACGTCCAACAGAGGTACTGCAAGCGCAACACCTATACATTTTTGCATATCATATAGCTTATTTCATGCGTTTCCACACATCATAACAATTACATCTTGTAGGGTCATCGATAAATGTGAAAGGTTTCATCGCGACAAGAAAGCTACAATTTTACATACTTGTCTTTCTCATTGTCATTCACATTCAATCAATACAGGTTTGCATAGTACCTCCACTCACACTTCACACTGTTTTGCTTGCTTGTTGTTACCCTCTTTCTATTGTTTACTTCCTACAATTGCAGTATCTCATGTCTTGCTAATACTTCTCTCTTGTTCTCATCCTTGCAGGCCATCAAAAAAAGATCGTTTTAAACCACACATGATACAATGCTATCTCGATCTGTTTGACCTTCCACTTTAGTAATGCTAACTTTTGCTTGCACTTCTCATCTTCTTTGCAGATTTAACAACCACAACAAAGTTTCATCAAGCATATCGTCCACCTCACTTTCAACAACTCTGAGTGCCTTCCTTTCCTATTCTTTTCCATCTCCAACTTTTTCCACTTTCAATTATTTAATTCACCTACAATGTTCTAATACAATTTTAATGCTCACCGGTACACAACGACAACTCCTCAATGCTTTCATTCAGCTTTGCAACCAACATATTAGATAACTTGGATTATGTACTGCACAAATAAATACCTTAAATGGTTGTATAACATGCTGGCAATACCAGCATGGGGGTTGGAGGGGGGATAATTTAGATTTTCTGAGACCAACACATCAAATTGGTTGGGTTTTATACAGTCTAAAATAGTTTGCTTTTATAATTTTGTACAACAAAAAACATTGTAATAACACATTTATATTGCTCTATGGTACTGTACATCATGTTGCCTTCTGCAGCATGAGGGTTGATGTGTGGTTAAATTCAAATTTTGGAACCAACTAAAAACATTGATTGAATTATGTATAGTATGACATTTTCAAATAATAATGTTTTCACTTCTTCTTTTCTCCACAAACATCTCCTTTCAAAATTTTGTTTGATGATTGTAGAGACCTACTTTTTACATTCACTTGACTTTATTCAAATCACAACTAACTAATTCTCAACCTTCGGTGTCTTGTTGCAGGCACTCCCCGTGCGGTTTTTACAAGGTAGAAACTCTTTCTCCTTTCATAGCAAGAGAAAGAGATGATAAGTTACTACCAGGCTCCATACAAACACCAGGCATCACCACCCCTCGACCACCCACACAACTTCCTTCTTCAATTCTGATCTCACCATATTCCACTCTTCCTCCCTCATACACATGCCCAAACAACATGGCATTCCTCCCTACCACTCCATTCCTCTCCACCCTCACCATCTCTGGGTTTAGCAACGCTTCCATACTGTCCACAAAGGCACCCTCGCCCCACGCAACACTAGACCCCAAGCTCTTCATGTACAGACCAAAAACAACAGAGCCTCTGCAGAGCTGAACAAAATGCAAACCCGCCACAGTCCTCACCGCCTGCCAGGCGGTGTCCAGCAACGTTGCTCTGCTCCATAGCTCAATTCTATCACCCTCCCGCATTTTCCCCACCATAAACCACTTACATACAACCGTCAAGACTACCATAGTAAACCCCGTCAGTACATACAACACAGGCAAGAAAATAGCAGGAAAGAGGATTCTTGTGCAGTTCTCCCCGTTTTGTACCCAATATGAGAGCAACCCAAGAGGCGCAACGAAGGCCAGAGCAAGCAACGCATAGGGTAGCCCCGTTTGTAGCAACGGTTGGGCCAGCAGAAGCCACAGAGACACTGCCCAGCTCCGAACCTGCGACACCGGTTTCGAGAACTCTTTTACAGGGGATCCGACGGCCGACTGTGGGGATGCAAACGGGCACGGGCAGGTGCTTAAGTCGAAGCCCACGTCGGATTGCTGCAAAAGCGTTTTCCATGCTGGGTGAAGCGGCAGACCGGTGCGGAGGCGCTGGCAGATGTCGTAGACAAGAGACCGGCCATGGTCTATGGAGGCGCTGTCGCGGGAGGACGACGCAGGGATCACATCCAGCCCAGGGCAACGCCTGTACGGTTCGAACCGTAGCGGCTCTGCCTCTTTTGTGTCGAGCAACTGGTTAAAATTCATCTCGCCCGTGTCGATGTAGGGGTATTTTTCTTCATCCCATGGCTTCGTGCAGTCCAGGGCCTCTTCCCTTTCTGCAATTGATTGGGGTACGGGCTGGATCTGTAGCTGTAGGATATAATTGACGCCCGAGGGAGACGCTACCCGTTTTCGGAAGTCGTCTGCGAGGAAGTGAAGGGGTCGGGTGTCCGCCGGGCCGCGTGGGATGGCGCCGGTTTCGGGCGGGAGGAGGCGGTCCTTCGGGTTCACTGCACCGGCATCTTCGCTGATCTGTGGATCGGCGGGTCGGAGCTTGAATTTCACGTAGTAATCGGTCCGGCTTTGCTTGGATCGGAACAAGCGGCATATGTTGGAGTAGTAGTGTAGTTCTGTATAGGAGTTTGTCTGTCTGAAGGAACCCCAGACGGCGTCCCGGATGTGGGGTAAACGCTTCACTTGCTCTTCCCTGTGGTTGAGCCCACCGACTAGCCATTGAAAAAAGTCTGCAAAAGTTCTAGCGTAGAAGGCCTTTCCTGTCTTGAGCGTAAGGTCGATTAGAGAGTCGGTGGTGTTGTTTTCGCCGCGCATTATTTGAATGGACGCGCCTCGGGCGTCCGTGCGAGCGTCGTCGTCTGCGCTGAGGCTGTTGCTGTGGCGGATGATAATGGGGTATTTCTTGCCGGGTGAAAATATTTCGTGCTGTGGAAGGCCTTTGAGATCATTGAAGATTGTGAGGGTGCCTCTTCCCGCCACACCCAGGCGATGGAAGTAACGGGATTGGACTTTCAGGGTTGTTTTTGCTAGGTGTGCCGCGAGATTCCCCACAATTTTTCTGTAATGATTGTCCATTTGGAGGATTCTTTTATCTGAAAGAAGATCCCCTGATTGACCCTGGGCGTTCACCATCACCGGCTTTTCTGTTCCCACGTACACGCCCCCAGCTTGCAGCACGCAGTCTGCAGGTGCCAGAGACAATGCTCCCAGCGTGATTCGATCCTGCAACGTGGAGCCTGGTAAAAGTAGGCTCTGGGTGCCTGTCACACAGTTTGAACCTATTTGAATTTTCCCCAGAGTAAAGCTCCTTGGGTTTTTGTGGGTCATCGTTATTATTCTAGAGAAGTCGCCCAAGTGGGTGTTGGATCCCAGCTGGAAGAGGTCTGGATCGACTATGGCATTGATTGCCCTGATAGATGCTGTGCTGCCGATTTTTGCGCCTAAGCATTTTAGATAAATGCAGAAAGATTCGGTTCCTGATAGAAGCTGTACAAATCTTTGATGACACAAAGTCAGGAGCCTGTGTACGAACCAAATTCGAAGGCCCAGATTAGAGGTGGCTCTCATAGGTGCCTCAGTAGGCTTTACTTTTTCCACAATACACCATTTGAGAATGCAGGTCATCAGTGTTAGCACAAAGCCGTAGGCTATGTAAGTACATCCAACACAGAATGCAAACTGCAAGACTTTTGCTTCTAAAAATATTTGAGACGCAATTTCCAGAACAGTCGCAGGTTCGTTCAGCACAACCAAAGCTGCGAGAGTGGCAGGTGGCCAATGGAATGCCCCTGCAAGGGAAAATAGAAGAAAGCCCCGGTCGGAGAACACGTGGATATGAGGCAACTGCATTGAGTTTGAAAGCCATACAAACAGTGGATATACCATTGCTGCAGCTAAGGTACTGACCATGGCCACCGTGTATAGGCCCAGTAGTTGCCATATGTGAGTGGTCGTTGTTGCCATATTGCCCTCCTGCTCTGCCCCCTGCATTTAATCAGAGATGTTTATTTTATCAATATGAATACTGAAACGAGATGCAACTTAAAATTTAATTTCTTTTTGCACATCTTGACATAAGAATTGGGCTTAATTGTCAAAAGGGTTGAGGATCAGAGTCGAGAAATGTTCAGAGTGATGACGAAAAACCCGTGCACTCTGACAATCTTATAAGCTTCAGGTCTGATAATTATAAAATATTAAAAGAGGATAAGGAGAACAAATTGAAGATGACCGACCAACATAAAAATCTCGGGTTCTAGTAGGTAGCCAAAGGAGGATTTCAATTAATCTATCCAAATTTGCCACAAAATGTAAATAGATAAATCATGCATGCGAAGGAAATTGAGACCTTGCTAGTCTTACACCACAAATTAGATAATGCCAATAAAGGCTTTACTGGTAAATTGGAATTGATTATATAGCATACCTTCAGGTTTGAATGTGGTGCTTTCTTCCCAAAGGATTGCCCAATTTCTGTCCTGTGAAGAGCAGGAACAACAGATCCTGATGCCAAAACAGTGCCCATTTGAAGTAAGGCAAAAGGGCCAACCAAGGAACGACTTCCAATCTTTACAGGACCTAGAAACAACATTCCATTTTTCACTTGATGGCTCTCCAAAGTTGCACCATCTGAGATCACTGCTTCGTCTGCTATAGAAACCATAGAAGGGTCTGTAATGTCTGTACTGTCTAAAACCACATCTTTTCCAATATCTGCACCCAGAAGCCTGTACCACCATAGAATGAAAACAGTACCACGAAGGTGAGTGGCAAGCATGGTGGATGCAAAATCCCTGGCACGATACAGAGTCCACCATTTTACAAAATCCACAGACCACACAGAAACCTTGGGTTTCAATGTATGATTCACTTGCAAAAATGTAATCCCAAATATTGACAGAGAAATGGCCGTCATAACTATGTAGAATATCCACGCAGCTGGGCTGGCAAGAAGAAGAAGCAAAATGGGATTCAATTTTAGTAGTTCAGCAGCAGGCAAAGCAACACTAAGGGGAATTGAACATGCTATGTATGCTGGAACAATCAACAATGCTGCTGCATACAAAATACCAATTAACTGAAGAAACCCAATTGCAAGCCTTTTGAGAGCCGAAGGCAATACACATTGGGTATATGAATTAACATTCTCTGCTTTTGTAATGTTTGCAATTGTTTTTCCTTCTCGCTGAAGAAGTCCCTCTGCAAATGCTGCTAGTTCTGAAATATTGTTTGCAGTGAAAATATCAACTGCAGAAACATGGACACCCAGATAAGCTGAGAGCTTCTGAGCTGCACAAACTACTCCCACTGAATCAATCCCGTAGGAAACAAGGCTATCTGTACTAGAAATCTCCTGAATGGCCACTCCAGTCATCTCTGAGACGAGGCCTTTCAAAAATTTCAACAAGTCCCTCGGATTCGATCCTTTGACACTGTGGGTGTTATCACCCGATTTTTTCATGAGATTTAAGGCCAACTCTGCAAGTTCCGAGATGCACCCGGCAGTGTAAACGTCAATTGCGGCAACATGTACCCCTAAGAATGATGACAGCCTCTGTGCTGCTTCCACCACCACAATTGAACTTAACCCGTAATTTACAAAACTATTATCATGTGATATCTGAGAGGCCTCCAAGCCAGTCTTCTCACTCACCAAACACACTAGAAACTGTAGAATATCTTCTCTAATGGGGAATCCATCTGTTACTCTTTCAATTGGAGAATATGCATTAGAATCGGAGCCGTTGAAGGTCCAAGACCTTTTCATGACGGGTAGAAGCAAAGACTTATGATCCGCCTTCCCAGTAAATGTCCGAACAAGAGCCATTTTGCGAGTTGTTCCCGCAACGTCCAAGGTTCCATCTGTAAACTGTTTGAGACATTCTGACCGTCGAATTTTGCCTGAAGTTGTCTTGCAGATGGTCCTTGGTTTGATCAGTTTTACAGCGGCAATTTCGACCCCGTGCTCAGCTGCCACTACCATTCGAATCTGCTCTGCAACATCCGTCTTAATGATCTTTTCGTCTCTGATTTCTGCAATTACTACAAGACCCACCTGGTCTGAGGATTCCGATAGGGTAATCCCATTGGAGGCCAAGGTCTCTTCAGGAACTCCAATCACTGCACAACACCCGGGTCGAATGCATTCCGAGCAGGTCTCCACAGTTTTCTCCACGTCTGAAGAGTATACATTCCTGCCATTCACAATTATCAAGTCCTTTATACGCCCTGTGACGAATAATCTTCCTGCCACTATCCGCCCCAAATCTCCTGTCCTGGTGTAGTTTCTTGTTCCTAAAAGAGTAGATCAAAAGGAATTATATTGATGTCCTGCAAATGACCAAAATGTCTTACAATAGAGGAGACTAGAGAAAGCAAGCACTTAATGTTGTGTTTAGTCACCTGAATTAAGTTTATTCTTGAATGTCTCTTCTCCTTGGACCTCACAACCCCAGTATCCAATCCCTGCGCTGGGACTGCTAACCCAGATCTCGCCTTCGATTCCCTCCCCTGCCACCTCTTCCCCTGTTTCAGCATCTACAATCCTTATATCAACATCTGGGTCATTGCGTTCAACATAACCACAACAGACTCTCCCCTGCCAGTCCACATAAATGGGCTTCCCAGCACCCCATGCAACAGAGACAAAAACACTATTCTCTGCTAGGCCATAGCCTGGTGCCAATACCTCCTCCCCTAGCCCACACGGCCCCAGAAGCTCCACAAACCGCCTTAGTGTTTTCTGCCTCACCGGCTCCGCACTAATCATCAAAAACAACATTGATGACAAATCATATTCCTCCAACAATTCAATTTCTTTTTTCTTAGCCGTCTCCAGCCTGCGGACGACGAGCTCGAAGGCAAAATTGGGTCCTGCACTGTGAGTAGCCTTGTATTTAGTCATGGTGTCAATCCATAACAAGGGATTTCTGATGAAGGTCAAGGGGGAAAACAGAATTGCAGTTCCACCGCTGAGCATTGCTGTGAGGAGACCTCCGATGAGCCCCATGTCGTGGTACTGCGGTAGCCAACTTACTAACACAGTGCGTGAAGTGCTCTTGTAGTGCCTATGCATGAGTTTCACATTGTGTACAAGCCCGGCGTTAGTGATCTTAACCCCTTTTGCATCCCCTGTTGAGCCTGAAGTGAATTGCAGAAAACACACTTCTTCAGGCTGCGGTTTCAATCTGACTGCATTATCGTTGTGTTGAAGGGATTCTTCCTGTTCGTCTTCTATTGGAGCAATCTTGGGCCATGACCAGGAGCCAGGGGATTTCCTTTTGGTGGTGTTTTTGTTGGTCCATGAATCAGAGTAGAGCCATGGTAGGTCAGGCCAACGAGAGACAAGCTTGCTTTTGTAGGCCCCTAGGAGAATCATGTTGCGAAGACGAGCTGCACGAACAGCTGCATGGTATGAAGAGGTGGAGAGTATGGCCACTGCATTGCAAGATTTTGCTACACTCTCCACCTTGGCCAGTGCTTGTCCATTGTGGTGAAGCGGATCTGGTGGAAGAAGTGGAACTGCCAACACCTACATAAACAATAATAATAACAATATCAGTAGATTTCCACAATCTATTAGTATATTAGTATGTCTATAGCTTCTGGATTTTATTGTGTGAATTTTTTGTATCAATGTTTAGGACCATCATAAGATGAAAGTAGAGAACACAAGAAAAAAAATGATAATAACACAAAATATAATGGTCAATCAAGATATTAAAAAAAAATGTGGTAAGAAAATTTAAAGTGAAGATGTGCTAGAAAAATTTAAGGTTAAGTTTAATGTGAGTGAAATCAATTAATCTCTAACTTAAAAAGAATTCATTGTAAAATTATTAAGAAAATTTAAAAGGAAGTTTAATGTCAGTGAAATCAATTAATGTCCAACTCAAAAAGAATATATTGCACATTACTTACTCGAGCTCGTAGACATCCAAAGAAGGCATCTATAAAATCAAGTCCAGGAGGATGAAGCAACACAACCCTATCCCCTGGTTTGATTATAGGCTTATTGGATGTAAGCAACTTTTTTGCTATAAGGGAACTCCTAGCATCAATATCCTGGTATGTCCGCTTGTCTACAACTTTTCCTTCATCGTTTATCCATGAGTACAAAGTCTTGTGCCCTACTATTTTATGGGATGCCCAAAAATGCAAATACTCATCAATGGTAGCCAAGTCTGGAAATTCCACACCAAGTATTTCATCCAATTCTTTGGTTTTATAGCAACTCTTTTGTTGTAATGTATACAATGGAAATAATCTCTGCACACATTCATATATTTATCTCAAGGTAAGATATGGTTCCTAAGTAAAATAATTCATGAAATCCTTTAAACCAAAATGAGATGTTGTTACCACCTTGACATAAGGAAATGGTGGATTGTGAACATCTGATCCAAAATGCTTGCAAACCAAATCAATGGCATGAGTTGAATTTAGCTCAGTAAGCTCAAAAGCCATCAACCCACCTACATAATATGTATTTTCTTGGCCTTGCAACTCTTCTAATCTATCATAAAATCCAGCCTTCATGTCTACACAATTCACACATAAAATGTCACCTTAACATAGCTATACAAATTTCAAGACAAGTTTTAAAAAATAAGATAAGAAAAATATAAAGTTTAGATTCAGTTCATGTTGGTGTCTAATAATTTTTAACATTTATGTGAGCTAATATATCTATATTAACTAAGAATCAAAACAATTTGTTTTAAGAATTTATTGTTGTTCTAAATTATGTTTCCATATAATTTTTCAACAAATTTATTTCTCTTTCTTTATACTTTTTTTTTTGAATTATCTTTTACCTCTTGGATAATTATTAGGAGAAATTTTCTTTTAGGTTCCATGTTTTAGCTCTCAAGTTTAACACTAATGGAAACACTCCACCCTATACTTTACTCCAAACTATTGCAAAGTTTCTTTTTATTTTTGTTCTTCAAGATTGATGCTACATGTTTTATTTCTGATACACTCTTATATGTCTATTGTAGTAATTTTTAGTTCCATTGTGAGATAAAAATTATGTAATAAAGAAGAATCTAAACTATCACTAGATCTTAGCCAAGATATTATGGACATGGAAGCATTCCACGTTAGGGATTAGGTTGTAAAAAGGAAGGAAAATGAAGAGACTTCCTTAATAGGTAGAAAAAGGCTATGATGAGCCCAATGTTGATGGACATCAAGCAAGTGGTGGTGGAGAAGAAGTCTTTGTAAAACATAATGGCATTAAAAAGAATGAATGTGAAGGGCATGCCATAAGCTAATACGGTCAGAAAAATGAAAGAAGAGGAAAATGTAGTCTTGATATTCTATTGTAGGACAACAAGCCATAAGAAAGATACAAGCTACAAAGGATATTTTTATGAAGGTCCCTTTTTGTTGTATGTTTTGACTACCATATTCTTCTTTGATATACTATGTTTGGATCATTATCAATAGTGAGTTTTAACATGCAAATCTAAGAAAAAAAAGTGTTGTGTTTTTCGCTAATAATAATTTTGGTATTACATATATTAACTACAATTTCCTTATATATTCTACTATGTTTATTTATGTACTTGAACTAGAACTATTTTAACTAGCAACAATAGAGGTTGTCTACACTGATTTGGTATTAGAGCATCTAAAGATATTGGGACTAGATAACTCATGGGTTAGAGTTAGTTGTTATTGAGAAGAGCTTTGAATAACTAAGAGGCAAGTTATGACTATAGCCATGGATGCAAAGGTTGATTTGTTACATAGTGAATGATAAAAATGATAATCAAGTTGGAAGAACTAAGATAAAGGCAGGGGGAAAATAAAACAAAATACAATCAAAGAAAGTTGCAAAATTTGGAGTTTGAGTTGGAGGATGTTGGAGTAGTATGAAGCCAAAAATAATGAGAAAATAAAGAAAAATAAAATTGAAGAAAAGGTTTTCAAGGGTTGTGAGAAGGTGAAGAGAGTTGGTGGAAATAAGTACTCAACTTATGAGTAAGAGTTGTTTCTAAAGAGGAAAAGTGTGGAGTTTAGGATTGGATAATAGATGAAACTTCTAGAACAAGGAACGATTAAATCCTTTGAGAATTTAGCAAAACTAGTTATGGATAAAAGACAACTGAATATACTGTATAAATAATTCAATAGAGGAAATAGATGAATGGAATGCAAATGAAGAGAATGAATGGGATTGTGACATTGAGTTGTGTAGCCTTGAAGAAGGGGAAACATTGATGATTACCATATGGAAGAGGAAATTTAAAAGATTGCTATGAAGAATGATACAACCTATCACTAGAGGTTGCCCAAGATTTTACCATTGTATTAATTATCCATATTAGATATGAGGCAAAAGAAAGGAAGATGAATGGAGAGAATCCATTGATATATAGAAGTGTGAATGAAAAAGGATATGAGGAGCCCACACAAGTAGTGGAAATCAAGCTAGTGGTGGTGGAGAAGAAGTTATCCTCATTAAAGAGGATAAAATTGTGAAAATTAAATGTGAAGGGAATGAACATTGTGAGAACTTTGTATGCTTAAATAGAAAAAAAAATAGATTAAGAGGAATATAGACTCTTGATAGTTTGTTATAGGAATAAAACCATGGAAAAGATACAACTTGCAAAAGAGATCTTTATGAAGGATGTCACTTCTTTTATATTTTACCTTCTATTCAGTTGTGTTCATATATATATAATAGGGTTATTTTAACTAGCAGGAATAGAGAGTATGCATCAAAGACTCTAAAATATGGAGACCTAATCAATATAATAATGAAACTCAAAAACATATTGCAACTTCATGCATTATAAACAAAATTCTCCCAAACGAAGTAGGATATTTTTATTACCTTGAGATGTAATGTGAGGAAAATAGGTCCAACATCTTTGAAGAATGACAGACTCCACTTGAGCTCCCATGTTCTTGACATCATCACATATGAAGCTTTGTACAATAGATTTGTTAATATCAACAGAGTTACCATAAGACCAAAACAAGAATATATTTGTATCTTGGTAGAATTTTTGCATGGCTACGGGATGACCAATAGTGTTAGGATCCTCCACATATGTCTTACAGTAGTAAAATCCTACAGGGAGGTGATCAAGGCCTTTGATTTTTACAACTGTTGTATAGTAGTCAATTGTTCTTACTTTTGAGAACAATTCTTCTTCTTCCTCATTGAGCTTGAATAGATTTGATTTGCAACCTACACAAGGACAAATTCAATCAACATATCATTATTTAGTACTTGTTAGTTATTGAAAACAAATTATTTGACTGTAAAGCATGGAAATTTTGAACACTAATTATAATCTTTACTTGAACCTTGTGAAGTTGAGAGAATTTATTTTGATAGAAAAATAATTGAATTAGAATCAAAATAAAGGCATGTGGGCATGAACACCACAATAGGGTGAAAACAAATTTTAAAAATTATTAATAAAGTAGATTTGTTTTCAGAATTATAAGCTATGGAGAACTTGATACAAAAGAAGGTAATAAAATTGTGTGGTTGACAATTATAATTTACATCGTAGATTCTTTAGTCCAAATTATTTTCTAATGATATTACTATTTTTTATTTTTATTTTATATTTGAGATTATTTTGAAACTGTAATGTGATCATCAAAGTGTTGTAGTTGAGTTGGTTGATCACAATTAATAAGGAAGATGGTTGTTCCTTGATTAAATGCCATTTACCAAGGTTTGAATCTTTTGGAGATTCAATAATAAGGGATGAGACAAGGATTGTGCCAAGGATGACTTTGGTGGAATAGGTAATTCTTAATCCTTGACTCTCAATCAAAGAGGCATTAGCTTAGACTCTTTCTCCCTTATAGATAGTAAAAAAAATGAGTTTGAGATAAAACCCTTCATAAAAATAATATTATAAGATCTAATTCTTTTTAAATAAATCATTCTTTTATTTCAAGATTTTAATCTAAGTTTTTACTCAAATTCACAAATATTTAATATTAAATCCTAATTTCATAGTCTAGTATTAATTATGTCGAAAGACATTATATAATGGAGCATGGAGTTTTAAAATGAGCATATGTAAAATCCACTTTTTTTTCTCAAGAATAAGGATAAGAATGAATATAATATAAAAATATATTAATAATAATTTAGATTTTTGCTTTTGTAAAGAGTTTAATAAGAATATAAAAATATAATAAAAAGAATATACTAGCATATAATCATATATAATAAAAACAGTTTAATATTAATTACCATATAAGTAATATAATAATAATTTAATATTATTGTAATATAATAATATAATATTTTTAATGGAATAATAACAAATAAAATAAATCTCTCCATAATGATATCTTTCATTTCTAATTACATAATTTCTTCCAAACATATATATGCTAATATACACCTTACATACTTTATTCTAGATAATCAATAACATAATTTTTCCCGCTTTAAAAATATATGACTTACCATCATCCTCACCAATTATATTCAACTAATTGAACTACAAGTTTTAAAAATATTCAAACCATATCTTATAATTAAATACACTTCAAACTCAACTATTTATATTATTTTCATATTTGTCTCTGTTGAAATTCATTGTAACGTATTCGATCCATAAATTTTAGCATATTCGAATGAAACAACTTCTAAATAGATTCGTAGTTACCTGTGGAATTTGACCTGTAAACCTTGGTGGACCCAGCAAAGGGAATTGCACCAGAAATAATAATTTTGTCGAACTCCATCGTCTTTTCTTCTTGCCTCTCACTATCCTTAGTGTGGACACGTACAGAGTTCGAATCCCTTTCGATGCTGACCACCTCAATACCACACTGCACCTCCGCCGGCAATTTTACGCTCAATTTCTGCCACAGGCTCGCATAACCGCCCTTCACTCGCCGGATTTTCCCCAACATGGACGTCCGGGCAAATTCATGCAGGTAAGCATAAGCCATGTCTTCAACGAATCCATAGCCAGAGGCCGTATACCCATATGCAACAGCTTTAGGAATGGCTTTTAAACCATTTTGTCTAAAAAATTCCGGTACCGGATCCGGCATCAGGCGGCTCACAGCGTGGACTCCGATGTGGCCGGAATCTTTGGCTTTGGCCTGAAGGCAACGTTTTTGCAGTTATTGCCAAAACAGAGTCAACTGCGGTGAAAATATTTAATATAATTTTCTGAAATGAATGGGTAGTGTATGGAAGTCAGAATTCACAACAAACAATAGATTATATTAAGCGTCGTTTCAGATTTCAATTGTGTGGGTTCTTTTTCATCATTATCAATGTTTCTGATTACGACTTGTGATCTATCATCAAGGTATAACATGAAAGCTGAAGGAGATAGAGTTGATCCAATCATTGATACAAAAGAATTTCACACCGTTGAATCGAGAAAACACTTATTCAACATAAACTGTAAAAATTTATGAAATTAGGATAGGTATGTGTATATGCCTGTAATTTCATTGTAAGAGGAATGATGGACATGTAATCTGCCTGAACATCCAAATCTTCGAATTGGCCGCCATTGCAGTCTATTAGAGCAAGTTTGTGAGACTCCATGTCTTGGAATTCTACATTGCCCAATTCCTCTACCAGACTTGTGATTGTTGGAGCACTGTTTGCTGCCACCACCTGCCCACCCAAGTCATATACTCTTCCTGCAACATCAAATAATTGAACATTATGTTGGTTTAAGACTTTTGATCTGATACCCAGACTTTTGATTCTATTATAATTCTGTATGCCATTTATATCATTCATATCTGTTTAACCTGTTTTTGACAATCTAACTTTATTTCTATCTATAAAATATATAGCCTATCTATTGAATTATTCAAAAGATTGCTTTTTTAAATTGATTGTATATGTTTTTCAAATGAATGTTTCAGATCTCACTCAGTGATCTATTATCAGGAAGAGGAGAATGGCAATGGATTGCTGAGTATGATTTGGATTTGAAAAAGAAGCACAGTTGATTACCGAAGCAATCTTTTGAATGTTATAAAAAATGTGAAAAACTTCTGCCAACTATCTGATCTATCATCGGAAAGAGAAGGAGAATGATACTGGATTGCTGAATACAATCCAAAATGTCAATACAAACACATTCACAATTGATTCTAGAAACAATTTTTTGAATACTATATAAAATATGGAAAATTCATGTCGACTACCTATTATATTTATGTGAAACACTAGATCTTATTAATGATATCAGATTTCCACAATTCATAATTTCAATCAATACTATTTCTGTATTAGACTATGTTATAGTTTTTGTATCAACATTTCAGATCACACTCTCTTCCATAATTGATCCAAACCTTGATACAAAAACCAACAGAATCTAATCCAGAAATAATATTGATAACAATATATCTTACCATTTATATACATACGCTGACTAAATTGTCTTAAAAATATTGTATTTGTTTTCTGTATGCCATCTGATCATATTCTACCCATAATATGTATACACACAGACAATAGTTTACCTTGGACTTCTAGAGATTCACACATGCCACCCACAGTGCGCTGTTTCTCAAGCACTGTAACATTCTCATACCCCAATTTTGCAAGAGCATAAGCAGCTGAAAGGCCACTGGGTCCTGCACCAACTATACAAATTCTAGTGCTCACATCCATGGATGGATGTAGCTTCAATATCTTTTCCCTATCAACCACCTCCATACCTTCTAATCTTCAAAATCTCTGCAACTCAGAATCATAAATCTGCACAATACCAAGTACAATTATTATACCTAAACTGAGCTTCAAAACTAGAATCTCAAACAAATACAGCCCAAAATCAGGAAGAGCTAAAACAATAAAAGCAGAATTCCCATCCCAGGCCATTTTGAAAGAGCAAGAAAGGGGCTCACATTTGATGAAAGAACTTCAGTTTAACTTTCAGACACCCATCAAAGAGCTAATCATTTTTATACTGGATAGAATGCAGTGTCACCAAGGATCAAATCCATGCTACTTATACAATGCAGGCATTTTTTACAGTAAACGGCTGGATACTAAAGACAAATGTCAAGAAAGAAGAATTTTGTCCTTTGATTCCGGGAAAAACTAAATATTCCTAAGGCGTATGTGCCACTCATCATTGATATTAACATTGTAATGGTCTAGTTAAATCAAATAAGTTAGAATCAATTTCACTGTCAGAAAACCGTAAATGACCTAATCATTTTCACCAAATCATAACAAAATTGCTATAGATTGAAATCCAGGTTCAAATCCATGAGACAGGCAAATTTACAGTAAAAGGATGGACACTTCAAGACAATTTGGCCGGCAAGTTTGGACAAGTGAGAGTTTTCCTAAGGCGGCTAGCACCTTTACTACTGATATTTTAAACTTTTTGAATTAAATTTAATGAAATCTTTCGATTGGCTGAATTATTGCATCACCTTGAAGACATGGTTAACTTAATATATAAAACCAAGAATGAAATCCATGAAAGTGCTGAAACAATGAAATGCAAACATGTGTCTAAAACAGGCTGATTTCATGTTAAACAGTGGTTTTGAATATGTCATGGCATGACTAGAACAGTGAACAGCTGAGAAGTGGTCTTATGCCATTAAAAAAATGAGGTAAGTAGAAGCTGACTGTGATCAAATGAGGAAGAATACAGCTATTAAGTGCTCTCCAAATGGTCCAGATTACATAGCTCATAAAGTGTAGTCTGTATTTTAAACTTGTTTAGAATGCATTTAGTTTAGTTTTTTTTAAAAAAGTTTTATTTATAATTGTGAATTGAATTTTTAAGGTTTATATATGATAAATTTATATTTTGGTATTTGTAATATGTGATTGGAAGTCGGAAAAAATAAATTAAGTTAAATTATAATGAATGGAAGCTTGGTATTTGTAGTATATGTTTGTAAGTGTCTAGAAAATGAAAAGAACAAATTGTATGGAGGAGCATTAATAATTTAGTTCTTATTTTTTTCTTTGTGTTTTTTTTTCCAGTTGTATTTATATATAATATAACATTTTTTTGGTTTTTATATATGTGTATTTTTATTTTATAAGCAATATTGTCTTTTTAGCAGTTGTATTTTGTTATAGAATAATGTGTATTGTTGAATAGAGCATACTCAATATTTCTAACAATTTTGGAGTGTAAGTTTAGATCAAAAAATTTCATTGAAAGTTATCAAGTAAAGGATTTACATTTCTTGGGAGTTTATTTGTATTGGTCAACATGAGTAGTAAAAATTCATTCAAATCTCAAACTTGTCTGTTCAATTGTAAGAATTATGATTGTAAATAACTAAAATTGACACATTGTCAATTACCTAATAACCCAACTATTTCTCTTATAATAGCTTCTTAATTAAGTAACAAAGTCAATTT
Source organism: Cryptomeria japonica (assembly GCF_030272615.1). NCBI lineage: Eukaryota > Viridiplantae > Streptophyta > Pinopsida > Cupressales > Cupressaceae > Cryptomeria > Cryptomeria japonica. The sequence goes on along the minus strand of NC_081408.1, from coordinate 709,907,639 downwards.
TAATCTACTATTCATCACTATTTACTTGATCTCTCATTCCTAGCCTAAAATAACTCAATCAATCTTCTTCTAGAGTCCACCTTAGATAAATGAATTTAAATATTTAATTATTTAAGTTCTCCATCCCATTTTAAAAAATTAATTAAATAAATAATTTTGTTTAATTCCCCTTTTCATCCACTTTTCATTAATGGCTTAAAATTAATCAACTCACTAACCCCCCACTTGCACATTTCAAATCTTAGTCAAGCCCCTCTCAAATGAAACACAATTCCCAAATGTGTGCATGTGAGAACTATGAATATTGTTTGAAATACAAATTACACAAAATTGAATGTTGAAGGATAAATTAGATTGATTATACAACTTAGGAAGAAGTGCATGTATATAACAAGAGCACTACCCCCTAGAATAACACATGTTGTCTAGAATTATGGCATGTGATCACATGCAATATTTCACACCTAAGCAATCATTATCCTAGAAAGATAACATCAACTAGCAAAGTTATCTAGAAGAATATTCTCAGAAAAATATTCTACACTAATGCTCCCTCTTAAATGTAGCTAGGTGAATAGAAAGAGAGATTGGGTCCCAACAACTAAGCTGATTGGGTACCCAATTATAAAGAGATAAGAAAGGAGAAAACCCATTGGCAACAAAACTCCTAACCAATTATTCCACATTAAAAAATCATAAGCTACAACTGCAAATGAAGAACTCTAGATGAATCCACACTACAACATGATTGAGAATTGTTTCATAGAAACCATTGCATGAGTGTCTCCAAAATACTCTCAAATGCTTGAAATTATAGTTGCTACATGTTCTACACTACTCAACTAGATTGGGTTAAATATATAGGTACCTAATCTCGGGATACACAAACTGATCATCAAAAGATAGGTAGAATCTCCTAAAAAATAGATATAAATTCATAGATCTAGTGTTCTTATACCATGTTGAAACTCGTCAATAGCTCTAATACCATGTTGGAGCAAATTTTTTAATCCAATGGCTTCTAAAATCATTTGCAACCAAAACACTTATTACATGGAGAGAAAATAAAAATAATTATGCTATGAAACCTTGAGAATTAAATTGATCCAAAAAGAAACTTAATATACTTCAACATTATGGATGAATGGATTAGATAATTAAAATAATAAATAATTAATCCTTATAAAAGAATAAAAATAAAAAATAACCATAAATAAAACCCTAGGTTGAAGGATTAAAATAAACCATGACATGTGTCCTCTTCCTATGCTTTGATTAAAAAAATGGGTTAAAAATAGAAAAAAAAATCTTCTAAGTTAGGCTTAAGTGTAATAAAGTTAAAAGAGAACCTAATTAATTAATTGATGATTTAATTAATTAGGCAAATTTCCCATTCCAACCAATGCAACACATATGTATCAAGTTTCTAGTACCACATCCTAGGGCTCAGTTTGATTATGTTCAAAGATTTCTTCAATTTACAAACCAAATTATTTTTGCATTTTATCACGTAGCACTGTGGTCTTATCATATAAATATCCTCATCCAAATCACCATGAAAAAAGTAGTTTTCACATCTATTTTCTCTGTTGGCAACAACAATGAAGGAAAACTAGGGGGATGAATCAGTTTTCACTGGATTAAACAAATTAAGCTCAACTTCAAATTTGATCAACTACAGTGACAACAAAGATAAACACAATAACAACAACACACATAACACCAAGATTTTGACGTGGAAAAATTAGTTAAGGGAAAAACCATGATGGGAACCTACCCATAATAAGATGATACTCTGCATTAGTATGTGAAAATATTACAATGGGGAATGCACATGCATTCAGGCATACTGCCTAGAGCTCATTGCTCAAAACAACAATAAGGGAAACAACCCAAGGAAGGCTCATTGACTTACAAAGACCAAAAACCAATCTAGATTACATGAATTGAAAGAATAACATCTCCTAATGCCTGATTATAGTTCTGGTTAAACACATTTGTTTGCTCTACAACACTTTACTCCACTCTGAAAGATCAATTAGCTTATTCACACATACAACACTCTATGATAATATAGACACACCACCAATATCTAAATTACATGAATATGACACCTATTTATACAATTCATCAACCTTGACTACAAGGTCGACTCAACTCATAAGACCTAATTACAAAATTACATCACACGATACATAAACCAACCACTGGACCAATACAATGCCTTGTCGACATAGCATGGACCCAAATCAAATCCTTGAACATGCAACACCAAAAAATAACCTGCCAAGATCATTTGCAACATGCTATATCACCAAAAATGTCACATAACATGAAGAACACCACCGAACCCATAAGATCTTCAATAATATACACAATGATGAATGTGGACCACTAAAACAAATAAGACACAATCAGGAAATACCAACAAGCATGTTATAACCATCTGCAATAGTTGCACCAACACCACTTAGTCAAATCTTAATCGATCAACACATTGACACTCAAGAACACTCAACATCAGCAACTGCAATGTAGAAAGATAACTCTTGGAGCACCAAATCACGAACCATTTGAAATATAGACACACATGAACATCTCAAAAACTCTGCCAAATCCACAACTCAAGATGCAATCATTCCAAAGCACAACAGATCAAACACCACAACACTGCAACATTGAACAAGCACTGCAACATTGCAACACCAACAGGCACATTAGAACCATCTGCAATAGTTGCACCAACACCACTTAATCAAATTTTCATCGATCAACACATTGACACTCAAGAATACTCAATAGCAGCAACTGCAATGTAGAAAGACAACTCTCAAAGTAATAAATCACGAACCATCTGAAATGTAGACAGACATGAACATCTCAAACACTCTCCCAAATCCACAACTTAAGTTGTAATCATTCCGGAGCACAACAGATCAAATACCACAACACTGCAACACTGAACACTTAAAAACCAATCCTCATACCAGACCTCATAACTCAATAAGATCACCACATAGGATCATGAAATCAACATTGAATCAACTAGAGATACTTCATTACTGAAACCTCAAAACTGCAACATCACATTTGCAACCAAATCAACTGAAACAACTCATTGCAACACCAAAGCACAAGAACATGGGAATATGTTGACATCAATGATAACATGTCCTAGCAACAACAATATCCAACATGCTCAACCTCTAAGTCATAAGTAGCAACATTAGAAAGCAAAAATCTAATGGATGCCATTTTGTAATAGGAGAAAATATATCACCATAATCAACATGCTAAATCTAAGAACTTAGACTTTCACAACCAACCTTGCCTTATATTTATCAATACCTCTATCTAAACCAAACTTTTTCTTAAATACTCATTTGCAACCAATAGGTTTTTGTCCTTCAGGCAATGGTACAAGACCCCATGTATCATTCTTTTTCAAAGTTACCACTTCATCATCCATAGAAATTTTTTAGGAGTCTACATATTTCATACCTAATGCCTCTTCTATAGGTCTAGGTTTATCTATGCTAGTATTCAAATAAAAAATATATCTCCAATCATCATGTGAATACCTTTCAAGTGATTGTCTATGCCTTGAAGACCTTCAAACAAGTTGAGTTGGAGGTTCAACCTCCTCTTATAAAGATTCAAAGATAGATGATCTCTCTAGGGGTTCTTGTCTATCTAGGGGTCTCGCTTCAACTTTCTTAGGCATCAAAGGAATTTGAATCACATCTTCCTATTTAGTTTTTTCTAGATGCAATGTAATTTAGCTCTATTTGATGAAGATACATTTCACAACCTTGTTATCCAACTTTGTTCATTTCTCATTCGACACATATGCATATGCCTCGCATCCAAAAGCCCCAAGATGTCTCAATGAAGGCTTATGGCTTGACCATGCCTCCATAGTTTATCAACAAGAGCTAATGTTCGAGACCTATTAATCAGGTAGCAAGCAATGGCAACAACTTCAACCCAATTTTTTTTCTAGACCAACACCACTCAACATATGTTTAGCCTTCTCCATCAGTGTCATGTTCATTCTTTTTGCAACCCATTATGTTGTGAAAAGTACAAATTTATATTTTATTTATGAATGCTACAGTCTTTACAAAATCTTGTTGGAGTAATTAAGACAATTATGTAATTATTTATTAATTAGGCATTTTATTAATTTTTCACTTAAACTAAACTTGGGCAATTTTTGTTATCTAGATTTTTCTTTTAATTTACCTCATACTTTTTATTTATTTAATTCTCTTAATTTTAGCATTAAGGTTTACACATAAGGTTTCATTCATCCTTTATATAAAGGTTCATCCATTCTAATTATATATCCCATCTTTCTTGTGTGCAATAATACAAAACTCTCAAGTTGTTATAGAGCATATAATTTTTTCTTGATCTCTTTTGTGTGATATAGGTGTTTTTCTTCAAGATGAATCTTGGCTCCTGTGGAATTGACCATCAAATCCTATATGGTATCAGAGTGCAATCTTTGCTCCTACATGGTATCATCAAATATGTTAAGTTCTTGTCCACGTGCTTGAGGGATCCAACTTGGGGTGATTTTTCTATACATGGGTTCAAAAAGAAGTTTACATTGCATCTGCAATGTCCAAAGACCTGAAGATCAACTATTGTTCCATCAAAATCTAAGTAGTTAAGAAATTGGGTCAAATTGGTCAAGGGCACAAAAATTGAGGCAAAATCTAGAGGTAGAAAAAAAATCAAGGCACGTTGCAGAAAAATAGAGGTCACCATTATGCTCAAAAGGCCTAAAAATCCCAAAATTGCATGTCCAAATGCAAAAATTAGAGGTTAGAAAATATTTTTGATAAATTTTGGCAGGGCACAATTTTTTGTACTTGTCGCATGGATCTGTATGACCATACCATGGATTCATTGATATGCAAGTCTGATTTTTAGCACATAGGGAGGACAAAGTTTTTTCCAATGCTCAAATCTTGGGTGAAAATTTTCATTGAAAATTTCATTATTCTTTTGTATAAGGGGTGCATTTTTTAGGGCAAGATAAAAAAAATTCAAAGAAAGTTAAAAAAGGTACAAAAATCTATGTCATAGCACTGACACAAGCTTACATTAGTAGAATTGACCTCCTTTTAGGTAGATCTTGCTAAATTTTGGGGATTTCTATATTTAACACCACTTCTAAATTTAGTGAACCTCTTCTATTTTTGGCTTCCTCGCCCTAAAAAACTACAATTGGTTTTCTACCTATAATGACAAAGTCAAAATCAGGCAAACAATATATCATCAAAAATCTAGTTCCAACACCAATCTATTCATGGTGGTGATTTGATCAGTTGCTGCAAAAGCTTTAGTACCAAACCTCCAAAGTCAGCCTTCTATTTTGTGCTTCTGGGGCCATATCTTGTATGTATCTGAACTCTATTTTTTGAAAACCAAACATTGTTAGAAAGATCTCTGAGTCCCCTTTTATCATTTTAGGTCCCTTTTTTGCAATATATTCACCATGTATTCATAGATATCAATCTTTTCCTTTCAAGCTACATGTAAATTGGGTCTCTATCTATATTCAGGGTTTATATTTTTGTATCTTTTTTGGAGATTATTTTGAGGAGTGAATCATGTATAAGGGTTGTAGGTATAAATATTGTGGGATAAATCAACATGGGAATGCATTATGTCCTAATTTATCACATTGTGCTTTTCAACTCTTGCTTAACAGTGCATTAAAATCTCAAGTTGCTCCTTCTCTAGTTGCAGAGACAATTGGTGTACCTTCATTGATTAAGTCTCTTACTCTTGATAAGTAGGATACTTCAGTTATTAGTGTTCTTGATTGGGATTCCTATTTGACAGACATTGTTCCATTGTTTATGAAGTCTTACATTTCAAATTTTGGAGATATTTGAGGGGTTAGCTCTCCTATTTGATGATAGTTGTGATGCACTATTGTCACATTTTATTTGTCTTTGGAGCTTGTTCAATATCATTTTCCAGTTGTTCCTTGTTTTTCACCTTCTATTGTGATTAGATATGTACCTAATTGGTTAATGGCATCATCTTCCAAGGTCATGGTGACACATGATAAAATTTCAAAGACAACGTCATCCTACATTTAGATTCCGCTTCCTATCAATTCTTATCTAGAATGGGAAGCATTCCTGCATTTGTACTTGGTTTATCTTCTTCCCAAGGGGAGAAAAGTTGTTTGTATACAATAGACTATATTTTGTCTTCAAGAACTCGCCATTTTTGCAAGACATTATACATTTTGGGGGGCTATGTAGTCTCTCTCTTTCCTTCCTATGGAGGGATACTTGATTTTATATACATTATGTATGTAGTTCTTGGGGGGTATCATTGAGTCCTCCTTGTATCATCTTGTTATCTTATTTTCTCTCTTTTAAAGAGCATTTTTTTATCCCATTGCATTTTCTCATTTTCTCTGTTTGTGAGAGTTGCATTGGTCCATTACATTGCTTGGCATTGATTAGTACATGAGTACCTAATCAAGACTTTATTGCTAGGATTAAAAATTTGAAAAGATCACTGGCAGGAATGGAAGAACAACTGAAAAATAATGAAAGATGTAGAAAAATAGCTTAAAGAAAAAGAATGCAAATTTTCATTGAGTATGTTCAAAACTAGTTTCGAGGAATTCAGCCCTCATTAGTTGAACTCAAGAGTGAAAAATACATGTAAGGGGAGGAGAAAAAATAGAGAGTGGAGACACATCCAAGTTATCTCTATTGTCAACTCAAAAAGCTAAAAAACTACAAAAGTTATATAGAAGGTGTGCCAACATAAAAAATTTGAAATTTTGAAAAAAATACCAAAAAAGGTAAGCAATCAAAAAATCAATGATGAGGCATAGGTCTCTGAGAGAAGAATCCACTTCTCATTAGGAACGTACCAAGTCTACATGGATCACACCAAGAAATTCTCAGATGAGGAATATGGCGAAGCACAGGGACTTTTTGGAAAAGTCAAAAAAGTTTAGGGTTTAGGGAATCCCCCAAGTTCAAAGCTTTAGTCAAAGGACTAAATTCAAGTTTGAAAACAAGGGGGTCCCTCTTTCTTATTTTAGGAGCAAAAACTCTCTAAAGAAGCACTAACTTGTCCTTTGGAGAGACCTTATTGAAGCAATGTAAGAGAAACCTTCTAGGATGTGTCATGAATATGGAAAGTCGTTGTTTTGAACACCACTTATTTATCTAAGCATGAGAGATGGTTCTGGAAACCGTGGGTACCTACCTTCATTTATTGGTCTCTCTATATATGTTGTTGCCTTAGTTGTTTAGTATGAGACAAGTTGATTATTTTCAAGACACACTATCAAATTGCTCAAAAAATATCTATTGTTATTATACCTAAAAAGAGTATAGACTCTAAACATTGTATTGTATTCCCTATTATTGATAATACAATTGATTTTTGCTTTGGTGTTTGGGTTTTTTCCTAAAAGGGATTTCCCATGTAAATCTATTGTTTATTATTTTATGTGTTCTGGAACTAGTTTTCTATTGAGTGTCTAAGTCTATAACTGTTTGTAATAAATTTTTGCATTGACTCTCCTATAATTTTTCTGCATTAGGAAGGTTGTTTCCACACTCTACTTTCCTTTTAGTTGGTATCAAATCCTAGACAATTTTTTTATCCTTGTTGGTTTGTAGGGTTTTTTGTGCAAAACTTGTTTTAGTGGGAGTTTTGTAGAGAAGGTTTCACAAATTCATTGTAGGTTTGAGATGGCAAGAACATTTCATATTAGAATAGAAAAGGTAAACAACAATATAGGTAGCTTTAAATCAAACTGTAAATCATATTTAATAGTGTTTATCATACTAATGAAAATAACTATAACAACAAAAGATAACATCACAATATATTAAACACATAACACCAAAATTACGTGGAGAAACCCTTTTAGGAAAAATCTCAACCAAGAAGAGATGAAAGATTTGTATTATCAGAAATATGAAATTAAAATACAAATCTAAAACTCCAATATTGTCTTCAATCTAGCATCATAACCTTTGAAAAATAAAACTTGAACCAACGGTACAAACCACTGCTAGAAATCCCTATTATATAAAGAATCTTGTGAGTTGTAAATCATCATGGTAAACCAAAATTATTTGTTGCAAACCACGCAGATAAAAATCATGCCTACCACCTTGGAATCATCAATTTGACACATAAATAAAATTTAATGGATTTTCTTACAATCATCATAAGGATTTTTTAAAATATGAGTGCCTAAAGACCAAGATAGAAAATATTTGCCAAAAAATTTATCATAGTTGCATAGCATCTTTTGAAAATTGCCATAACTGTCATGAATGCTCTTACAACTTATGATAGATGTCACAAACCTCCAAAATAACACATGTTCCAAAGGTGGATGCCAAAACTAGGTAAATGTAAATTTTGACCTTTATCGTGCTAACTGTGTAGTAAATAGTAACCCAATAACTTCCTACCTATAAATATACAATTATAGAGGCTTGTAAAACATTAATTATTCCTAACGATGTAATCATCCATCCCTTATGGGTGAATTAGAAACAATATTAGGAATATTATTAAATACATGGATTTACAAGGTTGATAGCACCTATTCCAATATTCTCCCACTTGACTCATACATTGTAAATACACCCATAAAAATATATAATCTTGAATCAGCTAAGTACAAGTAACAAGGCCCATGGCCTTTCTGCACCAAGAAAAAAAAATTCATGCTCACAAGTTTGGTAAGTGGATCTAAAAAATTATTTTGAGTGTTAATCTTCTTCAACTCAATATGTCCATTTGTAATCAATTCTTCATCCTCACTATCACATCATGCAGAGAAGAACAATGTGGTTTCTAAAACGTCTAATGGTCATGTTTTCTAGGTACCTAAGTGTGCTAATGCTTTGGATATGAAGCTCCCAATGGAGAAAACAATGTTGTGGTACCAAAGACTTGGCCACATTAGTAAAAAGGGTCTTAGAGCACTAAAAATAAGAGCCCTTTTTAATGCCTTGATGATTGTAATCTCAAGTTTGACTTTGTGAATATTATATGTATGAAAAACAACATCATGTTTATTTTTATTCCTATTCTCATGTCTTCTATGGTTTTTGATTGTATTCATTATTTTGTGTTTTGTCATGTTAATGTTCCTTCATTATCTAGATTTGTGTACTGTCTCTTTCATAAGTGATTATAATAGAAGGACATTTGTGTATTTCCTTAGAAGTAAATATGATGTTTTTCAATTAATTTAAGGAGTTCAAATCCTTGTTTGAAATGTAGTGTCGTAAATTGTAACTCTATATAATTTACAACACTTTTTGTGCCCCTACCTTAGTGTAACCCATTATAGCTCTCATCCAAGCCTATTTTTGGCTTTTTACCTTGAAATTGATGTCATTTGTTTACATCATGGTTTGAACCCTTGTCTTGGGTTATGTGCACCTTATCTCCAGCTTGTTCACCTTATTTTTCATGCATACTAGTGCTTGGGGTTCCTTTGTCCTAGCAGAGTGATTCTTGTGGTGCCCTTGTCCTCCCAAATTGAGGGGTAAGTGCACAAAGATGGTGGTCAAAAAAGGGGGGTATAAGTGGACACTTTTTTTTTTCTGAAATCAGGTAAACCTGAACTTAGAGGCAAAATTTGAAAGTCATCCACTGAAGATATGAAGATAATCAAAGAACAAATATTGTAGTACTCTGAATCTAGTTTCCAAACTACTAAACTTTTTCAAAATTGGATAAGATTAAGGGGGTCAAATCCTTCGTGCACGAAAAACTGACCCTGTTTTTTTCTGAAAAACATAACATAGTGTTTGACGTGCGCATAAAAAAAGTCATAGTTAGATTTAGTATTTTGACAAATCCCTTGGCAGAAAGATAGTTAAGAGTGAGCACTAGAAGATGTGTATTTTTTTGTAATTTTTTGTTGAGTATTTTTTTTTATGATTTTTCCAATCGAGCACATCCTAAAAATTCGGTACCTGTTTGTGCGTGAAGCATAAGTTGCACTAAACAAATTGAAAATACAATTTTTTTAAAAAAATTGTAAATAATTAAGTGCACTACAATAATATATAAAGTTTTTAAAATTTGGATACGTATATCAAAAGTTATTCAAAAAATGGTGCACCTATGTCTGTGAGAACTATGGAGACACTAGTAAAAGAAATTCAATAATAATATGTTATTGTTGTTCAAATTGAAAACAAATTATATGGTTAGAAAGCTCAGAAGATGGGTGAAAATATGGTGGAAATTTTAGAAATACCCACTTTAAGAAGTGTAAACCTGATGATGACAAAGTCAATAAACAAAGTTGATAAAATAAAACACATCAAAAATGAGAGAAATGGAGGGAAATCAAACTTCCAATCCGTAGCTTTGTCATCCAGGCCTATTTCCAATCCTAAATAGTCAAAAGCATGTACGGGGTACTTATGGTTTAAAAAGCACGTATGGGGTATGTATAGTGTAAGCAGCGCGTATGCACTTGTTTCCCTATAAACAACGCGTACGCGCTATCTTTACTATAAACAATGCGTACATGCTATTGTATAATATGATATTCTATGTATAATATGTGTATATACATATAATATAAGTAATATATAATATGTGTATAATATGACATTGTATATATAATATGTTTATATACATATAATATATTAAACATATATATATGTGAGATTTTGCCAAGATCAAGAGCTCAATGAAATGTACAAAATAGAGACACAATATAGGACAAGAATAAACTGTATTCTCATCAATAGAAAATGATCAATAATATTAAAATTACATACAATGTAGATGAGCCTTCTTATATAGGCAAGGCTAGGGATATGTGAGCACACAAACATGACATGTGGCTCAATAAGAAACAAAGGTAGGTAGGAAATAGGTGTGGGTAGGTAGGAGAAATAATATAATAGTCCACATGAGGTGGATCACCACCATAAAAGGTGGAATTTCTCCTACACACACTATCCCAATGTGGCACAAACACCCAAGTGTCTCATACCCAAACTACTATGAAATGCATTTCCTAAGTAAACTTAAGTAAGTGTAATAATATCCAAGATGAATAATTATTTACACCAACACCCCCCCTTAAGTGCAACTTAGGAGAATGCACTTAAGTCTACAATGCAACTAAGCAATGCAAGATGGGTCTCGACTATGAGGCCATGTTAGGTACCCATGTACAAATGCAAATGCATGCAAACCAGTGCAATGAAAACTCTCACAAAGTGGGGAAAGAGAGAAAAACCCAATGGGAAAAAACCCTCCCCCAAAAGAGAGATGAAAAACATACAAGAGAACTCTCATAGAAGAATGTGAAGGACAAAACCCCATGTGAGGAAAAAGTCCCCCCCATATGAGAGAAGAAGAGAAGCTAGGAAGCCCCCCCTCAATGTGGAATCTGCACCAATGATAGAAGCTCGATGTATGAAGAAACTGCTCCACAAACGTCAAACAACATTCCTCCCCTTAGGAAGAAACAAAACCAAAGGTGTATCCATGAAGTCTCCCCAATCATGAAGGGAAGATGTATGAAGAAAACTCATGATGAAAGGAATCTCTGAAAACTGCTCAAGTGTCCCCATGTCGATGCTGAAAGATACCCCCTCCAAAGGTGGTAAACTATGCCACACTACTGAAAAAGGCACTCCAAGATCTAGTGGAGATGGATGTAGAACATGTCCCAGAGACTCACATGTCTCCTCAAAACATAAAGAGACCTCCTCCAACTATTGTACATAAGTATCCACAATCATGTCAACCTCGAAAGAATGATCATGTAGAGAATGAACAAGAGGGTCAGAGTGTGCCCTCGCAACAATTGAAGAAGGATCACTTTCATCAAAGAGAAGACGAATGTCATCAATGATGTCTCCCAAATCTGCAATGTAGGATTCCACAAATAAACTTGTAATGTTTGTCAAGTAATCATCCCATGAATCTGAAGCTAGAAGACAATGAATATCCTGCTACACTGAATCACATGAAGGCAAAACTCTTGCACTATCCGCATCATCAGGTGCAATAGGTGATGTGATATCAATATGAGGAGATGAAATACAAGGCTCAAGAATGGGCTCACATGTGAGAATCCCCATGTTCAAGTGCCCAAAGTTCTCCTCAAAATCTGAACCATCACAAGAAGTGTGCTCATCATGTGTAGAATCATCAAATGTGAAATCATCATCATCAACAAAATCTGAAAAGGAGTATAACCGAGATGCATGATCAACCACCCCAGTCGCAATGATAGCTCTAGTCTCCAAGTCTCTAATGAAAACTGAGTCAGGTGTGAACTCCACAACTCTCTTAGTTGCACCATGTGTGATTTGATAGATAGAAAGGAGATTGTTTGTCAAGTGGGGTACACACAACACATCATTGAAGGAGTTATCCCCAATGTCAATAGATCCTTTCCCAATCACATCCATGTATGTATGATTGCCCATCAAAATCTATGGCATGGTGCAAGGCTCAAATGTAGAGAACATAGACTACGAAGATGCCATATGATGAGAAGCCCCTAAATCTAGATGCCATCTCTCTAAATCATGACTGATAGTAGCACATAGAGCTTTTCATTTTCTTGTTCCAAAAGAGTGAGTCTTCCCACTTGTAGAAGCCATGAATGCTTGCCCTTTTCCTTTTGAATGTGAGGAAGTGGAAGTTGATGAATCATCCTTCTTGTAGACTTTAGACAAATCAATGTTATGCTTTTTGATGATATGTGTGAGCTCATCAATCTTCTTAGAATGGCAACGATGCTCCTCATGACCAATCTTTTTACAATACGCACAAGTAGGTCTCTCCCTCTTTGGTGAATTATCTCTCTTGGAAGAGGATGAATCTCCTTGTTGTGGAGAAGATGGTGCTTTTTCTTTAGGCTTTGATTGCCATTTCTTCTTGTTTGAGTTGTCCTTTCCTTGATTTCCTTTGTTCCCTTGATTTGCCACTAATGCTTGAGATTTAGAAGCCTTAAGAATGCCCATGCTTATCAACTTAGTTTGTTCCATCATCAACATTTCATTGAAAGCATCAAATGTAGGCATTGTGTAGCTTGAACCCATTGTCATCCTATGGGTTTGGAAACTAGAAACAAATGCTGCATATTCTTGTGGAAGCTTGCCTCTCAAGTTGAATATCAATTGAGTATCCTTTTTATCAATGCCACAATCTTTGAGTTGTGCCCTCAACTCATTTGCCTTAGTGACATAATCTTGTATAGTATCAAAGTTCTTGGGATCTAACATGGTGATATCACTATCAATTTGATATCCCCTAATCTCATCAACTTGACCATACAAGTCTTGAAACTTTTGCCAAGCATCCTTGATTAGAGTACATTTCACAATATGAAAAATGAGATCCTTTGATACATACTTTCTTAAGGTACCAATTGCCATGATATTTTTAGTGAGCCAATCCAAGTGACCAACTGGATCAACCTTAGGATTAGCGGGAGCAACAATAGTTCCATCAATGTAATGAGTGAGTCCTTTTTCCATAAGTTTACTCCATGCATCAATTTTCCAAGTAGCATAATTATGAGGAGTTAAGAGAGGAAACTTAGAAGAACCCATAGCAGCAAAAAGGAAGGAACACAAGAGCACAAAAGTACAAGAGACACCCCCCCAAATTCACTCAATCAAAGTACCCCCCCAAAAATGATGATTTTGGCACTTTATATGTAGTGCGTGTACAATAGGCCACTTGCA